>NC_134487.1:278442290-278749790 GCF_040206685.1 Ascaphus truei | reverse complement strand
TGCCTGGGTTTGTGACAGGCCATGAAGGGGCAGTGCCTTAGCAAATGCTTGTTAAAATAGAATACAAGAAAATTGGTCTTTCAAAGTTGTTTTTTTAAAAACAGAAAATGCTAAAAGTATTATTTCTTACTACAGAACTGATTTATTAAAAAAAACACACATGCAGGATATAGACTGAACTGCAGCTTTAAGCCAGTTTTAACCAGGTTTAATTAGCAATAAGATGATTGGTTTAAGAATTAAGGAGTGGTTAGTATAATCTGCCTAGTAACATATTTTGAACAAAGGAACCATAAATGTATAAAAGAGTCTGCTTGGACACTCCCTGGCAGAGAGTCTTATAGACTTTTGAATGAGTATGATCATACTTTGCAATAAACTACTTATTATCAAATGAACCCCTTTTGTCAGTTTGGAACATTGACAGTTCCGATCGGCCACTTTGGCGAATATAGAATAAGCCCCTATATTTTATCCATGGGACTATTAGACTTGAGAGGGCGGAAGGAGTGAGTAATCCTCTTAAAATGACTACTATCTGGGTGTATTCCAGCTCACTCATAACAAGACCTCAAGTACCCAAAGAGAATAATGGTGCTGTTTGCAGAAGCTTGACGTAAACAAAGGTTCATTTTGAAACATACCCTGTAAATCAAGAACACTGAGTCTGTTGCCTAAGAAAGGGAACTGCCTTGGGCACGAGAAAGTACAATTAAAAAGGTTTACAGAAATTGACGTCTTCCCAAACTTCCTCTCTGCTTCAGGCATCCTAACCAAAGTGTATTTATGCACATATCCATTCACTTTAGTATGTTTATAGAGATTGCTGATTATATGCAACACAATTGTACACCCGGTCTCTTTTACTAAGATACCAATGGATATGAGTAATGACTATGTACAGTGACATATTGCTGGCGACAACAATTAACGTAATTAACATAAGTATACCTTTTAATTTAAAAAAAAAAATGCTGAGTTAAACTCAAAAGGCTTTCAGCACCCTTCCCACCAACACTATTGGCCTTTACCTAATAATGCCTTCTACACTGGCGTCTTTTGGTTCACCTATTGTCTGTCTTATGAACAATGATTTAGCCACTATAAAATACAGCATATTTATCTGCCAACGTGTACCACATACTTTTGTTTAATGCTCCAAACAATGCAGATAGTTACATAGTTATATAGTAGATGAGGTTGAAAAAAGACGTACGTCCATCAAGTTCAACCTATGCTAAATTTAGACAACAGATACTTTATTCTATATCTATACTTACTTATTGATCCAGAGGAAGGCAAACAAAAAACCCCATTAAGGGGAAAAATAAATTCCTTCCTGACTACAAGAATTGGCAATCGGATTAATCCCTGGATCAACATCCTTCCCATGTATACTTATTTGGTATATCCCTGTATACCTTTCCCATCTAAAAAGATGTCCAACCTTTTTTTGAACAAATCTATTATATCTGCCATCACAGTCTCCATGGGTAATGAACTCCACATTTTAACTGCCCTTACTGTAAAGAACCCTTTCCTTTGTTGCTGGTGAAATTTCCTTTCCTCCAACCTTAAGGGATGGCCCGATTCCTTTGTACTGCCCGTGGGATGAATAGTTCTTTTGAAAGCTCCTTGTATTGTCCCTGAATATATTTGTATATAGTTATCATATCCCCTTTTAGACGCCTCTTTTCTAATGTAAATAAATCTAATTTAGCTAGCCTCTCCTCATAAGTTAGAATGTCCATCCCCTTTATTAATTTGGTGGCTCTTCTCTGCACTCTCTCTAGTTCCATAATGTCTTTTCTTAGGATTAGTGCCCAAAATTGTACTCCATATTCAAGGTGTGGTCTTACTAATGTTTTGTAAAGGGGCATAATTATGTTTACTTCCCTTCCATCCTTTGCCCGTTTGATGCAAGATAAGATCTTATTTGCCTTTGCAGCTACTGCATGACATTGGGCACTATTGCTAAGCCTGCTGTCTACAAGCACTCCTAAATCCTTCTCCATCAAGGATTCCCCCAATATATCTCCATTTAATTTGTAAGTCGCCTTTTTATTCTTGCATCCCAAATGCATAACCTTACATTTATCTGTATTAAACCTCATTTGCCATTTACCTGCCCACGTTTCCAGTCTCTCCAAGTCCTTCTGAAGAGAAATTACATCCTGCTCTGATTCTATTACCTTACACAAATTAGTATCATCAGCAAAGATGGAGACTTTGCTCTCGATCCCAACCTCAAGGTCATTAATAAACAAGTTAAAAAGCAGGGGTCCCAGTACCGATCCTTGAGGTACTCCACTCACGACTTTAGCCCAACCTGAAAAAGTTCCATTTATGACAACCCTCTGTTGTCTGTCCTTTAACCAGTTTTCAATCCAGGTGCATATATTATTACTGAGTCCAATTTTCTTTATTTTGTACATCAACCTCTTGTGTGAAACCGTATCAAAATGCTTTGTTCTATCACCCGCTCTGCTTGCCAACAAGCTCCTACTGAACATTTATATGATATACCCTGGTTGAGCACTTTGAGTTAGAGGCTCTTGCCTCACACTATCTCTATTAACCTCTATGGCACTTACCTTTGAATTGATGCTGTGTACCACTTGTACATAATGTCAGATCTCACATTATAAAGTTATAAATATATATATAATATATATATATATATATATATATATATATATATATATATACAGTATATATATTTTTTTAGGTCATCGAATAAAGATGGCACTCAAGGGACTTGTGAATGGAGAAGTTTATTCCTTAAATCAATGTTTCAGTCCCTTAGGGCAGGGGAGCGAAATCTTTTTTCCTTGCGCCCCACTGCCGGCTGTCCCCCTCTCCCCCCCCCCCCCCGTTTACCTCAGCTCTGGCGTTCTGGGCGTCATGACGTCACGTTGCCATGGTAACGTGGCGTCACATGACCACGTGGCGTCGTTTGGCGCTGCTTTGCCATGGTGACGCGTCTGCAGAAGCTGGCTGAGCCAAGGTAAGTGCAGTTTAGTTTCGTTTACAGAGGCCTTCGCCACTCCCCCGGCATTTAATTTAAGTGCTTTCGGGAAGCACGCGGGGCCTCTGTAATCCCTGCGCCCCCAGCAGACAATCTTGTGCCCCCTAGTTTCTGCTACCCTGCCTTAGGGGACCCTTAAGTGTCATCTTCATTCCATTAACTCTATTAGCACATCTGGTTGGCACCTAGGCATCAACCTAAATAAACCACGGAGTGCCCTGTTACTTCTGAATACAGCTCAACCCCGTTATAGCGCGATCCGTTACAATGCGAATCCGCTTATAACGCGATGCAAGCGTGGCTCCCAATTTTCGTATTTATGAATACTTTACAACACGATTATTGGTATCTTAAATACTTTATTGTACAATGCATTCAATTGTACATTATTTCTAACGCGATCCGCTTATAGCGCGATGTGATTCTTTGGACCCCAAGCACAGCGTTATAGGGGGACTGAGCTGTATATATATATATATATATATATATATATATATATATATATAATCCTATCCTTCTCACTCCCCCACGCCATTCTCTCTCTCCCCCCACCATTCTCTTACCCACCAACCCCACCATTCTCTCTCTCCCCCCCATCATTTTCTCTTCCCTTCCTCCCACCATTCTTTCTTACTTCCCCCCTCATCTCTCATTCCCCATTATCTCCCTCACTCCTTGTACCCCCTTCTCTCTCTCCCGCCTCCTCCCCCATATCTTTCTTATTCACGCGTCCCTCTTATTCTCACGCCCCCCACCTCCTCCCATTCTCTCAACCTGTCTCCAATCCCAATTCTGTCTCCCCCTCCCCATCTTCCCTTCCCATTCTATCTCCCACCACCTCCCCATCCTCATTCCCCATTATCTCTCACTCACCCCTCCTCTTCCCCTATTCTCACTCCACCCACACCATTCTCTCTCACCCCCTCCTTATTCTCTCACTCCCTCATCTCTGCTCCCTATTTTCACTCCTCCTCCTTCCCTTCCCAATTTCTCCCTCCCCCTGCCCCATTCTCTCAATCCCCACTCTTCCCCTCCCCACTCTCTTACTCCCCCCTACTCCCCTCCCCATTCTCACTCCCCTTCCTCCCTTCCCACTCCCCCCTCCCCACTCCCCCCTCCCCCTCCCCACATTTAAATTCTCTCACTCCCCCATCCTGCCCATTGTCTCACACTCGCCCCTCCTCCCCATTGTCTCACACTCGCCCCTCCTCCCCATTGTCTCACTCGCCCCTCCTCCCCATTGTCTCTCACTGTCTCCTCCTCCCCATTCTCTCACTCCACCTTGCCCATTCTCTCAGTCCCCGCCCAACTGCCCCCTCCTCCCTATTTTCTCACTCCCTCTTCTCCCCACCACATTCTCCCGATTCTCTCTCTCGCCTCCTCCGCATCCTCTCTCAACTGACTTCTGTATCGGACTGTTGGGGCGGGCCTGTCAAGTTTGGTGTTAGGCCCCGCTCCCATGACGACACATTGCAAACCATCCAGGGACGCCACACGGCACGACAAAGGAGCAGCTCCAGGATCGGGCTTAGGCCCCATCCCCACGTTCTGCCCTGCAAGGACACGGGCAATGCATCACGCCGCTGCGCAAGCAACACGCGAGTGGGTAAACATTCCTGAGCATTTACCACCCACACCTGCGGTACTCCGACCCCTATCTGTCATTGGACGGCTGCTACCTAGTGGGCAGGTCTGCCCTCATTCTAGCAAGCAGCCGATTGGTTCCTGGTCTCTTATATGCTCAGCCAGCCCCCTACCAAATTGGCTGAGCATAAGTTTCACTTGTTTCGAAGTGCTTACTGCATCCTTGCCTCCCTGCCTTGCTACCTTGTCCTGTGTTTGCCTCTAGCTCCGTATCTGACCATTGGCTTGTACCGGACTCCGAATCTCTCCACTCCTGACCACGGCAAGTACCTACAATGATCCGCATCTCTCCAATTCCTGACCACGGCAAGTACCTACGATTATCCACATCTCTCCAATCCCTGTCCACGGTAAGTACCTACGACGATCCGCACCTCTCTAATCCCAACCCGGCTAACGACTACGACCCTGCACTCCGGACGCGCTCACGCAGCTGAAGGTCACTTTATTCAATCCCCACCTCGGCCTCATGGTCACGTCCTCTTTGTGGTGAGTACCCGTTACAGGGCCATGCCCCCACCCTCCTCTGCTGCCGCCTCCTCCTCTGCCCCCCTCCTCTTCTACTGCCACCATCCTGCTCCCTCTTCCACTGCTCTCCTCCAATTGCACCGCCCAACCTGCGCTGCCTAAATTGCTCCTCTGCTCGCATCCCCCCCCCCTCTCAGTTCTGCCTCTGAATCTACCACTCACCTTGGATTCATAGATTACAAAAAGCATCTGTTTCTGTCTACACCTCGGCGGTTATTGATGCTGAAGACAAAGTGTTGAAGAAGCATACCTTCATGTTATAAAGAACATTTAAGAGAATGCCACATCAACTATTAGATTACATGAAGATACAAATAAGATAAGTATCAGCAAGGGAGTGCATTAGGGAGGCACCATGTCACCAAAGCTTTCCCCAGAAACACTTGAAGATTTGTTCAAGGCATTAGATTCAAGAAAAAAAGAATCAAAATCAACAGTGAATACATAAGTCACCTACGATTTGTAGATGATATTGTTATTTTTGTCCCAAGTCCAGAAGACTTCGAGCAACAAACCAGAGAACTCGCGGAAGCAAGTAAGAAGTGGGCCTCTGTATGAATCCCGAAAGACCAAATTGATGTTCAACAAATGTGTCAACTCTGCAAAGATCGAAACAAAGGGAATAGAACTAAAAGAAGACAAAGACTATCTCTACCTTGGCCCGACAAGTAACGCTGGATGGGAACTTAAAAAACTTTTAAATTAAATCATCAGGAGAATGAAGATGGGATGGGGCACATTTGGAAGAAACAAGACAATCTTTTAAAGGAACATTCCACTGAGCCTCAAGAGGAAAGTTTTCGACCTTTGTATTCTGCCCGTGCTCATGTATGGATGTAAAACTTGGACCTTAAATGCAAAGATAATTCAGAAGCTTCCGACAACTTGAAGAAGTATGGATAGATGTATGCTGGGTATTACCGAAGAGACAGTAAAAAGAATAAGTGGGATAGGAACCAAACAAAAGTCTGTGATTTTATCACAAGTTTGAAGAAATTAAAATGGTAGTGTGATGGATATATCACAAGAAGAAATGACCATGGTTGGACAAAGATGATACTCGACTGGATTCCAAGGGAGATTAAAAGACCAAGACCACTTCCAAAAGAAGGATGAGAGGATGAAATAAAAAAATGTGTTGCAGCAACGTGAAGAAGAGACTTGTAACGGCAGTACATGGAAGATTCATTCAGCAGTAGATGATGATGATGATGATGATGATATATATTTATAATAGTAAAATGCAAATCCTGTTTTTGAATGTTTGTAAACAAGCTACTTTTTGGTGGCAGGAATCTGATTCTCCTCATGTTATACTTTTATATATGGTGCTCTTAACTCTGTATTTTATCACCAACCCATATATTACATTTGCATTATTCCAATACAGTGTCAGTATTCATATTAGGCAGGACTATTTTTTAAATAGATTTAGAACTGCACTTTACATACCTAGGGGGTAATTTATGAAAGTCTCCCGGCCGCAAAATCAAAGCAAAAGAGTTGCAGAAAACACAGAATTTATCAAACAAGAAAATCTTACTAGTTTCAATAGGAATGTTTTTCCTTAGCACCGGTATATCTGGTGCATTTTTTTGCCACCAGTTTTGCAGATTGGAGACTTTGGTAAATAGGATTCCTACATCATCCTTCAATGACTCAAATAGCAAAGCCCAAAGGGTTTCACAGCTTTTACAAAAATAATTATTACAAATATATTTAAAATGTAGCGTTTAGCGAGACAGGAAATCCCACTCCTGCAGTTGGAAGCTCCGATTGACAGGACTGAAAGTTCAGACAAACTTTGACCAGACCTGACCTTAACATTCTTCTGTCTGCCAGTGAAATATGCCGGACTGTTATTTTCGCACTTAAAATTCCAATTTGGCTGTCAGTCTAGGAATGGCAAGAAGAAAACAATTTGGCTTTGCTAACTCAATAAACAAAGGAGATAATGCTGAAGCAGGGATACACTCTACTGTTTATTTTAGAATCGTGCAGGCAGGGGTACATTTTGAATAAGGATAAAAAGAGAGAGCCACAAGGAATATTTCATGGGCCCAGAACGCTTACCACCTTATGTTACCCCTGCTCTTAAAAGGGGCAATCGCTCCTAGTACTAAAGTGAACACATTTCAGTGACATGTTTAAGGGGCCTCATCTAGGTAATTTGTACATGTTCTACTCAAATCTGACACCGATAAGAATTTTTCATTTATTTGTTAAAGTTTGATTTAGGAGGGGTTTGATTTCCCCTGTGTGATATCAATGTGTGCTTAGCATGTGCTTTTACACCTCCCCTAAACTATATTGGGTCTCTGACAAGGACAGGGTGGGATAAGGGAAAGGAACGCTAGATTGACAAACACTTCCCCATTCAGAGGCCCCCGAAGAAATTCAAACTGGGTGGTTGGTGTGGTGGTGGTGGGGGGGAAGGGTGGTTGCGCTTTTAAGAGTTTCAACAGTGATTAATATCCTTAACCCTGTAGTCCAGGGGAGCACAATCTTTCTTCCCTGCGCCCCCCTGACGGTTGTTCCCCTCTCTTTGTGCCCACCCCCCTTACCATGGCTCTGGTGTTGACAGCATGATGGCAACGTGACATCACATGATCTCGCGGAAAGCGTGCGGGGTCTCTGTAAACCCCACGCCCACCACAGACAATCTCGCACCCCCCAGTTTGCGCACCACCGCTGTAGTCAATAGTGCAACCCTTTTAATTGCATTTGGCATAGATTATGGCATAGACAGCTTTAAAGTGAAAGGGGGGGTAAGAAGAGTGGCAGAGACAAATGGGCAGTTTCTGGAGAAAAAAAAAAGATCAGTGATGGTGTGATGGTAGAACCAGTTTGTAAATAACTCACTTCTTTTAATAGCACAGTTTCTAGACATGTCCCCCAACATCAGCCTCTGTGATATTCTCTCATTACAAAAAAATGCACATCAATAGCTCAGCTGGGGATGAAATTGAATTAACACGCAACTGGATTTTATTATAATACCATAAAAGCCTATAATATGCCATGACAATAAAATACACTTTATGTGGCTGAACAGTTATGGATTTTTGAATAGTCACAGTAAATACAGTAATACAAATAAAATCCCACAGCACGCAATGTTATTTTTACCTCCACATTTTGTTTTTGACTGGCAGCTTTATTGGTTACTATATATATTTTCTTGTTGTTTCTGTAAACTAAATTGCCAGCATTTATTCAAAACACATTTCAGGCCCCAATGCAAGCAGGAGGGGAACGAGTCTGGGACTTAAACCACACGGGTCACATAGGACATAATTCAAGGGCACTGGAAAGGACTAGGTGCAAGCACAGTACTTTACCCAACACAGAACTATATACAGCTCAACCCCCCTATAACGCTGTACTTGGGGTCCAAAGAATCACATCGAGCTATAAGCGGATCGCGTTAGAAATAATGTACATTTGTATGCATTGTACAATAAAGTATTTAAGACACCAATAATCGTGTTGTAAAGTATTCCTAAATCCGAAAATTGGGAGCCACGTTTGCATCGCGTTATAAGCGGATTCGCGTTGTAACGGATCGCGTTAAAACGGGGTTGAGCTGTACTGTATGTATGTATATATGTATGTACAGTATGTACTGTATATCTTTATTTATGTAGCATGTGGTAGAAGGGTATTTACATCTGCTGCATTGTATGAAGACACTATGTTTTTTTTATATGGTTTCCCTAACCATTACATGATTATACACAACTAATACTGTGTCCTGTTACCTTTTAGTAGTGCCATTTACTCTGTTTAGCGTCTACTATGAGGTTTTGTTAAATACATTGATGTGCTTTTATGAATCATTAGCTGAATTAATTGATAGTGCCGATATTTGCAGTGGCACTTGTCTGATAGGGTGCAACTCTAGATATCCATATAACACTATATCACAACCATACCCTAAGAGGTCCTTTTGACTTGCTCAGTATTATGATCTGAGTGTTACTGTTGAGACTAGGATATTTGAGTTAGCGATATAGCATAGACTGGACTTTCTATCCTGCATTGTTATACCCACCCTAACTGCCTATCTGGGGAATTTTAACCATTTATATGTATTATTTTTAAACATTATTTAATCTACCTAGACCTGGTTTTCACTAAAAACCTCTCTCTCCGATTTCTCCATTTCCTCTCTCTAACCATCACCTCATCTCATTTTCTCTCTCTCTCGCTTCTCTCCATCTCCATCTCCATCTAGCCTTCATTTTTACAGAAACCTGCGCTCTATTAACCCACCAGCTTTTGATTCCACTTTACGCTCCTCCCTCTCCTCTCTCAGTTCTGCTTCAGACTCTGACAACCTGGTCAGTATCTACAACTCTGCCTTATCCTCCTCTCTTGATCTTCATACCCCGCTTTCTCTCTGCCGTCCTCGCCCTTCCAACCCCAGACCCTGGCTAAACTCCCACACACGCATGCTGCGTTCCTCCACTCTTTCCTCTGAATGCCTCTGGAGGAAATCTCATATGTTCGCAGACTTCATTCACTACAAATTTATGCAATCCTGTTTCGACTCTGCCCTCTCTCAGGCTAAACAAACCTACTTTACTTCACTAATCAACACACACAAGTCTAACCCACGCCTCCTCTTTTCTGTCTTTGACTCTTGGCTGCCTCCTCTTCTTCCTCCATCTCACCTCAGGACTTTGCGGACTTTAAGGAAAAGGTGGAATCCATACGTCAGAACATCCCATCTGTTACCTCCTCCCATCCCACACCGCTTCCCAACTTTCCTCCTGCCTTTCTTGACTCTTTTTCCGCTATCTCAGAGGAGGTTGTGTCACTGCTGATTTCCTCTTCTCCCTCTACCACTTGCCCTCTTGATCCCATTCCCTCCCATCTCCTAAATCCTCTTGCTCCTTCTATAATCCCTATGCTCACACACATTTTTAACTCTGCCCTCTACTCTGGTACCTTTCCATCCTCCTTCAAGCATGCAACCGTTATACCATTATTCAAAAACAGCAAGCTTGACCCTACCTGTCCTTCTAACTATCGACCTGTCTCCCTCCTGCCTTTTGCCTCCAAACTCCTTGAACGTCTTGTATTCTCACGATTGCTACACTTTCTCAACACCTATTCTCTTCTAGACCCTCTACAATCTGGCTTCCGCACTGCTCACTCTATTGAAACAGCCCTCACTAAAATAACTGACGACCTCCATGCTGCCAAAGACAGAGGTCATTAAACTCTGCTCATATTACTCGACCTCTCCGCAGCATTTGACACCGTGGACCACCCTCTTCTCCTTCACATTCTCCATACTCTTGGTATTCGGAACAAAGCTCTATCCTAGATCTCCTTCTACCTCTCCCATCGTACGTTCAGTGTCTCTTTTGCTAACACCTCCTCCTCTATCGATCTCTCTGTGGGGGTACCCCAGGGCTCTGTCCTGGGACCCCTTCTCTTTTCTCTTTACACACTCTCTCTAGGTGACCTAATCACATCTTTTGGGTTTAAATATCACCTCTATGCTGACGACACACAAATTTACCTTTCAACCCCTGAACTTACACCTGCTATACAGACCAAAGTTTCTGAATGCCTCTCTGGAATATCATCCTGGAGGGCCATCCGCCGACTGAAACTTAACATGTCAAATACAGAGCTCCTTATACTTCCTCCCAAACCTGGCCCTACTACCTCCTTCCACATTACTGTTGGAAATACAATCATTTACCCAGTAGCCCAAGCACGCTGCCTTGGGGTCACACTCGATTCCTCCCTCTCATTCTCCTCACATTCAAAACGTTTCTAAAACTTGTTGCTTTTTCCTCCGCAATATAACAAAGATACGCCCTTTCCTCTGTTACTCGACTGCTAAAACTCTGACTCAGGCCCTCATTCTCTCCCGTCTCGATTACTGCAACCTCCTGCTGTCCGGCCTTCCTGCCTCTCACCTATCTCCCCTACAATTTATCCTAAATGCTGCTGCCAGAATCACTCTACTCTTTCCTAAATCTGTCTCCGCATCTCCCCTCCTGAAATCCCTCTCCTGGCTTCCGATCAAATCCGGTATCTCACACTCAATTCTCCTCCTCACTTTTAAAGCTTTACACTCTTCTGCCCCTCCTTACATCTCAGCCCTAATTTCTCGCTATGCACCATCCCGACTCTTGCGCTCTTCTGAAGGATGTCTTCTTTCTACCCCCTTTGTATCTAAAGCTCTCTCCCGCCTTAAACCTTTCTCACTTTCTGCCCCGCACCTCTGGAATGACCTTCCCCTCAATACCCGACTAGCAGCCTCTCTATCCACCTTTACGACCCACCTTAAGACACATTTGCTTAAAGAAGCATATGAATAGCACTGGATAATCCTGGACACATGATACATAAAGCTTGGCCCCCTGCAGACGCACTTACTAGAATTCCCTCCTACTGTCTCTATATGTTCCCCTACCTACCAATTAGATTGTAAGCTCCTTGGAGCAGAGACTCCTGTTCCTTAATGTTACTTTTATGTCTGAAACACTTATTCCCATGACCTGTTATATATATTATTTGTTATTTATATGATTACAACATGTATTACTACTGTGAAGCGCTATGTACATTTATGGCGCTATATAAATAAAGACATACAATACATCGTTGTTATGATTTATTGAAATTACATTTTGTTATTTTAGTGTTTTTGTGAGAACTATCACCTTTTGTGTCGATTTGAGGAGATCTATTAACTCCCATAGTGGCTATTGTATACCCCAACCATTACGGTTATCTACATTATACTTTGAGTGCAGCTATTGGGGTTCTAGTGTTAACACATGGTTAACTTTTGTCTCCAATGTATATATTCACCCCAGTGCACCCGAGTTCACTACTTGCTATATTAGGAGAGAGTTGAATCAATTTCTAAGGTTGGCTACAGCATTTATTCAAAACACATTTCAGGCACCAACGCAAACAGTAGGGAAACGAGTCTGAGATTTAAACCACACGGGGTCACATAGGACATAAATTCAAGGGCACTGGAAAGGACTAGGTGCAAGCACAGTACCCTTTACCCAACACAGAACTATATACTGTATGTATATATGTATGTGCAGTATTTTCTGTATATCTTTATATAGTGCCATCTATGTACATACTGTAGCACTTCACAGCAGTAATACACGTGACATAATAATATGACACAATAATATAACACATAATGGGAATAAAAGCTTGAGACATAAAAAATAACATTCGGAAGAAGGAGTCCCTGCCCCCGAAGAGTTTACTTCAAAAGCTAGACTTGAACAGGTATGTTATCACATTATTACGGCAGAAGGGATGCTACAAGGCATCACTTTCTCTTTTGTAAATGGTGTGTGAACATAGGGCACTTGAAAATGTTTTAACCAAACTTCTAAAACGAAGGAACTCCACCTCGATCTGCAAAACTCGAGACCCTTTCTGCGAAGGTGCTCACTTAATCTGGGGTTTTCGATTTCTTTTTGCCTCTAGAAAATGTTCAGGTTTTGCCTAAAATGTGCTGGCTTCGGTTCTGGCTTGAATGATAAATGGGAATATTTAAGTATTTGTAAAAATTATTATTTACTTAGATAACGTTAATTTAATGTTCTTTTTAACCTTTTTTTTTTTATTGCAGCCTATATAGGAAAAGGGAGGGGATGCTGCAGGAACATTTATTCTCTCCTTACTTCCTCCCCAGATAGAAGCAGAAACTACTGTACTGTAGTAGCTTTATTGACTCCTCCAGTTTGGGCACAAAGAGAGTTCAGAGGAGGGGGCTCAGATTACCAAGGACATGGGGCACACATGCTGACAGGGCTCTGGAATCTCTGGAGTTTAAATCTGGGGGGAACACAGTGATAAGTCTTTTGAGAGTTTAAGGATCAGAAACTATCTACAGAAGGGGTCTGGTCAACAGCAGAAAACACATCCTTCCTCCCTCACTTTGTCAAATCCTGTAGTCCCAGTCCAGAGGTTTGTTCACATGATACAATGAAGATGTTATACTGTAGCGCCAAGCTGCAGGAGAAGGGATGCAGCAGCACACTCTGTAACCACAGCTCTTACATATTCAGCAACACAACAAATCACTGACCTCTCTCAAGACCCTTCTTGCATTGTCTTTCCCTTAAGATGCCTCCAGCCATCTGTGGAAGCTTCCGGGGTAGCCAAAGGCAACACACAACTTTGACTGTTACACCATTGTCTTAGACCAATAGAAATGTCCCTAGGCCCACAACCCAGGACTGAGTCCCATAGCAACCAGCTATAATGAGTCATTTAAACCCTTGTATAAGCTTTGTTTAAAACCCTTGTATAACTCACTAAACTGACATCTATCTACACTCAGGATCCACAGAACTTAACTGATATATTTGCAGTTTGTTTCTTCCGTTTTGGGAAATCAGCATGGCTGACAGGACAGGCACAATCTTGTGTGGCCAAGAGGAAATTGCAGAGTCATTAAGGCATTCTATTAGATCAAGGGTGAGCAAATTTTTTATGCCGAGCCCCCCTTTTCATCATCCATAAAATATCTCGGCCCCCCCCTGCCTGATGTAATCAAAATCACATGGAAAAAAAAAAAAAAACTTTATTAAACGGTATACAATGTAAATACAAATATGTCTAAATACTTACATATTTCAACAGCTCGCGCTTGCAAAATTAGGCTGCATCCACGCTGCCGCTGAGAGCGGTGACATCACCAACTCTCCAAGCATGAGCACAGGGTGTCCTGCATAATTTTGCAAGCATGAGCGGGGGGTGGGGCATGGATCGGGGCTATTTTTGTGTGCGTGCGTGTGCATGTGTGCATTGACTGCTGCTGAGCGCGCTTCAAAGTCAATTTTGTTTGTCTCCCCCAGCGCCAAGCTTGGGAGAGCGTACGTGCACAAAGGCAATCCTTTTGGGGGGGCATTCATCCACCTCTTTGCTACCTCCCTTCCCTCCCCCCTTTTTTTTTCCTTCCCCTCCCTTTTTTCCTTCTCCCATTTACCTTTTTATTCTCCCTGCTCTTTTGCTTGCTGCCCCCAGTGTCATCCACACTCCTACCTACAGTATTATTATTATTTTTTCCGTTTTCAATGTTGGGTTTTCAAATTGTTTTATTTTTTATTATTATTTCTGTACATTCATAGTATGATTGATATAGTGGCAATGTGACAAAAAGAAAAGAGGTTGGGGCGCTCCCTATTTGTATAGGCTTGTGATGCTGCCTGTGTGGTAGTGTGTAACCAAAGAAAGGGTAGTGTATACTTGCCCTTGTTGTTTTCTGCAGCTGGACCAGTAGGGAAGATAAAGCCCGGAATCTTCTTGTAGTTGCAGTGGAGGTGGAGGGTTGGTCAGCGCACGGGATTTTGCTCAAACATAGAGATAAGAAGATATGGAACATGGAATTAATGTTTTGATAGCCAAACAGTACAATAGAGAGTAAAAAAGTTGTCCTTTAAAATAATTTATATTAAAAAATATTTTAAAAAGAAATATTTTAAAAAGAAAAAATTCCTTAAATAAAATTCTTAAATAAAATGGTGTGGTTTATTGAGCTATTTGTGGGCAGATGCAAAATGTGTGCTATATGTGGATGACTAGCAGGGCTTCTGTGTGTTTGTATAGCCTGCTGTTGGTCTGGGGTTAAAATGGATAATGTGGCTGGTTAGCAGAGTCTGGTGTGCAGTCTTTCCTTCACGGAATGCTGCCAGAAGCAATGAATGGCTTTCTCACCCTCCTAGTGGAGGCAGTATGTGAGTTGCTTCTCTCCCGGGTGCCCAAATTGAAAGCAAAGGGCCGAACTCGGTGAGTGAGCAAATAAGATTTATTAGGTACAAAAACAAAATAACACTCACGATACAGCTTTGAAAACAGCCCAGCATCAGCCCGATCGTCCGGTATTGTTCCTCTCACCAGTGTGGCTCCCGTGGTCGCGTCCGACGGCGGGACCGGAAGAGGAAGTCTTACCGGATGTCAGCAGGCTGGCTGGGTCCTTCAGTCAATGGGCTCCGGCAGGGAACTATACGCGTTTCGCAGTGATGCTTGTCAGGTTCCTCGAACACACATTCCTCGAAACACACAGAAGCCCTGCTAGTCATCCACATATAGCACACATTTTGCATCTGCCCACAAATAGCTCAATAAACCACACAATTTTATTTAAGAATTTTATTTAAGGAATTTTTTCTTTTTAAAATATTTCTTTTTAAAATATTTTTTAATATAAATTATTTTAAAGGACAACTTTTTTACTCTCTATTGTACTGTTTGGCTATCAAAACACTAATTCCGTGTTCCATATCTTCTTATCTCTATGTTTGAGCAAAATCCTGTGCGCTGACCAACCCTCCATCTCCACTGATATAGTGGCAGCCTACCCTTTCACTTGCAGAGGATCACAGCGAAGCAGGTTGCCAGCAGAGGAGAGCAGGAACACAGCGCTATTGCAGGGCAAATCTGCTATGGCAATGGGACACAAGCGACACATGGGGCACTGGCAAATCTGCTATGGCAATGGGACACAAGCGACACTGGCAAATCTGCTATGGGAATGGGACACGAGCGACACATGGGGCACTGGCAAATCTGCTATGGCAATGGGACACGAGCGACACATGGGACACTGGCAAATCTGCTATGGGAATGGGACACGAGCGACACATGGGGTACTGGCAAATCTGCTATGGGAATGGGACACGAGCGACACATGGGGCACTGGCAAATCTGCTATGGCCATGGGACACAAGCAACACATGGAACACTTGTTGAAAACCATTGTCCTTCAGAAAATATATTTACACTTGTTACAATATAAAAGATGGCTGTATTATTACTTATTGATTTATTGGGATAAATTATATACATATATATATTTATTTTTATTATATATATACAGTCATTCTTATGTTGGTTTAAAAGAAGGCACCTGAGACAAAAGCAGGGTTAAAGCAGAGAGAAATATTTGAAACATCTCAGATTCTTATATCCTACTCTTTGTCTAAACCACAGAATTGCAAATAATGAAAAGTTCAAAACGTGATTGTCATTTTAAAGTAGTGTTGCCAAGTTGTGAAATCACCAGTTCCTGTTCAGGCACCTTCTTTACCCCTCTGAGAATCAACGCGCTTCACCACCTGGCGATGTATAATAGTGCAACATTTGTGACCTCAAACCGCTTTAGAAGGAAGCTATTTATGAATACATACCCTGTATTGCCTAAGGGGCACAGACACTAACGAATGATATACAGGCATACCCCGCTTTAAGGACACTCACTTTAAGTACACTCGCGAGTAAGGACATATCGCCCAATAGTCAAACGGCAGCTCACGCATGCGCCTGTCAGCACGTCCTGAACAGCAAAGTTGAACTCCCTACCTGCACCGAAGCTGTGCACAAGCGGGGAGACTATAGAGCCTGTTACAAATGCGTTATTTACATCAGTTATGCACGTATATGACGATTGCAGTACAGTACATGCATCGATAAGTGGAAAAAAGGGAGTGTTTCACTTTAAGTACATTCTCACTTTACATACATGCTCCGGTTCCACTGCGTACGTTAGATGCGGGGTATGCCTGTAGTCAAGTATGATTCTCATTCTCATTCATGAATATCATTAGTTAATGACCATATACTTCATTTGTTTTTAATTAAGCAATAATCCCTGAAGAAGAGGGCATTATCTGGATTGTAATGCCCCAGCTGGAAGAGTTGTAGCCAACAGTGTTTCATTAAACCTGGGCTTTAATGTCCTTTGGAGATTACTACTATAATGGACTACATTTATTTTCATTTGTTTTTTGGGAAGTTGTTACTGGTTTAAATGTCTGGGCACGCCTACGTCATTAATGCACAGGTTTTTACAAATGGGCTCTTCAACTGGCGGCCAAACACGTCCCACCCAGTGTCTTGATGGGACCCTTAGACTCTCAGCTCCTTCTAATTTTATACATAATACATACTGTACTGAATAGTAAATTGGGTTTTCAACTAAAAGGAGCCTTGACAGTCAGCAGCCATACTAAGTCACCATCTCTATAAAATGTGACATGGTTATTTTCTCAAGCCAAGAGCTGCTTGCTGAGATCAAATATCAAGAAGACAATATTAACGGCATGTGCTTTCTTAATTAATATACAGTAGGGCCCCACTAATACGGCGGGTTCAGTTCCATGGCGAAAATCTCCGAAAAGTGAAACCGGTGATTTTCGGCATCTCCTACCCTTCTACGCATGCGCAGACTTGCAGTCCCCCCTTCTGTGCATGCGCGAACTTGGCCGCTCCCCCGTTCTGCACATGCGCGACCTCGGACGTCCCTGTTCTGCGCGTGCGCAGACATGGCGGCCCCCTTCCCGGTACCGTCGTATTGGCGAATCGCCTAGAAGCGAAACGCCGAGAAGCAGGGCCCCACTGTACCATTTCCTATTTGTTTGCATCTGAATTAAAAGTAGCAGGTTTTGGATGCGCTTGCTGCAAGTTCCTTAAAGGAGCAATCCAAGCAATATCCAACTTTTTGTGTTCTCATAATTTTTTTAAATAAAATCAGTTCTGTAGTATTAGATAATACTTACTACATTTTTTTAAATTTGACTCAATGCCATTTTTTATGAGTTTTAATATACTGATCACCCTTTGATTTCTATAGCACACCTCTCCAGCAGTGTAAGATCTCTGTAACACTTTCCTGTTTGTGATAATTTGTTGCCAATATTCCCAGCCTTTTGAGCTGCAAACTGTAACAATAGATAATGTTACCTTAGTAATACACGAATACATCGTAGCTGCTGAGTTACACTGATTGAAAGATTGATTGAAACTCAAGAGAATTAGGCTGCGCTTATAGTGTCCGCAACGGCGATGCGACGTCGCTCGAAAACAAAACCATTGACTCCGTCGCCAGTGATTATAGTAAGCGCGTCTGGAAAATTGGTAGCCGGGTCTATTTGATTTTTTAGAGACAGTCGCCACATGTGACTGTCTCTAAACCAAATCACATTGCACGGCCCGCCCCCTTTAGTGACGTCCCTGGCGACCGTCGCTAAAAAAACACATTACAACTATTGCGGGTGGCGACGGCGACGAGTGACGTCATCGGTCGCGTCGCCAGCACTATAAGCGCGGCCTTAAGTGAACTGTGAGAAGCAGGATCTTTGCTGAGTGATCACGGGAGAACGAATCGATCGGCAGCTTAGTTTTCAACAAAGTTAATCAATTTTTTTTTTGAAGTGCCGCTTGAAGCAGATAAAGTTAATGGCCGCTCTGAATGAAAGTGTGTTTCATTCTTCTCATAACTCCATCTATTGCTTATATTAGAGGTGGGCGAGACTGTACCAAATATGGCCACAACATTTCCCAAGAGAAACAGGGTTAAGCAGATTGCTATATCGTCGTAAACACTGCAGGAATCTGAGAATGTGTCCTATTTAGTACACACTCGTCAATACAAAATATGAAGAGATATGAACACACCTGCAACAAAAAGCTAGTTTCAATATGCAAAGAAACTAATTAAAATACTTGCAAATTAGCTAATTAAAATACTTGCAAAAATTCTTCGCACAAAAAACAAAGGTCAATTTTGCAGGGATTGGCAAAGTGATGGGAAAATGTCACACACCAAGTTTGCATCACATTCCGAAGCTGGTGGGGTGAAAATAATAAGTGTTTTTATATAATAACCTCAAGGGGGGCAATTTCGCAAGAAATCTTTTAATGTCCTTAAAAAAACACGCTTGCTCCTACATAGCGCCGTTTGTGCATGTTTACAGAAATAATAAATCCCCATAGAAGTAACCCACGGACAGTGACTTCTATTCTTCTAAAGAATTATAGCTATTTTATGAATGGAATGAAATAGTTTTGACAATCAGTGGTTTAAAACCGCGCACTCATTCCTACACTAGTTACAGTATGTGTGATTTCATGTTTGTTTGCCAGGAACAGTACCATTTCCATGTAGGGCATATTTTTATTTGTTTAAATTCCAACTTTAAATTCATCCTCTGCCCCCTCATCCTTACAAATATGTGCACAACTTTTCTAGCTAGCTCTGCAATTTTCTGGAAATTTTTTAGATTTTCTGCAATCTTTTCACAGTTAATATAAGGTATACGATGAGGGTACTTTAATATTATTTTACGTTTTTCTGGCTAAAATGATCCATGCTGAAAATCTTACAATGAAGACAATGTTATTAATAGCTGATCAGGGTCGCCAGCAGCATTCCCAGGTTCCAGAACTAGGGGGGTCAACTCCCCCATTTCAGCTGCCCCGCAAGTCCCCCTCACTCTCTCTTGCTCTCTACCTCTCTTTCTCACCCCCTCTATTTCTCACCCTCTCTTACCCTCACCCTGCTCTCACACTCCCCCCCCCCACTGTCTCACTCTCCCCATCTCCCCGTCTCACTACCAAACCACTCCTCACATTCTCTATCACCCCCTCTGTCTCACCCCCCTCTCATTCCATCTCACTCTCCCCCCGACTCTGTCTCACTCCTCCTCTCTTACACTCCCCCATCTCTTACTTTCCCCCACTCTCCACCTCTCGCATTCTCACTTTACCCTCTCACTCACCACCCCCCATTCTCGCTCTCCACCATATTTTCCTTTTCTCCCCCCTCTCTGGACTCCCTAACTTTTGAGCGGAGGTGGGGGTTCGGGCCCTTTTTGGTGGCTAGGTAAAGGCCTGACCAAGCAGAAACAGTGGATATTTGGCCCAACTTCTCGCGAGATAAAATCGCAATACATCTCTCTCACCCTAGACACGTCACGTCATAAGGGTGAATTGTATTGCATTTAGACACTCTTTGATAAAGTGCTTGGTGCACGAAACATATAGGAGGGATTTTTGTACCTCCATCTCTCTTTTATGGACCAATAAAGGTTATTTTTTAGTAGTTTTTGACCCACTCTCTTCTTGCTGTGCACCTTTATCTGCATGGATGTTTACTCGTTTCTATGAACAAGCCAAACCGTGCGGAGCTGTATATATGTATATCTTTCTTTATATAGCGCAGACAGTCTACTCAGCGCATTACATAGACAATACAGGGAATTATAATACAATAAGAGCCACAAAATCAGGCAATAGGAAATTAAATCCCTGCCCCAGAGATCTTACAATCTAAGTGGTATGATGGGAGAATTACAGAGACAGCAGGTGAGGGAATAAGTGCAGTAGATGGCAGTGCTTGACCACAATGGTTGGCAGGAGTGACTGTGGGGTTGGGACAGTAGCCAAGAGTCCAGGCTATTGGGATGCTTGTTTTAAGGGATGAGTTTCAAGGTTAGTTGGTATTAAATAGGGAGGAAGGCATGTGCGAGAGCTGGTTTGTATGCTGTATGGCTTTGTCCAGGATTAGGAGCGATATCCCCAGAAGCCAGGAGAATAGAGAGAGAGAGAAAAGGTATGAAGAGGATTTTTGGGGGGTGCTTTTTATTGAGGGGTGTAGAAGATGTTGGTAAAGAGGTGTGTAAACAGTAGTGCAGTGTAGGGCACAAGCATAGGTGGAGGGGAGGAGAGATGAAGAAATGTGGATAGAGGGAGGAGAGTGGGGAAGTTGGGGAGTACAGAAAAGTTTACAAAGGAGTGAGGAAACTGCAAACAGAAAAAGCAATAGGGACAGGGTGACCAGATATCCAAAAGAAAAAAACGAGATTCGTTCAAAATGGTTTTGTTTTTTTTAAATAATTGACATCACTTAAAAATAAATATTATAATGGTATTTGTCTAAAACCATCCCCAATTATGCTGCATTATAGGCGAATTTCCCAACAGGGCATTTTTATCCATATATAGGACATTTGGTGGCTTATATTTGCAAGCAGTAAAAGTCACTTCCGGTTTTTGCCAGTAGAGAGACGCAGAAGGAATACAAGGCGTCTGAGGCACCCAGCGGATCCCCCACACACGGTCACCAGCCCCCATTGGTACTATGCGAATTACCAGCAGCCGTCCTGTGAGTGTTATCTAGGTTTTAACCCACCGGAGCGGTCTGTCAGCCATTTGTCCTTTTAGTTTAATAAATAACTTTTATCATTAGCTTTGCATAAGTGTTGTTTGTCTAGTTGTGTCTGTTTGTTTTGTCTATGTCAGCCAGTTGCAATTATGTCTGTATAAATTGTTTAAACTGTGTTGCACTAAATATTTCTTTTTTCATTGCATGTTCCACTTTCACTGCATCAAGTCATATCTGAATATCCCAGGATACAGAGACTGTTGATTTCCTTGGGACTGGAACTATTTCTACTGGACATCCAGGATTCCATTATTTTTGGTCTCATATATATATATAATAGTGATGTACCGGGTATACCCGGTAACCGGCACTAGTTAAAGTACCCGGACCCGGTAGAGTTTTTTTTGTATGTATTTGGGCGGTGTTTGCTTTTTTGGGTATGTATAGGGGGGGTGGGGGCTGTATGTATTTGGGGGGTGATTTGAATGTTTTTGTGGGGTGGTTTTGTATGAATTTGGGGGGTGGGGGCTGGTTTTGTATGTATTTGGGGGGTGGGGGGGTTGTACGTATATGGGGGCGAGAGGCGGTATGTATTTGGGGGGTGGGGTAGTTTTGTATGTTTTTGTGGGGTGGTTTGAATGTTTTTGTGGGGTGGTTTTGTATGAATTTGGGGGGTGGTATGTATTTGGGGGGTGAGAGGCGGTAAGTATTTGGGGGGTGAGGTGCGGAATCTATTTGGGGGGTGGGGGTAGTTTTGTATGTATTTGGGGGTGCTGTGGGGGTTTGTATGTATTTGGAGTGTGGGGGGTTGTATGTATTTGGGGGTGTCTTTTTATGTATTTGGGTGGTGGGGCTGGTTTTATATGTATTGGGGGTGGTATGTATTTGGGTGGTGGTATGTATTTGGGGGTTGAGGGTGGTATTTGGGGGGTGGGGCAGGTATGTATTTTGGGGGTGGGGCTGATATGTATTTGGGGGGTGAGGGTGGTATGTATTTGGGGTGTGAGGGGCGTATGTATTTGGGGTGGGGGGTATGTATTTGGGGGTGGTGGGTGGTATGTATTTGGGGGTGGGGGGTGATATGTATTTGTGGGGTGAGGGCGGTATGTATTTGTGGGGTGAGGGGCAGTATGTATTTGGGGGGTGGGGGTAGTTTTGTATGTATTTGGGGGGTGGGGCTGGCTTTGTATGTATTTGGGGGGTGGGGCTGGTTTTGTATGTATTTGGGGTAGGGGTGGTATGTATTTGGGTGGTGGTATGTATTTGGGTAGTGGGTGGTGATATGTATTTGGGTGGTGGGTGGTGATATGTATTTGGGGGTGGGGGGCGGTATGTATTTGGGGAGTGGGGGTGGTATGTATTTGGGGAGTGGGGGGTGGTATGTATTTGTGGAGTGGGGGGCGGTATGTATTTGGGGAGTGGGGGCGGTATGTATTTGGGGAGTGGGGGTGTTATGTATTTGGGGAGTGGGAGTGTTATGTATTTGGGGGGTGAGGGGCGGTATGTATTTGGGGGTAGTATGTATTTGGGGGTGGGGGTGGTATGAATTTGGAGTGGGGGGCGGTTTGTATTTGGGGTGGGGGGTGGCATGTATTTGGGGTGTGAGGGGCGGTATATATTTGTATATACTGTCTTGCCTGCAGTAAGAGAACTGTAGGGTTGCCGGGAGGCTAGGCCCTTTGCCTGGACTGGCCCGGGACAGCAGTCCCGGCTGCCCCCCCTTGTCGGCGGCTCTGGGCAACTTAGCTAATTACTATCATTGTGTGGATTGTATTGATGCACAAATTAGAGGGAAAAAAAAAATAAAAACATTTTTTAAAACCGGCAGCTTGGACTGCTGCTTTAACATAATAATTAATCTGCTTCAAACAAATCTGAAAGTGTGGAAAAGAGAGGAAAAGCTTTTTTTTACAACACAAAGCATCCGACTGTGTGGTTTTGGGTGTTGTGTAATAAGCCTTTCCTCTCTTTTCCACACTTTAAGATTGATTTGCATCAGATTAATTATTAAACTATGTATGGGGTGCATGTAAACCCATCACCTCTTTGATGGAAATAGCAGCCATGTTTAAAGTGAGTAAATTCTATAAAGGCACAAAATTAATTTAGATATTTTGAGACAACAGCAGCATAAATAAGTAATAAAACCCACCAAGGAACGACATAAAAAATACTATAAAGCAATAAAGGAAATGGTATGTTGCTTGCATATTTAGTAGCTCTGCTAGGTGGGGATCTGTCAAGAGTACTACACTCACTCGACAGCTCTGCTAGACGGGGACTCGTCCTCCTCATGGCAGCTAGTGACAACAATGGAAGTTGTACCTGTCTTCCGGGTACTCTGAGGGTGGACGCCATCGCCATCCTCCAATCACCGATGTCCGTTGACACCGCAGAAGCCATCTTCCTCCGCCACCATCATCCTTTACCGACCAAAACCGTGACCAAAAAAAACGGGACATTTTCCAAAAAGTCGGGTCACCGAGACAGACCACTAAAAACCGGGACATCTGGTCACCCTAAATAAGGATATGGTCAGTGCTTATGCGCTGACCCGTGCTGCTGCTCGGCACTGAGCCCCTGCAGCCGCAATGAGAGCGGCTTTAGTAGGGGCTCACGCACGCTTGGGGAAGCGTGTGTCTCACACAGTTTTCAAATTTGTCGCTCGCCGGAGCGCAGGGCCGGTCACGTGAGCGGTTCGCCCAATGAGGGCGAACCAGCTCCGTGACGTCACTGGCCCGCGCCCAGACCCGCCCCCGACACGCCCACGGACGGCGCGCTGTGTAAGGCCAGGGAAAGCACCGCTTTTCCTGAGCCTCAGCACGCCTCCGCACTGATTAAACCAGTATGTCCCAGGCCTAAGGGTGGGCATAATGAGATGCCGGGAGTGACAGGTAGGAGGAGAGTTCCCAGGTATTTGAAGCACACATATATAATAGATGAGATTTTATAAATATGCATGTTTTTATTAAGTTCAACCTTTTTTTAACCTATCTTAAATAATGTCGCCTGAGATACTTATCCTATATTTGTATTTACATTGATCCAGAGGAAAGCAAACAAAAACCGACAGTGAAACATTAGCCAAATATGTCTCATAACAGGAAAAATAAACTCCTTCCTGACTCCAGTAACCAGATTTCTCTCAGCATCAACATCCTTCCAATGATTAACTTGTTTGGTATATTCTATTGTATCTTTCATCCATAGGTAGTAAAATACATAATAAGTCTCCATTGGTACTAAAATATACATTTTACCCGCCCTTACTGCGACAAACCCTTTCCTCTCCTGCTAGTGAAATCTCATTTCCTCCGATCTCAAGGGATGAACCGGAGTCATTTGTACTGTCCTTGGGATTAATAGTTCCCTTGAAAGCTCCTTGTATTGATCCTAAATATATTTGCAGATAGTTGAAATATATCCCATCTTAAGACACATCTTTTGTAATGTAAACACACATCATTTAGCCAGCCTATCCTCATACATCATAACTTCCATCTCCTTCATTATTTGGGGGTTCTTCTCTGCACTTTTTCCTGTTTCATTTGTCTTGAGCGGTGCGCACAACCGTACTCCATATTCACCATCTGATCTTATTTTTCTTCATTTATTATTATTATTAATAATAACAACTCATACAAATGAATCTTGACTAATTGCAAGATGTAGCACCAAAAGGTCAATGTGCCAATGAGAAAATTACTACCACCATGGGAAAGGTCAAAGTATAGGGGGTAGAGGGGAAAGAAGGAGAAGGGGAAAAAACCACACGAAACAAAAGGAAAAAAACACAAAATGGAAAAAGGAAAGCAAACTAGGGGGGGGCGACGTTTCGAGGGGTGACCTCTTCAAACTGTTTGATATCTGATATCTGCATATGCATTTGTCCTATTTACAATTCATGATTTATAGCTTTTGTTAGCAAAGTGTGGGATTTTCTGACAGTGGGGAGGGAAGGCTTAGGGAAGTACCTCTGGGACCCTTTGGAACCAGGGGGAATGGGCCAGATGAAGAGGTCACCCTTCGAAACGTCGCCCCCCCCCCCTAGTTTGCTTTCCTTTTTCCATTTTGTGTTTTTTTCCTTTTGTTTCACGTGGTTTTTTCCCCTTCTCCTTCTTTCCCCGCTACCCCATATACTTTGACCTTTCCCATGGTGGTATTAATTTTCTCATTGGCACATTGGCTATTGTTGCTATAATTTCAGTTTATTACTAGTGTCATTAAAATTGTTTATTTTCACAACACTGGTATTCTTCAGTATCTTTAGCTGTGAGACAGACAGTGCTGGTACTGCCTTTGGTTTGTTAGTACTTGTGAGGGGAATAAGGGTCCCTTCCTGTTCCGTGCACCCAGCAACCTTGCTTATTTTCTCAGTCAGAGTGCTGTCTATCACCCCCCTTTCTAACTATAGGAACTGTTCTGATTACAGCTCAACCCCGTTACAACGCGAATCTGTTACAACGCGAATCCGCTTATAACGCGATGCAAGCGTGGCTCCCAATTTTCTTATTTATGAATACTTTACAACACGATTATTGGTGTCTTAAATACATTATTGTACAATGCATACAATTGTACATTATTTCTAACGCAATCCGGTTATAGCGCGATGTGATCCTTTGGACCCCAAGCACAGCGTTATAAGGGGGTTGAGCTGTATATATATTTATGGTTTTTTTTCCCACTGATTGTGAATAAAGGGTCCTGGCTTTAATGATATATCAATAAATGAGCAGACATGTGCCCATCTCGAAAACCTTGTGGACCCTGGTAATCTGCTGCATTGTTATTAAGAGTGAGAACTTTCACTTGTGTTCTTGTTTTGAATCTAAAATGTTTAGTAATTTGGACGCAGTTTTGGCTCTAAACTTTTCATTGCGTTTCAGTTCTGATTTTGTTTGTTTTTGCTTTTAAATTGTTACCAAAGTATGGGGGGGGGGTGGAAACAAAAGAAGCAGGAGAATGCTAAAATAGTATAATAAGCCATGAAAATGCTTAAAATAATTATAAAATTATAGAAACAATTATAAAACTAAAATAACATAACTGACAAATGTAAAATAATTTTAATAGGTATGGCGAGAAACTCCTAAAGATGGGCGCTATGCCTGGTGATCTGATTGTGATCCAAAATAATTTTTAGTTCTAAAAAATCTTAAGGGTTCTGGTTTGTAATGAAAGGTTCTAGTAGGTTCTAATCTACATAGTTACATAGTAGGTGAGGTTGAAAAAAGACATGCGTCCATCAAGTTCAACCTATGCTAAATTTAGACGACAGATACTTTATCCTATATCCGTACTTACAGTATATTGATCTAGAGGAAGGCAAACAAAAAACCCCAGTGACACATCATCCAATGATATCTCATAAGGGGGGAAATAAATTCCTTCCTGACTTCAAGAATTGGCAATCGGATTACTTCCTGGATCAACAATTTGACACACCCGGTGTTGCCCATCTCCAATTTTAATGGGAATGGAGATATTGGGAGTGATAAAAAAAAGATTTCTCGACACAGTGCACATCTTCTTAAAGCAGCAGTTCAAGCTGCAGTTTAAAAAAAATGTAAAATTAATATGCATTAATACAATCTGCACACTGACAAATAATTAGCTACGTTGCCGATCAATCCGTTCTCCTGTGATCGATCGGCGAAGATTAGGCTCGGGGGTTTACTAACTTGCTATCAGTGCAGCAGAAGAGGACACAAGATGCAAAGTTCTGTGGGGAAGATCATGTGACCAGGCAGTCACTAGATACAATTAGTGCACTGCTAGAGAAAGGGCAGGGCTAACAAAAAGTGGCGTGCCAGAGCCTGTTTCAGAAGAGGATGTGACTTTGTAAAAAAAAATGTTTTTTTAAATGCTAGAAGTATTTTCTCTTAGTACAGAACTGATTTATTAAAAAAAAAAACCACATAGGATATTGCTTGAACTGCTGCTTTAAGACGGGATTATATTGTTAGACACTTGTAATAAATGAATGGGTGGAGCATAGTAACACAGCATTTCATACATCCTATTACAGGGGTGGGGAACCTTTTTTTCTGCCAAGGGCCATTTGGATATTTATAACATCGTTCGCGGGCCATACAGACACAGACAGGCACACAGGCAGGCACACAGGCAGGCACACAGCAGGCATGCAGGCACACAGATCCCCCCCCTACCTCTGGAAGTTGCTGCTGCTGCTGGGGGGATCGTGTAGGGCGGCTGCTGGGGTAAGTGCGGGGGGAACTGCTGGGACTGCTGCGGGGGGGAAGTACGGTGGCTGCTGGGGATCGTGTAGGGCTGCCGGCGCCTCACACCACCTCCTCCCGATCGGGCGCGCGGCTGCCATTTTTTTCAAAATTAGCGTGACCCCGGTTATAGCAGTTGTCTTTTGCAGGGCCAGACCAAATGATTTCGGGGGCCTTATACGGCCCTCGGGCCTGACGTTCCCCACCCCTGTCCTATTATAACGTGTCGACTCCTAATTCATTCTATTGATAGTCTTGACACCTAAAGGAGCAATCCATGCAATATCCTACATGTGTGTTTTTTTTAAATACACCCGTAACAATAGATAATGTTACCCTAGTGATATAAAAACACATTGGATTATAGCAGCTGAGAGTTACACTAACAGAAGGATTGAATTGAAACTGAATGGCAACCGTTTACTGAACCTGGGGAAACAGGATTTTGCTGATCGATCACGGGAGAACCAATTGATCAGCAGCTTAGGCCATTTGTTTTCAATAAATGTAATCAAATGCTGCATATATTAAAACAAACAAAAAATATATATTTTAATTTTTTTTAAATTTGTTTGGGTTGTCTCTTTAAATGCAAAGAAACACAATATGAAAGTACTGTAATGCTATTTGTATAAATGACCTCAATACATCAATCCCATTGTATTATTTTAATTGTCCTCCAGCCATTCTAATTAAAAGAGCACAGCCTGCTCTGCACGGGGTACATTTACAGAAATATTTGTGTTAAACGCAGCCGTCCTAAGTTGATGGGAGAATAGACTTAACTAGACCATCTGTGAAATTAAACTCTTGCTCGGTAATAAAAAATAAAGTTACTGGCTGGACATTGCTATTGTCCATTAATGGCTCCCAGTGACCCTTAGGATGATTCTGACACATGGCGGAACCCGATCACATTAACTTAACCCATACAGTCAAATAATGATATATAGCCTGGCCTTCGGCAGCTATTGCTAATTCTGGGCCTTTCCTCTGTCAGTCCTGTTAGTACAGGCAGTGGAAAGGTTAATTCCTTCAGTTGGCCTGTTTGCATTTCAGCTCTGAGTATTGTAGCAATATTCCGGGGCAGGCTTAAGCAACCTTTGAGCATGTTAATCCAAAGGGTGGATATGGGTTGGAACACCCCCTGATGTGTGTGAGCCAATCGGTATCCAGCTTTGAGTTGTAATGATTCAAAGTTAGAGACACTCCCTGAGGATATTCAAATTGAGACATGTTTCCTAAAATAAGTGATCAGTTAGGCTGAGGAGTGAGTAGGAGAAGAGATATTGAGTAGAGCTGACACGGAATCGTTCTCTCCCTCTTACCCCACCTGGGTAAGGAGGGAGGGGAGTTATCCTGCCACGAGCAGAATGGCAGAGAAGGAAGAGCAGCCTATGCTGTGATGCTGTGTATGCTGCTCTGCCAATAAAGAACCACAGAAATAAGCTGCTGTGTGTATCACTGTTCCTGGTGTGAGAAGGAGAGAGTGTCAGTGGGGGTCCCTCCTCTGGAGACCCCAGAGGATCCCTACTGGCTGGAGGCGCTGCACCACCTAGAGAGAACAAGAGAAAGGTAACCTGTCCCATACCACCTCCTGTCCCTGTCCTGGTTCTCCCCACAACACCGCGGAGCCCTCAGCCCTCCTGTTTGCCAGCAGGTCACAGCACCAAGACCGTGTACAGTAACCAGAAGGAGTGTACCCCACCCAATCTCATGTAGGGGGGGGTGAAAGAGGGTTACAGATATAATAAATGAAAATGTATTATATGTAACAGTATTCCCTCTTGTCTGACCCACCCAATCTCACATTGGCCCGTGTGGTCTAACCAGTCCCCATTACGTGATCGTGTATGGTGGTGCACCTGTAAGTAACAGGACTCCTGAGTCTCCCACTTGATGGTATTAGGGGATGTCATCAGGACAGGTAGCTGAAGTAGTGGGTGCGAGTCCAACTTACATCATGTGCAGCGACTCCACCTCATCAGGATCTATGCTTCCGCAGGGAGATGGTCCTGGTGAGGAACTCCTTCTCGGTGGTGACTGCCACTGTAGAGTAATCTCACACTCACACAGTGGGAGTATCTTTAACAAGGGCATCTTTATTAATGATCTGAAGATAGTAGACTGCCCCATGCAGCTTTCAGCTCTAGCCGCACATTCCTCCGTGCTGTCCCTTTGCCAGGTACTGCCCTCCTAATTGGAGTGGGATCCCCTCTCCCCGTCGGGAGATCACCCCTGCGCCAGGTCCCTGGACACAGTGTGGCCTTGACAGGGTTGATTTGGAACTAGTGCCCTTAGTTACAGCACTAGGGTCACAAAGCCGTCCCGCAATCCCTTTCACAGGAGCCAAACTCTTTAGCAACAACAACACTAACTTGACAGTGTTGTGCCTTATATACCTCATGGGGCAGGCACATCTCTGATGTCACTATCCAGGGACTCGGAGCATGCAGCCACTCCCATCCATACATACGGCACCTCACCAGGGTGTGAGGGAAAACCTCCATAACTACTGCTGTCATTCCTGTACTTACCAGGGTTTACTGCCAACAGGGAAGATGTCTGCAGTCCATTATTATGCATGGCTACATATACAATAAATGTTTTGGATGTTTTTTTTATAGCTTTTCTGCACCAGTCGATGACTCATATTGTAAAGCTAAATGGAGTAGATTTTATGGAACAGTTTGTGCATCCCATCTCTGACACATTCTCTTTTGTACTCTGTGTAACACAGACTGAAATATGAGTACGGCTGAGGTCCCGCTGGAGCCTGCTGCACGCGCGCCTGGTGTTTTTGACAGCGCGTGCACAGCTGAAAACCGTGATCTGCGGTCCGTTAGCAGCGATCGGAGGCGCGGGGGCTTGGCCTAAATGGGGAGGGTGGGCATGGCCATGACGGGGGGCGTCAATACTTTTTATTACAAACGGAGAGTACCGATACTTTTTAGTTACACATGCAGAGTACCCATACTTTTATTAGCGCTGTATTATGAAAGGGATTTATCTACAAAAGACTCGTCCCTTTTCTGTTTCCTAGTACAGGGTTGCGCAAACTTCTTGAGCTGCCGCCCCCTTCCTGGGAGCCGCCCCCCCCCCCTCTCCCAATGGCTCGGTATCAAATGACGTCACGGGTCATGTGACTTCACGTGACCCCATCGCGTCCTTTGACGCGCGTTGCCATGGCGACACGTGACGTCACATGACCCCACGGCGTCCCGGCTGGCAGCAGGAAAGTGAGTTACAGAGGCCTCACGCCTCCCCCGGCATTTAATTAAAAATGCCGTGGGGAAGAGCGCGGGGCCTCTTTAACCACCGCGACCCGCCCCCCCCCCCCAGTTTGCGCACCGCTGTCCTAGTATATAACTCTGAGCCCGTCTTTCGCCTTTTCAATCTTGTCCTCTCTAACTCTCTACAGTTGCTGCACTCCCATTGGCTCAGGCGATCTCCCCTCTTGATTGGCTCACAGCGCACCATGTGACCGCGTCGCCGCACGGGAACACAATCTTGTTGTATCCCCCGCTGGCTAACGCGCCACGGCGCCTCGTGAGCCTAAACAGGAGACACCGGGGTCTGCAGCAACAGAGGTTAGTGACTGGTCTGCGGTGCGCCCGCCGCCGCGCACGCCACCGTCACCACCAGGGACCTGGCCTAAGCTGTGACCATCTGCATTTTAAATACTTGGTGGAGTCGGTGATCCTGAGCTCCGGGTAAGAATTGTTTTTGGAACATATTTCTCTTAACTAAAATTAGCCAAACTTAGACATAAAATTTGTTTAAAAAGCCGTGTGGATTTAGATCGTTTAAATGATTGAGGTTGGGCGGCATCTTTTCCATATTTCCAGCTATTATGGGAAATTCACTGCTATAGATCATTTTTGACACAGATAGACAAGATTTAAAACAACTTTTAGGATTAAATCCAGAAGCCTGTGACTGGCCAACCTGAGTCACTGCACTATTACTCAAACTGAACTTGCCACTTAAACCCAAACGTATTAAGCTGTGCTGAGCCCACAGGAATGGGCCTTAAGGTTCAGCACAATATAATAAATCTGAACCTAATTATAACATGTTATTCTCCTCTGAGCTCTGCCAAGCACAATGAATCTGAAGTACCATGTATAATAATAGTAATAGCATGTTCTTGTATAGCGCTGACATTTTGCAGGCACAGGTCCCTGAAGCGCTTACAATCTATGGTTTTGGTGCCTGAGGCACAAGGAGATAAAGTGACTTGCCCAAGGTCACAAGGAGTTGACACAGGGAATTGAACCAGGGAATTGAACCAGGCTCCACCCTGCTTCAAACTCTCAGTGCCAGTCAGTGTCTTTACTCACTGAGCCCTTCCCTCTCCTAGGGCTGAAATAATGTCCTAGTGCTAACAATATTATTCAACATGTACATGTACAGTACTTCTCTATACCGCCTCAACATCTTTTCACCACACAATAAATATTCAGACCAGTCAATTGCCCTGTTTATCTTTTGCGTGCCCCTATTATGAGTTTCTGCTGCACCCGTCTTTTGGTGGCTGCATTTTTCTCCTTTTTTGTTTACATTATTATTTGCTCATTGGGTGCACCACCACTGATATATATTTTCTAAATTATCTTTGGTTAAATTATTTATAATGGTGGTAGAGCTCTTCTCCAATTTTTCTTTTCCAACAAAATATAATATACCACATTTATCAAATGTCAAAATCTCATAGGTTTCAATTGAGAAAAGGTGATGCATTATTGTAGTCCAGTTTTGCAGCCTCTGAGCAGACTTATGGCATTTATTCCCTTCCCATTGTCCTGGCAGCAAAATGAAGGCACAGTTAAAGCAGAAAGCAGGGACCTGTTTTGTCAAACAAAAGGAATCCTATACAAGTCAATGAGATATTTTCCTTTGATGAATCTGATGCACTTTTGTGAACCAAATTTGGCCCACATTTGCAGCAGGGAGAACTGGATATTTATGGACTTATGGGAATATGTATTAAGCCAAAAGTGGTGCAAATATGGGGCAAACAACTGCACGATACGTACTGTATCAAACATCAATACCTACTTAAACTTTTTTCTGTGACATCGGGAGCAAAGATTTTGCCCTACAATTGCACCACGTTTGGCTTACAAACAATTCCTTCAAAGTGCAGGTCCCCCGACAAAGATACAAAGAGCTCCACTCACAAGTGCATAATGCAAACAAACAAATTACCAGTACTATACCAATATTATTTATTTATTTATTTATAAAATATTTTACCAGGAAGTAATACATTGAGAGTTACCTCTCGTTTTCAAGTATGTCCTGGGCACAGAGTAAAACAAATAATACATGGTTACAAGTACAGTTACATAAATGAACAGGGTATACATTATATACAAGACATTGCGTGCACAGTTAAAGAAAATATATATTATGAGCGTATGAAACAGTTACAGACCAGATTAAAGTGTGAGACAGCCTTAGATTTGAAAGAACTTAAGCTGGTGGTGGATATGAGAGTCTCTGGTAGGTTGTTCCAGTTTTGGGGTGCACAGAAGGAGAAGGTGGAACGTCCGGATACTTTGTTGAGCCTTGGGACCATGAATAGTCTTTTGGAGTCAGATCTCAGGTGATAGGTGCTGCATGTGGTAGGGGTGAGGAGCTTGTTCAGGTAGCTGGGTAGCTTGCCCAGAAAGTATTTGAGGGTGAGACAGGAAAGGTGAACTTTGCGCCTAGACTCTAGTGATGACCAATCTAGTTCTTTGAGCATTTCGCAGTGATGTGTGTTGTAGTTGCATTGGAGAACAAAACGACAAATTGAATTGTAGAGGGTGTCAAGTTTGCTAAGGTGGGTTTGAGGAGCCGAGCCATATACTATGTCTCCATAGTCAATAATTGGCATTAGCATCTGCTGTGCAATACGCTTTCTGACCAGGAGACTTAGGGAGGATTTGTTCCTGTAAAGTACCCCTAGTTTGGCATAGGTCTTGGTTTTCAGGGTATCAATGTGCATCCCGAATGTTAAGTGGGAGTCAAACCATAAGCCCAGGTATTTAAAACTAGTGACAGGTGTTAGGGTGGTGTTAGCGTTGGTTCTAATCAGGAGCTCAGTCACTGGAAGCTTTACAAATTTAGTCTTGGTCCCAAATACCATTGTTACAGTCTTGTCAGTGTTTAAAAACAGTTTGTTTTGGGAAATCCAGTTTTCGAGTCTCAAAAAGTCAGACTGAAGTATGTGTTGAAGGTCAGAGAGGCTATGGCTGTGTGCATATAGGATTGTGTCATCTGCATACATGTGTATTGAGGCTTCCTTACAAGCTGTGGGAAGATCATTAATGAACACTGAGAAGAGTAGGGGCCCCAGAACAGAGCCCTGCGGGACACCACAGGTGATATCCAGGGGGTTGGAGTTAGAGCCTGAGATGGACACATGTTGGGATCTTCCTGATACTGTAGGTACTGCACCGACACACTTTATTCGAGCAAATACCCGGTATGTACCTGGCAGATACCTGGAATGCGCCACTCCTCACCTCTGACAAGCCCCGTTGCATTTGCCTTCCCAGCCTGGGTTCATGCCTGGCTGATGGGCGGCTGATCTGTTAAATGATAATGATTAGGATTTAATAGGCTGCAATGCTTCGCGTGTCTACCAGATGGCATAAATTCATGAATTGTAATGCAGTATATATATATATATACTGTGCAGTATTGCAGCCAGCGGGAATAAAATGCTTCAATCCCTGCTTGGAAAATAACTCAATGCACTCGGGCAGAAAACAGTCACAAACCTCAATACACCCGGGTATACCCGAATTCGTGGGACTAGCCAAGCTCGAATAAAGTGTGTCGCCAGTGTAGGACTGAAACCAGTTTAAAGCATGTTTCCCTATTCCAGAGCTCTGGAGTTTGTTAAGCAGGATAACATGATCAACTGTGTCAAAAGCCTTTGCAAAATCTAGGAATACTGCACCAGTGAGTTGTCCCCGTTCCATTCCACACTGGATTTCATTGCAAACTTTTAGCAGGGTAGTTACGGTGGAGTGTTTGCGACGAAACCCAGACTGGAATTGGCTAGGGAAATGTGTCTTGGTGTAGAAATCGCTTAATTGGGAGTGGACACATTTTTCCATAACTTTGGATAGAATTGGGAGAAGTGAGATTGGCCTGTAGTTTGAGACAGTGTTTTTGTCCCCACTTTTGAAGATTGGGACAACTCTGGCAGTTTTCCAGGTCTTAGGGATATGGCCTGCAGACAGGATAGAGTTGACTATGGACGCAATTGGTTTGGCAATGGCTGGGGCACCATGTCGTAGGAACCTAGATTGTAGTAAGTCGGGTCCACATTGGCAGCTTAGTTTTAGTTTGAGGAGCGCTTGTGTAATCTCCTCTTCAGATACTGGGCTAAATTGAAAATTGTAGGCAGTGTTGGGAGGGGGTGGGACTGTAGGGATACTACCAGGATGAGATTCATGTTTGGGGTTTGTGCTGCGTTTCGCTAATAAGTTAGTGGCACACCCCACAAAGTAATCATTGAATGCATTTGCAATGTCAGTGGGGTTTGTCAGACAGTTTGGGTTGAAGAAGTCCAAATATGTTGTCTTCAGAGAGCTTGGTTTCTCAGCCCCCAATGTTCTGCCAGGGAACCTCCAAATATATGTAAAAAACAAAAACAAAGACAAACACAGACCTCTTAGATGAATAAAAGATATATGTATTAGGCTACAAGCCTCTATCCTTACTTACTGGTAAATAATTTGTAGTGCAGCAGCAGAAAGATGCAGGGGTGAGTTTCACCACAATATAGAACAAAGTCCCATCAATATGACTGCCCACAGAACATAGTATGTGTAGGCTGTGAGCAGTCCCAGACATAGGCTACAATGTTGCAGATCCCAGGCACCAGGCATGACTCCAAGCTAGGAACGTTCTAGTAGGTCATGTGACTGATGGGGTGAGGCCTTTGAAACAGCATGTTTTGCCCAAGAAGGGAAAGGTTTACACCCTCTGGCTATAAGAGGTGGGGACCCACCCTAGAGAGTTAGTTCTGTGGAGATCCTGTTCAAGGTGTTAGTGCAGGCATGGAGGTTCCTATGCTGCAGGGAGCAGGGCTATAGCCAGGTTTAAGTAGGGACCTGGGGCTGAGCCTACTCCATTCCTATCCAGGGTTAAGTTGGGTCCTGGGAGGAACTGCAGGCAAAGGGGGAACTGCTGCATGAGATGGATACTGAAAGCCTGTCCTGTCTATGCTGATCCCGCAGACAATAAAAGCAAGCATCCTGGTTTAAAAGTTCCTGGCGCCCTTTTCTACTTATTCTACTCCTCACTACAGCCTTGGCCTGGATCCACTGGAGAAGCCCTGAGACAAAGGTGAAACTGGCTACACTGCGCTGAAGCAGGTACAGTAGAAACCCTGTGTGCAGTGCAAGGAGGGACTGCATATGTGTACACCCTGTCTTCTGCAGCTGCGGGGATAGGGGTGTTACATGTGTTTAAAATATTTTTCCGTTCTCCCTAACTACTATGCTGCTCTAGGAAAACTGTATTTCTTTCCATGGGCATTCTTTTTAAAGTACATTCATTAGCTAGTTTTTAATCCTTTAACTTTTCTACTACAATATACAAAAAATTAGATTGCACAAACTATATATGATTTGTTTGTCCTTCATCAAGGACTTCATCTCTTTACTCCCTATAACCCCTTCTATTACCACATATAACCACTCTCCACATATAACCATTCCCTATATCTCCTATTCAGGGCCGCCAACAGATTTACCGGGACCAGGACTACAGTTTGGACGCCCCCCTGTGTTGGTGGTCTTGCAAGCCCCCTCCTCTATTTCTCTTCCCCCCCCTCTCTCCATGTATTTCTCTCCCCCCTCCTCTCCATGTATTTCTCTCCCTAACCCCCTCTCCGTGTATTTCTTCCCCCCCCCCTCTCCATGTATTTCTCTCCCCCCCATTCCATGTATTTCCCCCCCCCTCTCTCCATGTATTTCTCCCCCCTCTCTCCATGTATTTCTCCCCCCCCCCTCTCTCCATGTATTTCTCTCCCTCCCCCTCTCTCCATGTATTTCTCTCCCCCCCTCTCTCCATGTATTTCTCTCCCCCTCCTCTCTCCATGTATTTCTCTCCCCCCCTCTCTCCATGTATTTCTCTCCCCCCCCTCTCTCCATGTATTTCTCTCCCCCCCCTCTCTCCATGTATTTCTCTCCCCCCCCTCTCTCCATGTATTTCTCTCCCCCCCTCTCTCCATGTATTTCTCTCCCCCCTCCTCTCTCCATGTATTTCTCTCTCCCCCCCCCTCTCTCCATGTATTTCTCTCCCCCCCCTCTCCGTGTATTTCTCTCCCCTCCCCTCTCTCCATGTATTTCTCTCCCCCTTCTCACTCTTACACCCTCTCTTCCCCCTCTCACTCTCAGTTATATGGAGGAATAGAAAGAGTTATAGGGATGGGTTATATGGATCAATAGGAGGAGTTATAGGGAGCGGTTATATGGAACAATAGGAGTTATTAGGAGTGGTAATAGAGAGCAATAGGAGGAGGTATAAGGTGCAGCTATACAGAGCAATAGGAGGAGGTATAGGGTACAGCTATACAGAGCAATAGGAGCAGTTGCAAGGAGAACTTATATTGAGCAATAGGAGAATATATGGGGATGAGTTATAAGAAGCAGTAGGAAGATTGATAGGGAGAGGTTATATAGATCACAATGAAGCACTGTTGACCATCCCTGCCTTAGGAGATATCAGCCTTGTTCATGACTTAGGCCGGGGCCATAGAGGTGTGGGGAGAGCGGAGGCGCGCTAACGCTGAGGCTCGCCTGCTTAAGTCAGCGCGATTCCACGGACTTGCAGGCGAGCCAGCGTGCGCGAAGGGAGCCGGGAGGAGGTGGTTGGAGGCGGGGCAGTGACGTCGCAGGGCCAATCGCCAGCGACGCACTGACGTCAATGTCACGGCGCCGTGACGTTGACGCTGCTTAAGGCTGATTGGATGTTTTCAGCCGACAGCGCGCTGAAAAACAGCTTGGTGCTCGGCTGAAAACTCCAAAGCCTCCGCACGCCTGCGGACGCTCGCGTGAGCCCCCTCTCAAGGCATCCTCATTGAGGATGCAGGGGCTCAGCGCGGAGCGTCCGCACGCCTCAGCGCTGCTTGTCCTTCTATGGACGCAGCCTTAGCTTCCCACTGTATGGTTTTCTTACAAATATAATTTTTATATGTCGTGGTCAACGAGGGATCCTCTATCAGGCCATTAGGTGGTAAGCACCTTTTTAACCTCTTCGGTATCTCTGTACTCGAAGCAGTTGTTTGGGGGGATCGCAGGGAGTTGGGGAATGTACTGTAGGGGAGCGGAAGTGCCCAACGTGACAGAGCGGCCCGGCGTGGGACAGTGCAGGAGGCAGGCCAGCAGCTGGGGAGATGCCCAGTCCCGACCAGCGCTGGTCAGGGCCCCCCGCAGCCACCAATGGAAGTGTGTATATGTATTTGGGGGAGAGGGGCTAGTGTGTGTGCATTTTGGGGGGGGGGTGGGGGATAGTGTATCTACTATATATTTCTGAAAGTGTCCTATGTGTCCGGGTCTGTATGTGTCTCCCTGTGTCCCTCCCCGTGTCCCTAGCGGCAATCTCATTGGACCTTGGGCCAGGCCAATGAGATTGCTCCCTTGGGCCGCCCGCCCACGCACACCTCTCATTGGCCTGAGGCGGAGTGAAGGGCGCGCGCGCGCACACACACACACACACACACACACACACACACACACACACACACACACACACACACACACACACACACACACACACACACACACACACACACACACACACACACACACACACCACTATACACACACACACACCACTATACACACACACACACCACTATACACACACACACACCACTATACACACACACACACACACATCACTATACACACACACATCACTATACACACATCACTATACACACACACACACACACACACCACTATACACACACACACACACACACCACTATACACACACACACACACACACACACACACACACACACACACACACACACACACACACACACACACACACACACATCACTATACACACATCACTATACACACACACACACACATCACTATACACACACACACACACACACACACATCACTATACACACACACACACACATCACTATACACACACACACACACATCACTATACACACACACACACACACACACACACACATCACTATACACACACACACACACACACATCACTATACACACACACACACATCACTATACACACACACACACACACACACACACACACACACACACACACACACACACACACATCACTAAACACACACACACACACACACACAAACACACACACACATCACTAAACACACACAACCCCCCCTCACACACACGGCGCTCACAGTGTTAGCAGCACATCACCGCTCTCTTCCCCACCGGTCCCGGAGGCTCCGTCTCTTTCTCCGTCTCTCCCTGTTTCCCGCGCTTTCACCCCCCCCTCCACGTGGGAGCTGCCGGACGGGTGAGGGAGCTGCCGGACGGGCGAGGGAGCTACCGGACGGGCGAGGGAGCTGCCGGACGGGCGAGGGAGCTGCCGGACGGGTGAGTGAGCGGCCTTCACCTCCCCTCACACCTTCCCTCACTCACTTCCCCTCCACCCCCCCCCCTCCCCGGCGCCGCTACAGTCAGCGGGGGAGCGGAGTGAGCGAGCGCGCGCCAGGGACACAGCGGGGGAGCGGCCACAACACGCTGCCTCCCGCCTCAGATCCACGTGGGAGCTGCCGAACGGGTGAGTGAGCGGCCTTCACCTCCCCTCACTCCACTTCCCCTCCACTTCACCTCCCCTCCACCCCCCCCTTAACCTCCCCTCCACCCCCCCCTTAATCTCCCCTCCACCCCCCCCTTAACCTCCCCTCCACCCCCCCTTAACCCCCCTCCACCCCCCCCTTAACCTCCCCTCCACCCTCCCCCTTCACCTCCCCTTCACCCCCCCTTCACCTTCCCTTCACCCCCCCCTTCACCTCCCCTCCACCCCCCCCTTCACCTCCCCTCAACCCCCCCTTCACCTCCCCTTCACCTACCCTCCACCCCTCCCCTTCACCTCCCCTCCACCCCCACCCTTCACCTCCCCTCCACCCCCCCCCCTTCACCTCCCCTCCACCTCCCCCCCTTCACCTCCCCTCCACCCCCCTTCACCTCCCCTCCACCCCCCCCTTCACCTCCCCTCCACCCCCCCTTCACCTCCCCTCCACCACCCCTTCACCTCCCCTCCACCCCCCTTTCACCTCCCCTCCACCCCCGCTTCACCTCCCCTCCACCCCGCTTCACCTCCCCTCCACCCCCGCTTCACCTCCCCTCCACCCCCGCTTCACCTCCCCTCCACCCCCGCTTCACCTCCCCTCCACCCCCCTTTCACCTCCCCTCCACCCCCGCTTCACCTCCCCTCCACCCCGCTTCACCTCCCCTCCACCCCCGCTTCACCTCCCCTCCACCCCCGCTTCACCTCCCCTCCACCCCCGCTTCACCCCCGCTTCACCTCCCCTCCACCCCTACCTTCACCTCCCCCCCTCCACCCCCCCCCCTCCACACCCACCTTCACCCCCCCCCCCTCCACACCCACCTTCACCCCCCCCTCCACCCCCACATTCACCGCCCCCTTCACCTCCACCCCCACCCCCACCCCCCTTCACCCCCACCTTCACTCCCCCCTTACAACCTCCCATCTCCCCACCACCTCCCCCCCCCTTCCCACCTTACCACCACCTCCCCCCCTTCCCACCTTCCCACCACCTCCCCCCCCTTACCACCCCCCCTTCACCTCCCCTCCACCCCCCCTTCACCTCCCCTCACCCCCCCTTCACCTCCCCCCTCCCCCCCTTCACCTCGCCCCTCCCCCCTTCACCTCCCCCCCAGCCCCCCACCTCCACCCTTCCCACCTACCCTCTCCACCTCCCCTCCGCTCCGCCTTCACCTCCCCTCCGCCCCCCCTTCACCTCCCCTCCGCCCCCCCTTCACCTCCCCTCCGCCCACCCTTCACCTCCCCTCCGCCCCCCTTCACCTCCCCTCCGCCCCCCCTTCACCTCCCCTCCGCCCCCTTCACCTCCCCTCCGCCCCCCCTTCACCTCCCCTTCACCTCCCCTCCGCCCCCCCTTCACCTCCCCTCACCATCCCCCCCCTCACCACCCATCCTCACCTCCCCTCCGCCCCCCTTCACCTCCCCTCACCACCCCCCACCACCCCTCCGACCTCACCTCCCCTCCTTCAATGCCTTTCGTCCGCCCTCCCGCCTCTGCCTTTCACCCGCCCACCGCTCACACCCCTGCGCCACACAGGCGCCGCACGCACTCAACAGACACCCGCCACTCGACACACACCCGCCGCCTCTCACCCACCCCACACACTCGACACACACCTGCTGCATCCTGCCCCTACGCAACAATATCACTGACCAGCTGTCACCCGCACTCGCCACACACCCGCCGCCTCACACCCTAGCAGGACCCCGACCCACAGCCAGCACTCACTACCCATGCGCCACCCGTACTGAACACCCACCTGCCGCCTCACACACGCTCACACCCTAGCAGGACACACGCCTCACATTTTCACATCACTTATGTCACCAAAATATACATTGTACTGTGTGTGGTGTGTTTACAATAAACCATTTTTATACAACATCGTATTACATTTTCTTCCATCTTTCTTTTCAACATTATTATCCAACCTTTCCAACAAATAGTCACCTATTGTTCCACCATTTATAAATAATACTACCTATTACGCATTTACATCCCGGGCAACGCCGGGTCTCTCAGCTAGTATAAATATATAAATAGTTTATGTGTATCACAACCAATCTGTTTTTTCTTTCTCCTACAAACCCTTTAAAGTCCAGAGTGTGGTTTAAAATGCCTAAGTATTGTTTAAACTTGAAGTTAGCAGTGGAAAAAGGCACATGGCAAAAGAAGAAATTCAAATCTACTGATAATATGCTCCTAATCAATTCAACCAGGTAACCAAAGGTAGTGTGATCTGGTTTCTGTTACTGCCAGTGAGTCAAAGATGTGAGAGCTATTTTATTGCAATAAATGGAACAAAATGAAGTTCTATTATAAAGAACTTAGCCAGCGCCCGTAAGCACTTACATGTGGCAGCGGCCTCCTTGCGGCCGCCCTGCTTCCGAATCTCAGCGTCACTAATGTGATGTCACGTTGCGTTGCCATGGTAACGCGACGTCACGTCGCCATGCTAGCGGGACACCGTGCGACATTACGTTAGTGACGTCTGCGGCATTATCTGACGCCGCGATTCGGAATGACTAGGGGCGGCAGCAAGGAGGCGCCCGCCACATGTAACTGCCTTCTCATCAGGCCCGAGAGCGGGCGCCAAATATAAATTTTTACATCCTAGGCCCGGGCCTAATGGGAAATCCGCCACTGAACTTAGAATTTCGTTAGTATGTCTTCTATGTAAAAGACACAAGATGGAGGCTTACCTGTTATAATGTTACCTCAAATATCTCAAACAAAGTACAGGAGGGCCACAGTCATGCGGCGGGTTCCGTTCTAAGGACCCGCCGCAACGTGAAAATCGCCGGAAAGCGGAACCGGCAATTTTCGTTATGTGCGCATGCGCCGACCGGCAATGCGCCTTTCTACGCATGCGCAACATCGGCAAAACCCAACATTCTGCGCATGCGTGACCCTGGACCGGCCCGTTCTGCACATGCGCGACATCGGACCGGCCCGTTATGCGCAGACATGGCGACCCCCATGTCGGTATCGGCGGATCGCCGAGAAGCGGGGCCTTGCTGTACACTATAGGAGCAATGCGAAAGACAATCTAAATACAATAACTGATGCATGTTACTCTCTGAAGTCAACTTATTAACACATAATCACTGTTAATTATTTAAAATATCAGGTGAAGGGGAGATGGATCATTTTGTGCTATTCCAGAGTAATTGGAAGCCAGAAAGACTAGCAATACATCACAAAGAACTTAAGTCTCTTTCATACACTTTACAGACACAAGCAAATAAAACGTGTCTGCCATAATCTCCAGCTTTAGCTCCATTATAATATTTTGTAAGTACATTTTTACATCGTGATGTGTCCCCCTAGTGCTCAAAATGTGAATTTAATCAGAATTTAATTCCCCAATTCACTGGGCGCCCTTTTTTATAATGTAGCCTCACATATTAAACATCAAGGAACTGTACAAAAATTGAGAGAAAAAAATATAAATAAATCCTTATTTTTTTTTCACAGGAGTTAAGACGTAGACATCTTGGATATTTTATGTTGCGAGGCTGCAGTATATTGAGATTCCTAAGAGGTAAGACAGATTTAAGGATATATAGTAACTGATTGAGATAACTGCATGCTTGGTGGTTCTTAAAATTGCAGTAATAGGAATCAGAACTTGAATGGTAATAACTGCCATTCAAGTCAATGGCAGGTAACCCCCTTGCCCTAAAAAACTTAACCCCTTCCCCCCCAAGCCTTAAACCCTAATCCGAACAATAATCACCTACCTCGGCCCGAAACAGCCAGCAGCTAAAAGCCACTTTCCGTGATCGCACCTGGTTACCTGAAATGCATTCGCGACACACAAATCTCGCAAATGTTACAGGATTTGTTAACACACAATGCTGCGTTGCCGCTGGCGCAGCGTTAAGTGCGCAGTTTGCTGAGGTTCCACCGAAACACATGGAGCTTCCAGTAACTTTGCGCCATTTTGCAAGGTAATCACACGATGTTGGGTGCTGCCGCGGGGTACAGTGACAGGCGCGATACTGTCCGATACATCAGTACTGTATGTTGGTATGTGATTATTCATGTCCTGACATGTGTCGCATCTCTTCTTAGTATTAGTATGGAGGGCATCATGTTAAATTATAGGTACAAAGTTCGGGGGGGAGCACCCTGATAAAGCACTTCGGGGTGAAACACATAGGTGGGTTACATGCCTCTGTTTTTTAATGTGACCTAATAATTTTTTCATTTTTATGGGAGCGCACTTTTTCTTTTTTCATTTATCCCACTTGTAGGGCTTTTTTTTATATTAATCTCTAAATTATATGTACATAATTAATGTTGCAAGTGCTCATGAAACACAAATAAAGGTACACTGATAAAGATACATACTTTCTTCCCTCTGATCATTATCCTCTTATCTCCCTATTATCACACACACATTTCATCAATTATATACTGAGTAAGCAACTATATATATATATATATATATATATATATATATATATACAGTGTTCGACAAACCTATACATTTGCACGCCCCGGGCGAGTGGATTTAACATCGTGGCAAGCTCCTATTGGCCCAAACAGCACACGTGTGGTACTAGGTGGCGAGTAGATTTTTTTGTTCGGCGAGTAGATTTTTTGGTCATTTGTCGACCACTGTATATATATATATATACAGTGTTCGACAATTAATGATAACCACGCGCCCATGGCATGTGGATTTAGGCCGCTGGCGAGTGGATTTAGGCCGCTGCTGCGGCTCTATGAACTCTCCTGCTCGCGCCAATTTTTTTTCCCCCATAATAAATAAATAAGTAATCCCCTTCCCTGATTGGCCTGACACGAGGAAGAGGGCCGGCTTGCTGCCCGGGGCGGGATGTAGGCTGGGGGGGGGTCCCATTGCTGGGGGGGGGGTCCCGCGGCTGCTGACCATTGCTGGGGGGGGGGGTCCCGTGGCTGCTGACCATTGCTGGGGGGGAGGGTGTCCCCATTGCTGGGGGGGGGTCCCCGCGGCTGCTGCCCATTGCTGGGAGGGGTCCCGCGGCTGCTGACCATTGCTGGGGGGGGGTCACCGCGGCTGCTGACTATCGCTTCCCCTCCGTCCCACGCTCCTTTGGCACCCGCGCGGGCAGGGTAATAGGAGCTGGGAAGAAGGGAAGCAGTCTGGGCGGGAGGTAGAGGGAGGGGGGAGCGCGCGCATGCGCTGGAGGGGGGGGGGGCACGTGGAGTTCCCGGCCACGTTTCCCATCGGGGAGGTTGGTGTGGCCGTGCGGCAGGGAACCGATATCCCGTTGGCCCCGATCCCCCCGTAACTAATGCCGACCCCTACTAATGTCTGGCTGCCTGACCTCCCCCTGACTCCCCTCCTGGCTGCAGCCTATGCGCACGCACGGCTTGCAAGTTGCCACGTGAGTGTTTGTGTGTGGGTGTGTCTGTGTGTGTCTGTGTGTGTCTGTGTGTGTCTGTGTGTTTGAGAATGTTTGTGTGAGTGAGTTTGTGTGTGGGTGTGTCTGTGTATCTGTTAGCGTGAGTGTCTGTGTGTGTGTTTGAGTCTGAGTGTATGTGTTTGTGTGAGTGAGTGTTTGTGTGTCTGTGTGAGAGAGTCTGTGAGTTTGTGTGTGTCTGTGAGGGTGTGTCTGTGAGTGTGTCACCCTCTCACCCTCTCCCTGTGTCACCCTCTCCCTGTCCCACCCTCGCCCTTTACCTGTCGCCTTCACCCTTTCCCTGTCGCCCTCACCCTTTCCCTGTCGCACTCTCCCTGTTGCTCTGTCGCACTCTCTCTGTGTGTGTGTTCTCTCTATCTCTCTGTGTCTCCCTCATTTTCTCTCTGTTTCTCTGTGTGTCTCTCTTTCTCTGTGTGTGTGTCTCTCTCTCTCTGTGTGTCTCTCTGTGTGTGTGTGTGTCTCTCTCTCTGTGTGTCTCTCTGTGTGTGTGTGTGTGTCTCTCTCTCTCTCTCTCTCTCTCTCTCTCTCTCTGTGTGTCTCTCTGTCTCTCTCTCTCTCTCTCTCTCTGTGTGTGTGTCTCTCTCTCTCTCTGTGTGTCTCTCTCTCTGTGTGTCTCTCTCTCTGTGTGTCTCTCTCTCTCTCTGTCTCTCTCTCTCTGTGTGTCTCTCTCTCTGTGTGTCTCTCTCTCTCTCTCTCTGTGTCTCTCTCTCTGTCTCTCTCTCTCTGTGTGTGTCTCTCTCTCTCTCTGTGTGTCTCTGTGTGTGTGTGTGTGTGTGTGTGCCGCTGTGTGTGTGTGTGTGTCTCTCTCTCTGTCTCTCTCTCACACTCTGGATCTCTTATTTACCCTATATATATATATATATATATCTTAACTGCCCTATACTACACCGAAATAACCTACACTGCTTTATTCCAGCTCTGACTCAAGCTTCACACGGAAGGCATCGGAATCCCCCCTAACCCAGAAGACAGGTAGGGAACACCCCCCTCCAATGTATAACATTGCGGGAATGCGGGTACCTGGACATTGAGGGACTGCGGATCAGGTAAGATCCCAGGCGGGATTGCTGCTTTAGATTTTGTGACGCGGGGGTGTCCAGGCACTGGTTATGGGGTTCAGGAACATTTACACACACACGTAACAAGGACTAATTGTAGTATAATGTAATACAATAAATAAACTAATGTCAAAAACGAATGTTGTTCTTACTATGAATTTATTCATTTTTTTTTTAAGTGGGCCTGGGGGTGGGACTAGGGCGGGTTTGGGGGCGGGACTAGGTGGCGAGTAGATTTTTTGGTTGGGCGAGTAGATTTTTGGGTGATTTGTCGAACACTGTATATATATCACACGCACGCACACACACAACACACACACACACATACAGTTTGTCTAGTTACACTACACTATTATTGCTATCATTATAATACATGATTTACTTCCTTACTATTACTAAGAGTGCTACTGATTAGTACTACAGATTATTATTATTATAATACATATTTTACTAATAGTACTAATTATTATTATACATGTTTTAATTACTTACTATTAGACTGGTGAGGGGGGGGAGTGAGAGAGACTGGTGCGTGCAGGGGGAGTGAGAGAGTGCTGGGGGAGTAAGGGAGAATTAGAGGGGGAGGAAGAATGGGAGGGGGCGTTAGAGAGACTGGTGGGGGAGGGGAGAGTGAGAGTGGTGGGGCGCATGGGAGAGAGACCTGGGAATGGAAGGGGGGAGTGAGAGAGACTGGTGGGCAACGGGGGTGAGAGACTCGGGGAGGGAGAATTGGAGGGAGGAGTAAGACTGGCGGGGGGGGGAGTGAGAGCCCAGTGGGGGGAGGGGGGAAGTGAGATGGTGGGGGGGAGGGAGACTGGGAGGGGGACTTAGATAGACTGGTGGGGGGAGGAGGGAGTGAGAGAGACTGGAGGGGGGATTGAGAGAGCCCGTGGGAGGCAGGGGGGAATGCGAGAGACTGGTGGGGGGAATGGGAGAGACTGAAAGGTGGGAGGAAGAATGGGAGGGGGAAATTAGACTGGTGTGGGGAGGGGGAGTAAGACGGGGGGAGGAGGGAGAGAGCCTGGTGTGGACCAGTGAGACTGGCGGGGGGGGGACGGCAGAGTAAGATTGGTGGAGAGAGGGGGAGAGAGAGAATATCTCCAGCTGCGACCGATTCACTTATACCTTGCGCGTCACTTGGAGCAGGTGGACCACTGATGCAAGGCAAAGAACGCGTTGATCTTTCCCGCCAAAACAAGGTGGTTTTCTATACCACCCCCTACTGGGTATAACAGCTCCCTACAAGGCTGAGATTATAGTCCGTGCGATGGCGCTCGCACCCTGAACAGCAGTCCGATTCCCTATGAGGCCACCCATAGTGCGTGCTAGCGATGCAGAGCGACTGCGCCGTTTTTTTGTTTTTTTTAAACGACAAACTATTTTGTATTTTCGTGCGGCGGCCGCGTCACGTAAGCGGTTCAGCCAATGAGGGCGAACCAGCCTGGTGACGCGTCCGCCACGCCTCTTCATCGCCTCCGCACCCGCTGGAAGCTGAGTTCACCCATCGCTCGGGGAAGAGGCGCTCCCACTAATGTCAGCCTAACTCCTCCAATTGTCCCATATAACTCCTCCAATTGTTCCATATAACTCCTCCAATTGTCCCATATAACTCCTCCAATTGTCCCATATAACTCCTCCAATTGTCCCATATAACTCCTCCCTATAACTTTTCCTGTTATACCAAATCCCTGCCCTATAGAACTCCTCCTATTGCGCCATATAACCACGCCCTATAACTCCTCTTATTGCACCATACAAACTCTGCCTATACTCTGGGGCCGGGGGTTTGCTGTAAATTCTTGTTGATGCCATACTTTTAATCAGTTTTACTATTTTAAGCATGAAAATAAGAAAAGGAATTTCTGAAGGTTCTGGAGGAGTTGGTGGGAACACAAATTAAACAAGAGGACACAGAGAATGTTTATGTCCCAGCCATGCCAAGAGGTAACATAAATACTGTATGATGTATTTTACAGTTCAACTGACCCTAAAATAGAGATGTTAATCCTGGGTCAATAAAACCCCATATATTAGGGTCATTTGCTCATATTTTGTGTCAGTTTGGGATTTGGGGAAGAGTTAGAAGGAACGGTTAAATCCAATAGGAGGAGTTGTACATGCAGTTATAGTGAGCAACAGGAGAATATATAGGGAGCATCAGGAGAATATATAGGGAGGAGTTATATGGATTAATAGGATGATTTATAGGGTGAGGTTATATAGATGAACAGGTGGAGCTGTTCAATGGAGTAATAGGAGGAGTTATAGGGAGAGGTTATATGGAGCAATAGGAGGAGTTATAGGGAGAGGTTATATGGAGCAGGAGGAGGAGTTATAGGGAGAGGTTATATGGAGCAATAGGGGTTTAGGGAGAGGTTATATGGAGCAGTAGGAGGAGTTATAGGGAGAGGTTATATGGAGCAGTAGGAGGAGTTATAGGGAGAGGTTATATGGAGCAGTAGGAGGAGTTATAGGGAGAGGTTATATGGAGGAGTTATAGGGAGAGGTTATATGGAGCAGAAGGAGGAGTTATAGGGAGATGTTATATGGAGCAGTAGGAGGAGTTATAGGAAGAGGTTATATGGAGCAGTAGGAGGAGTTATAGGGAGAGGTTATATGGAGCAGTAGGAGGAGTTATAGGGAGCGGTTATATGGAGCAGTGGGAGGAGTTATAGGTAGAGGTTATATGGAGCAGTAGGAGGAGTTATAGGGAGAGGTTATATGGAGCAGTAGGAGGAGTTATAGGGAGCGGTTATATGGAGCAGTGGGAGGAGTTATAGGTAGAGGTTATATGGAGCAGTAGGGGGATAATGTAATTGATAGAATGTTATACTTTAGGAGGATCATGTAACTCAGGGCTGTGCAAACTTTTTTGTCTGCGCCCCCCCTGCCTGCTCTCGTCCCCCCCCGCCACTTACCTTGTCTTGAGCATTTTCTGACGTCACGTCGTGATGTCATGTGACCCCACGTTACCATGGCGACATGTCATCAGATGCCGCCGGACACATGGTAAATGACACACAGAGGCCTCACGCGCTCCCCCGGCATTTTATATAAATGCTTTGAGGAAGAGCACAGGGCCTCTAAGTGCGGCGCCTCCACCCCAGACAATGTTGCGTCCCGCAGTTTGCGCACCCCTGATGTAACTGTTAGAATGTTACACTTTATGAGAACTGACAGAATGTTATATACTTTAGGAGGATAATGTAACTGACAGAATGTTATACTTGATGAGGATAGTGTAACTGATAGTTACAGTATCCTCCTAAAGTATAACATTCTATCAGTTACATTATCCTAAAGTATAACATTCTATCAGTTACATTATCCTAAAGTATAACATTCTGTCAGTTACATTAAAGTTTGCGCAGCCCTCAGTTTCTATATAGTTATTTATACTTTATAGTTACATTATCATCCTAAAGTATAACATTCTATTAGTTACATTATCCCCAAAGTGTAACGTTCTGACAGAATGTTATTCTTTAGGAGGATAATGTAACTGATAGAATGTTATACTTTAGGATAATGTAACTGATAGAATGTTATACTTTAGGATAATGTAACTAATAGAATGTTATACTTTAGGATGATAATGTAACTATAAAGTATAAATAACTATACAGTATACTTTATGTAACTATACAAGTATAATGTTATACTTTAGAAACCCTGAAGATGGATTCTCTGGAAATTCAGGAAGAGGTGGAGAGAGGGAGGAAGGGAAGAAGAAAAGGAGGCAATGGAGAAGTATGAGAGAACTAATAAAGAAGAGGGGGGGGGGGGGAAGGAGAAAAAACATAAAGGAAAAATCTTGAAGCAAGTGAAGATAAAAAAAAAAAGAGAACTGAATAAAAAAAACAAACGCAAAAAAGGGAACGTGGGAGGATGACAGAGAAAAAAGATGAGAACTGTTTGAGGATGAAGAAAAAGATACTAATGGGTATGAAATTAGACAATTATACGGTTCAATGCAAGACATTATTAATAAGTCCTGTCCTGGGACCTCTTCTCTTTTCTCTGTACACACTCTCCAGGTGACCTAATAACATCTTTTGGGTTTAAATATCACCTCTATGCTGACGACACACAAATATACTTTTCAACACCTGACCTTACACCTGCTATACAGACCAAAGTTTCTGAATGTCTCTCTGCTATATCATCCTGGATGGCCCTCCGTCGCCTTAAACTCAACATGGCTAAAACAGAGCTCCTCATACTTCCTCCCAAACCTGGCCCTACTACCTCCTTCCACATTACTGTTGGAACTACGATCATCCACCCAGTAGCCCAAGCGCGCTGCCTAGGGGTCACACTCGACTCCTCTCTCACATTCGCCCCTCACATTCAAAACATTTCTAAAACTTGTCGCTTTTTCCTCCACAATATAACAAAGATACGCCCTTTCCTCTATTGCTCGACTGCTAAAACTCTGACTCAGGCCCTCATTCTCTTCCGTCTTGATTACTGTAACCTCCTGCTGTCCGGCCTTCCTGCCTCTCACCTGTCTCCCCTACAATCTATCCTAAATGCTGCTGCCAGAATCACTCTACTATTTCCTAGATCTGTCTCAGCATCTCCCCTCCAGAAATCCCTCTCCTGGCTTCCAATCAAATCCCGCATCTCACACTCCATTCTTCTCCTCACTTTTAAAGCTTTACACTCTTCTGCCCCTCCTTACATCTCAGCCCTAATTTCTCGCTATGCACCACCCCGACTCTTGCGTTCTGCTCAAGGATGTCTTCTTTCTACCCCCTTTTTATCTAAAGCCCTCTCCCGCCTTAAACCTTTTTCACTGACTGCCCCACACCTCTGGAATGCCCTTCCCCTCAGTACCCGACTAGCACCCTCTTTATCCACCTTTAAGACCCACCTTAAGACCCACTTGCTTAAAGAAGCATACGAATAGCACTGTGAACATTCTGAACACATGATACATAAAGCTTGGCCCCCTGCAGACGCACTTACCAGAACTCCCTCCTCCTGTCTCTGTACGTTCTCCCTACTTACCAATTAGATTGTAAGCTCCTCGGGGCAGGGACTCCTCTTCCTTAATGTTATGTTTGTCTAAAGCACTTATTCCCATGATCTGTTATTTATATTATCTGTTATTTATTCGATTACCACATGTATTACTACTGTGAAGCGCTATGTACATTAATGGCGCTATATAAATAAAGACATACAATACAATACAATAAGGGTACCATAAAAATATGGAAACAAATAAACAGAAAAATGAAAAAAAATTCATGGCTGAATGGATGTCTCCAGCTAAGCACTATGAATCCTATAAAGTCCTTAACATGTTCTGCTACTGAATAAGTCGCTTCCTCAGCAGGGGAGGAGCATTAGAAAATCAGGATGCCCAGTGGCGAGCATATGCGTTCCATACCGTTTACTCAAAGCGCGCATGCGTACCAATGTATCGAGAGAGCAGCACCGTTTATTTAATGCAACATATTCTCTGTTATCTTACAGGTCAGACTGTAAAAAAGACAAGCAAAGAACATGTTGGTGGAAGAAGATTGTATTATTTTCCCAAAGTTTTTATTTTTCCAAATTTTTCATATTTCTCTAATTTACTTTTAATAAATATTTCATAATTTATAAAGACTGCCTGTGTCTGTTATCTGAAGTTTGTTAGCATTGAAAGAGTGTATGGGAATAAGCGGTGGGTTACATTACACAGAACAGTATAAAATGTATATCATTATACAGTAGCAATAGCCACAGAATACTGTGCATTGAATTTTGGTTAAAGATACACTCGCATCACCTATCATCACTGCGTCAGCTGCAAAACTCAATTTGGCAGCCATGGGTCGACATGCAAAGAAATTCTGAGGAATTGCACATGGTTTAGCTAGGTCACGAAAACATAACGCCTTGCTACATCTGTAGTACGTTTGCATGAGACTGGGGATTTATGACAGATTTCTAACAGGTATTTTAGTTTATGAACACAAATCACTAACCCAGGACAAGTTACAGGAGTTACATAAATAACAGCAATACAACAACACTTCAAATAATACAATAGTACAGCTACAGCACTGGCAGAACCTTTAGACATGCTCATTAGCATGGCTCGACAAATGATACTCGCCAGACAAGAAACGGGCTGGCCCCCCTAATGGCGTATGCTGCCTCTCACCCTTCTCTTCTCACCCACCACCTTCTGTTCTCACCCCCCTCCTCTCACCTACCTAGCTTCGGTGGAGGTGGGCAGCCGAGGAGAACGGCAGGCGGAGGTGGCAGAAGAGGACCACGGGAGCGGAGGAAGAAGGCAGCACAGGAATAAGCTCGCTGTGTGATGCAATCTCCCAGGCTGTAGCTGTTTGCATTGATTATCCAGTCCCTGCATTGGGGTTGGTGTTTGGGTTCAGGTTTTGGCAGTCTGTGGGCTGGGTCTGCCATTGGCTGCTTCGGTTTGGGTGACTCCTGGTTGTAGGTCTCGGGCACTGCGGGATGTGACACATGCACACTCCTCAGGAGCTCTGCCCTCCTATCATGTTACTGCCGGAGTGATGTGACCATCTACTGCTTGTCTCTCCACATGGGTATTAAGCTGTAAGATCCCCAGGACAGGAACTACTGTCTCCACTCATTACAGTACTTCTGTCTCTGCACTTATCCCATATCCCATCATTATATTCCCTGTGTAACATACTTGGTGGGTATAGGAAACCTTTACATACAGCTGTAGTGGATTAATTGGGCAATGTATTGTGTACTATTAGATGAGATGTTGTATTGCGAATCGCATGGTTACTTTTGAGTGATAGAAATCTTTTTATATGTAGATGTAACATGCAAAAGAGTGAATTGAGTTGGCACCTTGATGCTTAATTGCACTGGAAAAAAACTGAATCGGAGTCGGCATTTTGGGCGATAAGTGGCTTATGAACGCTTAGTGCATAGGCCCGAATGTATTTAAAATAAAATAAAAATTGTGTTTAAAGCACAGTACTGTTACAGCTAAATGTAACTAATGGCAGTGACCCGTGTTATTAAAAAAAAAGAAATGCAATTATCTTCAAATCAGATGTTGAAAGTATGAAAATGTTCCTTTGTTTTTAGGGCGATAGTAAGTTGTTTGCTAAATTGCAATGATAATATTCATCCATGTCTTATCACCATCTGAGCACCAATAATAAGGGCTAAAGAAAGAGATAAGGACAGCAAAACCCAGTGTAACAAGGAAAGTCCTGTTACCCTGGACTAGAGTTAATACATATACAGTATGTAGTCCAGTACTGGGGTTCCAGAGAGCCTAGATGTCTGTTTATCTGAGCTCCGGATTACGGCCGGCAGGATGAAAAGGGTCCAGGTTCCCAGCCACTATCTGGGGCCCTCGACGTTGTTAGTTGAGCAGAGGTGGGAGGAGCCGCTGTTGGCTCAGCGTTTGTTGAGCGGGAAGGCGGGGAAATGACGCGCAGTGTTGGTTTAGCGAGGGTTTGGGCCTTGCTGCGCAGGGGGATAGTGCAAGTCACAAAAGTGACAAACCCCCCAAAATGAAGAAGCATCAATACCTTTATTAGAGAGGACCTTTTCTCCTTTGAGTTAGAGGACTTTTGCCAAATTGTGGACACTGCTCACCACAAGTTACCATCCTTTTTTTAATTGCAAAATTCAATCATTTCATGAATACTTGAAAAAAAAAATATCTGAAAGAAGCTTTCATGATTTAGGCAATTTCATAGAAAAAAAATTGAAATTGCAAAATGTTTATCTTTCTGGCTTATTTCTTAATATATTTGCACAATTGAACCAGGACAGCATTGCAACCAAAGGCACATTTTCTCTCTGATTCTTGCTGTCAGTGCAGATGAACCTTGCTGAACAGTAATGTGAGCTGAGTTTTTAATCGTCCGAATACTTTTCTTCTTAAACACATATTTCTTTGGATTTTAATGTCAGAACGCGAGGACGATTTATTTTTAAGATGTTTATATAAATCTGCAGGGATTAAAAAAATAAAAATAAGGTTTAGATAGAAAAACAAAGTCACAAATTCCTATGCCAGCTGGAAAAGTCTGTTCCCGACAAGCTGACATTTTTGGGGTTTTACATTTTCGCAGAAAAGTCACTTTTTGTTTCTGATACATCTCCAAAAAAACATCCTAGGAATAAGTCTGTGCTATTTTCAAACGCCTGGGCCCTTAAGAGCTGAGGCTGCTAGTTATTTATGAAACGGCTCGTGTTGGAGCCCATGGGAAAGTGAATGACTTGTCTTGTCTGGTTTCAATCACCGGGTATCTTCCCATCTCAGAGCTCATGCGGCTAAAGTGTCTGCCAGTCCTTGGCAAACAATGGGACCAAACGCTTTGTGCTATCTCCCTCTAGTGGTAGTGACCTATACCACACTTCAGAATTTCAGTCGAAAGACCCAATATAAGAGGAACTTGCAGTACAATTTTTAAAGCTAGTTTACTTCTGTTTTTTCCCTCTTCAAAATGTATTTTCTGAATGAAGATGGAAATACAAAACTATAGGCATTGCTTACAAATAAAATCTCCTTGTTTTCCGCTGAGAAAGAAAATTATTTTGAATGATTGATATTGCTTTCTTGTACATTTGGGACAGTGGTTTCTAACCTTTTTTTGGTTAAGGAACCCTGGGGGTTATGCACTAAGCAGTGATAAGTATTTTAAGTGAGATAAATGCCTTTATAGCGTGATACTGTCTGCTATGAGATTCACAAAGCAGTGATAAGTGCTTTTAAGTGGGAAAAATGCAATTATAGCACGATATTGCACTGTTATCACTGCTTTGTGAATCTCACAACAGGCAGTATCGCGCTATAAAGGCATGTATCTCACTTAAAAGCACTTATCACTGCTTTGTGCATAGCACCCAGAAAACCCACTTATCACTGCTTAGTGCATGACCCCCCCTGAGTGAAATTCTGAGGAACCCCCAATCATCTCTAATAGCAACTCTGAGATCAGATGCATTGTAAATTCTTCTGTATTTGATACAATTTTCAAATGACCAGAAAATTAAAGGGAACCCGCTAGGGGTGCCCGGGGAACACAAGACCTCCTAGGAACCCTGGTTAAAAAATACTTAGAATAATTATTAGAGGAAAGCATCAAATAAAGACAGTTCCTATACACAGCTTCATCTCTATGGAATAATGTTATATGTACTGGTGCACCGGTTAACTATAAATCCATCATCTACCAGGAAGAACTCCCGAATATAGGGTGGTTACCACCCTATATCAAGGGTCCCCAACTCCAGTCCCCAAGACCCCTTAACAGGTCGGGTTTTAAGGATAGCCCAGCTTCAGCACAGGTGGCTCAGTCAAAGATTGAGTTTGTGATTGAGCCACCTGTGCTGAAGCAGGGACTGATTGAGCCACCTGTGATGAAGCAGGGATATCCTGAAACCCTAACCTGTTTGGGGGGTATTGAGGACTGTTGTTGGGCACCCCTGCACTACATAGCAAGGCCCACAGCAGTGTGTACTGTAGGTAAAAATAATATCAATATTTATTTGATCCAATATCAAATATACAAAAATGGCGCAAAGGAAAAAAGGGTGTTAAAAACAGCTACAAATACACATCATTAGCATCATGAGACAGGTATTACCCAGGTGTACAGGCAAAAAAAAAAACATATTCCTAAAATGATGTGAGTGTTAATAATCTCACCATGAATTCCTACATAGAATCCATAAATGAAACAAACCTGAACCCAGGTGCACACTAATTCTATGCCACTTGTAATAAACAGGTAATATAAAAGATAATGCCCAGTACAGGAAGTGAACATAGAAAAGTCTCATCTCTGCTGCACGTCAAAACAAAGGGGCAATGTTACAAATTATTAGAATAACGTGGAAGAAAAAACTTATTTTTTATTTTTTATTAATTACTGATAAATCAGAATTATGGATCGCACACCCAAATCAAAATGCCAATTGACAGAAAAAATATTAATCTAAAAAAGTGATAGCACGACCATCATGTTTAAAAGATATATGTCCCCCCTATGTCAATGTCTACATTTAAACCCTCTGGATTTATAGGGAGCGATTCACTAAGCAGTGATAACTGCTTTTAAGTACGATAAATGGCTTTTAAGACCGATACTGCCTGCTGCGCGATTCACTAAGCAGTGATAACAGTGCTTTATCGGCCGTAAAAGGCATATTTTCAGGCAAAAAAAAATGTGAAAAAAAAATACGTCCAATTGGGCAAAAAACAGCAAACGCTCCGTTTTTTGCCAGTCAGCACGATTCACTAAGCAGTGATAAGTGAATCAGACTTTAAAAGCACGCCAGATTGTTGCACCAGCTAAAGTTAATTGTATGGCAGCACTAGAGAGAGATATAAGTTGAGGGAACACACAGACACACTATACTTACCCCTGACGAAGAAGGAATACCTTCGAAACGTGTAGGGTTGCCGGGGGGGACCAGTCTTGTGTAACCACCATGAAACCGGAAGTGACGCAGTATGGCTGTGGATGTCGCGGGAACCGGGGAGAATTTCAAAGTGTCTTGGACTGGTCTATCCATGTGCTTTTACACTGCCTGTGTAAGTGTATCCTGATTTTATACATAAAAGTTGGCCTTTTCAACAAAACAAGCTTCGGATTCCTTCCTAAATAACGTTGAGGTGGGGGAGCTGTAAAGAAACCATTATGTGCCTGAACGCAGGCACTGGCATGTACTGTAAGTGCATATCTCACCATTTGTTGTACACACTCTGATTTGTGAACTTGCTTCACTATTGTGTGTTTCTTTCCCTTATTGTCTTCCCTTATGATGTGGCACCGCTGATCATCTTTGAGATACAAAACAACCAAGAATTGGGAACAGTTCTATTTTTTCAAGCTGCACCGAATTAGACATTTTACGTTTAGACACTTTAGTTAGAGCGCTTCCTTTTTTGTCTGTGCAAAAGAAATGGAGCCATGAAAAAAATCATTGTTTATATTTTTTTCACCACACAATTAATACAACATGCCGGCGGGTGTCCCCGGATGATACTCGCGGGAGTCCGGGGCCCTCGGGTGATCCTCGCGGGAGTCTGTGGGTCCCCGCTGGCCTGCGGTACCAATCGTGTGGCCAAAAAAACAAGACAAGCAATACTTTGAAATAAATACAGCCCACTTCCCGCCGCCCCCTAACACAGTACATTAATGGTCCAAATTAGTATTAGCCAGGTAATATATAATAGTGCATTTGTCCATTACACATAAAACATTCATCTGCAGAAATAAAATAAATAAATCTTGCACTCACCCCTGCCAGGCTGCCACGATGAAGGCCGTCCTCATCCTCATCACCGTCTATGTCCTCCGTTGCCACAAACAATACAATCAAAAATACAATCTAATGTCCCCTAACCCCTTATCACCTTAGCGGTTAGTAACCGCTATAGTAATTAAGGGGTTAACCCACCCTCTCCCACCACCCACCCAGGAGGCCTAACCACCCTCCCCAGCCAACTACCTCCACCCTTCACCCATTCATTGGTACAGTGGGTACATCATGCTCATATCATATGGGCATGATTTACCACTATAGCAAGAAATGGTAAAGGAATAAAAAAAAAAAACAGGCCCAAATAAAAACACATTCCTTTGCAAAATGAACACATTACTAATGCCAATCAAATAATTGAATGGCATAGTGGGTACATCATGCCCATATAATATGGTCATGATTTAACACTATGCCAGTCAATGGTCAACCTAAAAAATTAACAATCACCAGCAATATCCAATGCAATCAAAACAATCACAAAATAAAAACAAATAAAGTAAACAAAACAAAATTACCACCAATCAATCAAATCCAAAATAAAGACCAAAATAAACAATTAAAACACCAAAACAAAACCATGAATAAATAAAATAAATATCTAAATAAACTGCATCATTCAAAAGTCAAAAAATAATCCAACATTAAAAAGCAAACACCAATCATAAGCCAGAAATAAACAATTTAAAACACCCGCAAAAATGCCATCAAAATGCAATATAAATAGCATACAAATTTAAAAACAAAGAACCAATATACATTTAAAATACATACAAGCATTTGCCAAAACAACGATTGCTTCTTACTGTATGTACGTATGTATAGACCTAAAGGGCAAAACATAAATACATTGCATTGAATGTGTAAAAAAAAAATGCAATCACAATAAAAATAAAATAAAAAAAAACCTGTAAATGAAAAATTACATACATTCAATTTTTTTCTTACATTTAGATGTCTTCACCCTCCGATTCCTGTGGTTACTGCAAGTTCTCGAACCAATCCACGATCCCAAACAGCAACGGGCCACAAGTTAAAAAAAATCCAAAGTGATGTGAGATTCAGGGGGAGGAGAGGGTGATGTGAGGTTCAGGGGGAGGAGAGGGTGATGTGAGGTTCAGGGGGAGGAGAGGGTGATGTGAGGTTCAGGGGGAGGAGAGGGTGATGTGAGGTTCAGGGGAGGAGAAGGTGATGTGAGGTTCAGGGGGAGGAGAGGGTGATGTGAGGTTCAGGGGAGGAGAAGGTGATGTGAGGTTCAGGGGGAGGAGAGGGTGATGTGAGGTTCAGGGGAGGAGAAGGTGATGTGAGGTTCAGGGGGAGGAGAGGGTGATGTGAGGTTCAGGGGGAGGAGAGGGTGATGTGAGGTTCAGGGGGATGAGAGGGTGATGTGAGGTTCAGGGGGAGGAGAGGGTGATGTGAGGTTCAGGGGTGGAGAAGGTGATGTGAGGTTCAGGGGGAGGAGAGGGTGATGTGAGGTTCAGGGGGAGGAGAGGGTGATGTGAAGTTCAGGGGGAGGAGAGGGTGATGTGAGGTTCAGGGGGAGGAGAGGGTGATGTGAGGTGGGGGGGAGGGGGGTTGGGATGTGCAATGTGCAGGGGGGTTGGGATGTGTGTGGTGTACATGGGGGATGGTGTGTGGGGTGTGGAGGGGGATTATTATGTTTGTGTGTGAGGGGGAGAGATGTGGGGTGAGAGATAGAGGGGGAGTCTCGCAAAGGCCGTCGACACTGGGGTTGGGGCAATAGAAAACGTTGTCCTTAGCCCCGGTAAAGTTGTCTACTGCCCTGTCTATGACCACACACACACACACACACACACACACACCAGGGCACGATATGGTGGAGTTTCTGTGATATTCTCAGCTGTCACTGCCATTGAATCCTATAGAAACTGTGATATTCTGCATTATCGTAACAGAAAGACTAAGGCGCTCTCTCTACATGAAGATAAATCACGAAAATAAACGGGTTTGTTACTACCGTAAACAAACGGACTCCTATATGCGCCAAAATGAACAGTGCACTACTTCGGTGTCCGATGTCTGCTGCTCAAACCCCAGGGAATCTTTCCAGGGTCCCCAAGACAGAAGAGATACAAAATAAAAGGTGAGCGCAGAAAGCAATCACAAAACAGCCAGAACATATAGAGCCAATGGTAGGTTGGCAAAGAAACACCCAGACACTGAAAGATGCACAAGTGTTAAGTTAGCTACCTCTCATACATAGCCTCAACAGCAAAGTAAGGGGTTGTAACATATATCATACATTTGGTCAGCTACTTACACGGCCTTGTGTAAGTGAAAAGTCCTCAAATGGTGTCATTATAATCACTTAGAGGTTCAAGCTTCTGTGTTGTCCCCGATGGGTGGTTGCATCCAGCGTTGGATCACCGGCCCCCTTGTCATAGGTGAGTGTCCCTGCATTATAACGGGATATGTTGTGAGACCACTGAAGTCTGCTACATCTACATATATATGTGTGTATGTGTGTATATATATATATACATATATATCAACATACGATACCGTTCACACAAAATCATATACATATACAGCATTTAATTAAAATGCCTCGGGGAAGAGCGCAGGGTCTCTGCAACAGCCCACGCCACCCCAGCAAAATCTCCCGCCCCCAGTTTGCGCACCTCTGCTGTACTGTACTTATTTCCTTGCTGGTGAGAACCCGCTGTTTTTGTGGGAGAAAGAGTAGTTGTTTATGAAGACAAAGGACCTCGAAAGAACCAATGGAAGAGGTGAAGAAGATGTGTGGATTCTGCATACATTGTTACTAACTTGTTACTATTAGCAAACTGTGGGCACTATTTTCTTAAAGCGGCAGAGCAAGCAATATCCAACCTTCTCTGCTGCTAACCCCACCCCCATCATCTACCAGGCCAATCATTTGCTCTGCTCTTCTCCCCACCGGCATCCCCTGCTCTGTGAAAACCGGGACACTCTGTAAAAACCCGGGACATTTCGAGGTTTGTCGGCCCACCGGGACTCATAAAAAAAACGGGACTGACCCGGCTAAACCGGGACATCTGGTCACCCTATAGATGGAGTGCATCAGGACAGGCTATATGGATAGTTCATCGTTCAGTGGCAGCGCCTCCAGCCCAAGAGGATCCTGGTGGGGCCAGGATGGTCCTCAGGGGCACTTCTTCTTTGGGAAGTCATATCTCAATCAGCACACCAGAGTTGGTATAACTGGGGTTTATTGGGTACACAGCAAGATAACACAGGATACAGTCCCTAAATATAGTACCCGGCTTGAGGCCTTAAATACCCCTCCTCAATATACCTTACCCCCTAATGGGTGAAGACCTCAGCCTGCTCCTACTTGAGAAAGGCTCTCTGCTGCGTCCTCATAGCATGGAGGGCAGCCCAGAACTACTCCCAGAAACACTTGCTCTAACTCTAGAGGGAAGCCCCTCCTTCCCAGGGGAGTGGCTTGTAAGCCGGACTTCCTACAGTCATAGGCTCCCTTTACAATAACTGGCTATTCCTGAACTTTATTGATAATACAAACGGAACAATATATCAGACCCTGCAGGAATTACTCCCAACACTGTCCACTCTACTGGGACTTACAGTGTTAGGCCGCGGGCATGGTCAGCGCTTAGACGCTGAGCCACGCTCACGCTTGCCAGTGAGCCCCTGCAGCCGCATTGAGAGCGGCTTTAGCAAGGGCTCGTGCACGCTTCCGCAGGTGTGTGAAGGCGTAGCCGTCAATTTTTTTTTAGTTTAAGTGCTCATGGGAGCGGAGGGCCGGTCACATGAGCAGTTCGCCCAATGAGGGCGAACCAGCTCCGTGACGTCACTGGCCCGCCCCCGGATGGCGCGCATCCCAGGACATACTTGAAAACGAGAGGTAACTCTCAATGTATTACTTCCTGGTAAAATATTTTATAAATAAATAAATAGTAAGGCCAGGGGAAGCACCCGCTTTCCCTCAGCCTCCGCGTGCCTCCGCACGGCTGGCGTCTCTATGGACTCAGCCTTAGAGGGGCTAGAGAATCAGTAGTCCAAGGGGACTTGGCTACATGTACAAAGTAAATTTAGTAACAATTTTGTACATTGAACTTCTAATACTTGTAATACCTGTTCAGCTACTTTAAAAGTAAGAGTGAAAAAGAGTTACGTGCTGCTGTACATAGACTAGCTTCAGATTATTTACCCAAACAGCATTGTTTGCATTCCTGCTCTTTAGTGGGGAAATGATGGAAATTCTAATAAGAAAGCCCCACCAGCTAAAGCTGATTCATTCAAACATGCGTCACTATCGGATTCTAGGTGCTAGTCTTTTCTCTATGGTCCATACCAACAGACTGGTCTGTCTGTCGAAAGAGCTGCATATCAATCTGGGAGATGTTGTGAAATCACATTTCAATTGTAGTTTTTTGCTTGCTTTTGAACTTGATCACAAGTATATTTTTTTAGTATGAAGTATTCATATATAACCTTTTTATATATTGACACATGCTTATGTGTATTTTTTCACTAGATAGTAGATGTTTTGACTTTGAAGCTATTTAGATTATTTAACTTTCATACACCTATATGTTACACTACGTGTCAAGATTTAACTGTTTAATTGTATACATGTATTTATTTTTTGATATATTGCCATACGTTGCTTATTCACAACAGTGCTATGAGTACACTTCTCCTGTGACACTCATAAATAAAGAGTTATACAAAAATGTAAGTTATTTATTAATAATATACGTGCTTTTTATTTTTGGATCAACAGTAAAGTGATATTAATGAAGCACGACAAATACAAGTTATTATTGTTTAGTGTGTATCTGTATACTTGTGTATGTCTGTATAGTGTGAGTGTGTATATTAATGCATGTGTATGTATGTGTATATTCATGCATGTGTATGCATGCATGTGTGTATGTGTATATTAATGCATGTGTGCGTATGTAAATATGAATGCATGTGTCAGAAAAAAGAAAAAGTGCTGGAAAAAGCACTTAAATATAATGCAGAAAATATATGTGTATACTCAATGTGATAAAAATAAAATGAATCTAAAACAAGAGTACAAAGACGCTCACATGTACGTGTGAGGTAGGCAGCCTGATAACGCTGACTGAACAAAGTCAGGAAACATACAAAGAAAACATAACTACAGACCGGCGCCTTGGAAAATAAAGTCCAACAAATATCCAGATACAGTAGCGACATACTTTATTGAAGTAAATGCCGGCGGCATGCCGGGATCTACCCCAGCTGCCGCCAGTCACAAACGCGCGCCGCCGCGTTTCCCCCACGCACCCCCCCTCCACATCACGCGCAATTACCCCCCCAAAGACACCCCGAACCCGGCTTCTACTCTGCCCCTCTGCTTCCCCGCACCCCCGCTTACCTAGATTTGAACTCCAGGGGTGTCAGGGAAGCCTGGGGAAGCCGGGGAAGACGGGGAAGCCGGGCGCGCATGTGACTGTGACGTCACAGTGCGCCGCCACGCGCCGCGGCTACCCGCTTCCCAGCCTCATACAGCCAGCGGCATTTGCTCGAATAAGAGCTGCCGCTGCTGTACATTGGCAAGAGCTATGCTCCTTGTGGGACAGTCCTGTTCATCTAGATCAAACTTGTAAGGTAGTCAAAATAAATAAAATTAAAGGGGTGAAAGGAGGATATGGGAGGAGGAGGGGGGGAGAACTCATCCTTTTTTCCTAGTTAATATATTTAACGAAGCGTCGTTACTCTCTCCCGACCGGCCAGGGTGAGGCCTCCGCCGCGTGACCGGCTTCCTCTTACTAGGTCTTACCGTATCTTCTTCCGGACCCCCCTCTCTCCCATCCGTCCATCAAGGAAGAGCACATTTCCCTACTATGAACGCATGATCGTGGTATTGTTTATCCCTGGGATATCCGTCTGTGTCAGCCAAAGCATCCAGACTTTTTGGAATTTAGCGCCAGAGTCATTAGCCAAACTCGTTAATTTCTCCATCTGGTATACAAACCAAATTCTGTTTCTGATTTGGGGTATGGATGGGGTTTCTAGCTGTTTCCATAATGCCGCCATCTCGCATCTCATTGCCGTTGCAAAATGAGCAACCGATTTACACTCAACCCTGGATAAACCTTGCATGGGTCTATTCAAAAGAAATAACCACGGGTGTAACGGAATTGTGAAGCCCAACATCTCCTGTAGCCAATCTCTAATTTGCTCCCAAAGGGACACCAACTTGGGGCAGGACCACAGAATATGTAACAAATCTGCCTGCTCTCCACAGTGGTGAGTAACCTGGTATAAATTTTGATCATTTTAGTGGGGGGAGATACCATCTAATTAAAACTTTATACGGGTTCTCCCTTAAAGCTGCACTTCAAGCTCCCGTTTTTTTTTTTTGTTTTTTTTTTTACTTCAATAGTTTCATGTGGGCAATCTCTACTTACCTAAAGAACTGTATAGCTGCCGGTCAATTCGTTCTCTGTCTATTGATCGGCGAAGTTTGGCGACATCTTTAGATCTGGGGAATGTAAATGGTTGCTATAGGAACAAACATGCTTCAATAGTTTCATGTGGGCAATCTCTACTTACCTAAAGAACTGCATAGCTGCCAGTCAATTCGTTCTCCGTCTATTGATCGGCGAAAGTTTGGCGACATCTTTAGATCTGGGGAATGTAAATGGTTGCTATAGGAACAAACATGCTTGTTAAAATAGAATACAAGAAAATTGGTCTTTCAAAGTTGTTGTTTTTTAAAAACAGAAAATGCTAAAAGTATTTTTTCTTAGTACAGAACTGATTTATTTTTAAAAAACACACATGCAGGATATTGCTTGAACTGCAGCTTTAATGTCGTGCACATCGAGCACTTAGCTGCTGCTGTGACCATCTCGTCCCACTCCTCCTTCTCTGGCACCTCGCCCAGGTCTGCTACCCATTGGGACATGTACTGCAATTTCTGATCATACCCCATGCCAGAACAGGTTACTTCTCTGTACATCTGAGATGTGAGTCCCCTTGTGTCTGTTTCCAAAGTACAGAGCTGTATGTTGGTAGAATTTAACAGAAAAGAGAGTTTAATATGCAGACTGATTGGACAGCATCCGTCTCAAACAATATGGCAAATCAAGTATCCACTGGGAGGCAAATATAAAAAGTGCACACAGATACACAGCAAGCTCTCAGAAACCCCCCAAAATTACCACAAAATATATATGTGTCATAAGGAGTGCTACTGGACGTGGCCAGTGTTAGGACCTGCGATATTATGGTCATTCCTTGAAAGTGGCTCGCAGGCCAAACGGTTAACTAAATGACCCTTTTTTCAAGAGATATATAGGTATTTCACTGTGTATTTTTGTCACATTGGATGTTGCTCTAGACTTCTTTGTTTCTTGTTTTAAATATAAAAAGTGGCCTGATACACAGTGGCCAGGAGTCCTCAAAGTGCGTTATCTGCCAATTACTTTAATGGCAGGTATTTGGCCTCGATAGCACATATCACGCTTCGATGACTCGCGCAGGTGATTGGAAAAAAAAATATTTCACACCCTCTTATTTCCTAATAAAGTATCATTAAATATCTTAAACAACGTAAGAACGATAATTACAGGTGTATACGTTTCTAGGAGTATGCATATCCTGTTCAGAGAGAAGCAGAGCATCAGATGGATGGTACAATAGCTAAAAACCTGTCACTTCCCCTCCCACATCCTGACGACTAGCTTCAGATTATTGAGCCAAACAGTATTGTTTACATTCCTGTGCTTTAGAGGTGAAATGATGGAAATTCTAATGAGAAAACCCCGCCAGCTAAAGTTTCCACATTACCCGCCCACTCACTTATCTCACTAGTTAAATATTAGTGTACAGATTGTAGCATCGGGAATCTGTGCTAATAATCTACAGGTGTGTCCTTCGGTTACAGGTGACATCAGTAGTTGGTAAACAACCTCTTACCTGTATGTCAATTTTCCTACCTGCTAATGTAGAGTAATTCATCTCATTCTTCACAAGTCCAGTTGCAAAATTGAGGAAAGACCAGTGTAAGAAAAAAATCCAGTTGCTTTCTATGAAATTCCAACTCCTTGAAACATCTGCTGCTTTTTTGGGGGCTCCGGCAATATTTCCCCCCCACTTTTCTAGCCTGGCGTTAAAGAGACCCCAAAGTCTTGCGTAGTATCACTGGATGAACGTTTACTATTAGCCTCTTATATACTTCATATGCCTCTATTGACCTTGAAGGGGTAACATGCTCAGAAATCTGGAATTAAAATAGGTGGAACAATAGGAGAACTGTCTCCTACTTTGGCGACGCCAACTATGTTTAATTACTTTGAAAACACAATGTAATATTTAATCACACACTTTATTATCAAACATTGTTCTATTTGAAAGAAATGTTGATAAAACATTAAAACTGGCCACCATTGCAAAGTTTCTCAGATCTCTACCCCAGGGTTTCTCGACTCCAGCCTTCAAGCCCCCCCCCCCCCACCCCCCCACCCCCCCAACAAGTCAGGTTATCCCTGCTTCAGCATAGGAAGCCCAAAACAGTGGCTCAGTCATTTTAAGGATAGCTATGCTTAACCACTGATGAAGCCACCTGTGCTGAAGCACAGATATCCTGAAAACCTGACTTGTTGGGGGATCTTGTGGACTGGAGTTGAGAACCCCGGGCTATACTACACTTTCCTGTGACACTGAAGTTGCTGCAGCTTTCTTTTCTCATTTACTGTAGGTACGATGCCCCTAGAAAATACAGTATAACTATTTAGCAGGTACCTATTTTCCATGCCCTGTGCCTTTAAAAACCTACACTATTTCTACCTGTGTGGAGAGCAGCACTGTCTGCCTCCTTTTCGTTGAAGCTCAGAACCTTCTGCTAACTATAGCAGTGATTTAATACATTATCAGTGGGTTATCACTTCTTCTATTTGTTTATATATTTTTATAATACAAATACAATTTTTATTTGTCAACTCCTCTTTGTATATAATAAATTGCTCATTGGCATCAAAGCCTCGGTATGCCACATTACCGGAGGAACTGAAGTGTAACTATTTTCTGATGCAATATTATTGCATAACCTGGATAATATGATCATAGTTTTTCTTGTATAGCGCTGACAGTGTATGCAGTGCTGAACATAGAAGATTTTGCAGGCAAAGGTAGCGCTTACAATCGATGTTTTTGGTGCCTGCGGCACAGGGAGATACAGTGACTTGCTCAATGTCACAATGAGCCGACACCGGGAATTGAGCCAGGTTCCACAGCTCCAAACTCGGTGTCGTTGTTCTCAGAGTCAGCCCTTTTACTCACTGAGCTGCTCCTTCAACCCATTGTATCAATGATGAAACAATTGTTAGAAATGCTTGATAAAGTGTTACATGGGTGAGTGCCTTCACTTTCTATTGCAATTATGATGTACATTGCTCAGCAGGAGTGGTTATCTAATGGAATGGGACATCTGTTTCCCATCAAACCTGCAGAGATTGGGTCAAGTACATTACTACACCCAGATGTTTGAAGAGATGACGACTCCCCATTATAACATGAATCTTCTTTTGTTACCATGTTCCCTGCTGGAGGAGGGCAGTCTCTTCACTCCTAACGCTGCTGACTATCTGGGCGTTTAGATGTGTAATAGAATCCACAGAGGAAAGAGCCAGTTCAAGAAGCAATCCACGCTGTTCATTTTTTTTCTTTTTAACATCACCTAAGCTGGGGGTCACCAGACGATTTGACCTCAAGCTCCAAGACAAAAGAAGGAAGGACATGTCCAGTAATCGTGACTAGTGCATGACCACGGTATTGTACCTTTACTTGCTTTAATAACCAGTCTGGTTGCATTCATGGATAAAATGATCTCGGACCCTTTCTTCTCATATTCTCTTTCACCCCTAGCCTGCCCTAACCAGAATGCAGAAGTTGGATTTACCCTGATGAGCATCACACACAAAACCTGACATGTTGTGGAACTTACTGTAGGAAGACACGGAACAAGAGCCAGTCTCGTTCTCCAAGGGCTTTCTTTATCTAACAGTTTTTCTCAGTTTGGGGTTGATACTTAGGCCAAATGATAAGAGGATGTGTAACTTGTTTTTATAGAATGAAACACAGGGGAAGTGAGAGATGTGTCAGTATAAAACAATTTGTCACAATTCCCTTTTTCCCCCACCGTGGTTATCAGCATCAGAGACATGGCACTCATGTGACAGTTTAACCAATGGCAATTTCCAGTCTCTAGTACTCATTGGTGGCTGGTCTTCATGTGTGTGGCTGCAACTATTTCTACCGAGTATGGTGTAAAGAAAACCAGGGACCCAATTACAAGAGAACTGAAAACGTGACATATCGTCAGAAATGAGCACAAGGAAAATGAGACAAAATACAGATATTAACAGGCGAGATGGGAAATAAGATGACACGCTAAAAAAAATACATTTTATTCTCTAATACCTCCTTCCACATTACTGTTGGAAGTACCATCATTCACCCAGTAGCCCAAGCACGCTGCCTAGGGGTCACACTCGACTCTTCTCTCGCATTAAAAACGTTTCTAAAACCTGTCGCTTTTTCCTCCGCAATATTACAAAGATATGCACTTTCCTCTGTTGCTCGACTGCTAAAACTCTGACTCAGGCCCTCATTCTCTCCCGTCTCGATTACTGTAACCTCCTGCTGTCCGGCCTTCCTGCCTCTCACCTGTCTCCCCTACAATCTATCCTAAACGCCGCTGCCAGCATCACTCTCCTCTTTCCTAATTCTGTCTCAGCATCTCCCCTCCTGAAATCCCTCTCCTGGCTTCCGATCAAATCCCACATCTCGCACTCCATTCTTCTCCTCACTTTTAAAGCTTCACACTGTTCTGCTCCTCCTTATATCTCAGCCCTAATTTCTCGCTATGCACCATCCAGACTCTTGCGTTCTGCTAAAGGATGTCTTCTCTCTACCCCCTTTGTATCAAAAGCTCTCTCCTGCCTTAAACCTTTCTCACTGACTGCTCCACACCTCTGGAATGCCCTTCCCCTCAATATCCGACTAGCACCCTCTGTAACCACAGTTAAGACCCACCTTAAGACACACTTGCTTAAAGAAACATATAAGTAGCACCGTGGCTAATACTAGACACATAATACGTAAAACTTGGTCCCCTGCAGTCACACTTACCAGAATACCCTCCTACTGTCTCTGTACGTTCTTCCTACCTACCAATTAGATTGTAAGCTCTTCGGAGCAGGGACTCCTCTTCCAAAATGTCACTTTTATGCTGAAGCACTTATTCCCATGATCTGTTATTTGTATTATTTGTTATTTTATTTGATTATCACGTTTATTACTTCTGTGAAGCGCTATGCACATTAATGGCGCTATATAAATAAAGACATACATACATTTAGCTATAGTGCCTAAATGCCTATATACTTTACAATACAAAGCATTCTACATAATATCCTTTCTTTTAATAAACATTTTGTTCTCCTGTCTGTTTCCGTAATACTTACAACATGTAATTTAAGTGATTTGAGCGTTTAAAAGATTACAGGATTACATGGATCATTCTTTGAAGTCTGCACTGGAGAGATTAGACATTATAGGGTAGGAAGATTGGATTTTCATTGTTAGAAAGCAAAACAGTTTTTAAAAATTCAGAAGAGTGACAGTAACTAATTTTGTCTTATATATATCGGATTAACTCCTTTGCTCCCAGAGAGGCCTGCAACGCATTGCAAAGTAAAGCAGTAATACAACATGTGAATAGGGATTGCTGCTTTAAATGAATAATATTTAAATAATTACTATCACTTTATTTATACATCAATGTAATTTCAAAACGTCTCACGCCGGGATGTGATTTGTATGATATATATAAGTGTACACACCGTATAACTGCTGGACAGAAGTTGACATTACAATGATAATAATGGGTGGTTTTTGTCTATGTCTACAATGCATTCAGTCGCTGTAGAAGTCAATTTCTGAATCCAGTTCAGTGTCTCAGGTTCCCCTACGGTATTTCAGGTGGCTGACCTCAAGAGTCAATAGTTCTGAAAGGTTTCCCCCGGTAATTTTATTAAGAGGAAGCATGACAAAAGCATTTAACAAACATCTCTGTTTCTATTTTCTGTCCCGTACATCACTACAAAGAAAAAGTCCAGTTTTATTTATGTAACTCGGGTTCCCCCACCTTATGGGAGATTTCCTGCGGTTACCTGGTGATGGTGCTACCTATATGGCTCATAGGAGGCACTGAGCATCCGCCGGTGGTAGTGGGGATCATCAGGACAGGCTTTTAGGCATCTTGGCAGCTCTTTCGCTTGGTATTGCAATGCCTCCATTTCCACCGGGCCTATAGGGATAGGTGCAGTCCCCTGTGGAAAACACTCACTCTCTCCCTGAAGAAACTGCAGCCTCAGGCAGGAGTATAAAACAGGAACGGTGCTTTATTGCAGAAAGTACAGCAGCACACAGCATACATATCAGCATACTCTTTCCCTTGGTCTCTGGACTCAACCCCCAGGGCTTGAGGCCCCAAAGGTCTATCCCTGACTCCCACACTCCCTGGTGGAATATGGTGTAGCTGATCCCACTCCCCAGGAACCACACTTCCAACACAACTACTAAATGTAGGCGCTGCTGCTCCTTTTGTATCCAGGGAAGAGTCTAGGGCTGAGCCCCTGACAAGGCAGTATCCAGACTTTAGGCCCACCCCCTGTCACTCAAGGGAGTTGTTTATTGCTGCAACAAGGAGCATGGATTTAACCCTAACACTGCCTGCACTGGTACCAGGGCATGTGTTAGGCAGGGCAGATTAGTAGCCATGGGGATATCTGGCTACATTTATTAACCAGCTTGTATGTGTATGTCAGTGTATTTGCTATGTACTAAGGCGTCCCTTACATTCCTGGATCTTCTGTTCATTACCAGTGGATGTGGACCCAATACTTCCTTCAGATCTGGGTCTGCAGTAAGGATTTGCCAGTGTTTGTTCATGATGCTCTTGATCTCATAACACCATTTGTTGTGTGTTCCTATGTATCTAATCAAGTTATTTTTACCATGTTGTACAGGATTGCCAACTAGAAGATCTCTAATCATTTTTTTGGCTCTTTTGTAAGCTTTTTTCCCCACATTTTTGAGGTTGTTACCTCTGTTCAGATCTTTGGCATGTATTTCAAACTCTGTATTTGTAGAGCAAATGCACTGTAGCCTTAGGTATTGTCCCACAGGAATACCAGACAATGGAAACTTTGGATATTTACTGCTCCTGTGAGCAAGTTGTTAGTGGATGTCTTTTTCCAAAATACCTTTGTTTGTATTGAGCTATTTTCATCCATTGTAATTTGAAGATCCAGGAAGGTAATTGATTCTTTACTATTACTTGACTCCTGTGTGAGTCTCAAATTAAGATAATTACTATTTAGGATGTCAATGAACTCCATCAGATCTTTACTCTATTATCATTCAACATTATGATAGTTTCCCAACACCTGTATCCTTGTATTACCTCACTTACTCAGATACACGGTAATAATGAAGCATTGCTGGTTACCAAGATAACCAGCAGGATATACAAAGGCAGGTCTAGGGAACAACATAATGATTGCCTTTGAGAAAGCTCACAGAGTAAAACGTACGTTGGGTGTACGTGGGGAATAAGGGGAGGAACAAGGAACAGAGAGTTCTTATCACTGACGTCACATTCAGTCTCGGTGGTATGAGCGCCCGGGACTCACAAGAGACAGACAGATATTGGGCTCTGGGCCTGGTCTGCAGTGCGGTGCTGATATAGAAGGCACACACAGGAGATTTCTTCTCTCCCGACTGTGTCTGCCTTCAGATACTGCATGGCACTCTACAGACACTGCATGGCACTCTACAGACACTGCATGGCACTCTACAGATTATATAAAACATTCAATGCTGATAGGACTAAAGACTTATAAAAAGTATGTATTGTAGTGTAATAGAGGGTACTAATGCCCCCTAAGGTATATAGAATATAAAATACGCAAGTTCAGCTAGCGCTCTTGCCGATCAGAACAGTAATATAAAGTACAAAATATACAATGTGTGAAAGGATATAATACCCCTATGATATGACACATTAAAATTAGAACAAAGTCCAGTTGGAAAATATATATGGAGTAGAGTCCAGTCAATATATGGGTAGTACTGCTTCTTTCACCAGATCCAACCCTCGGGTCCAGAAAGATACTACAGAAACAGAAGAAAAAAAGAAAAAAGCGCAAAACCCATAGTGTAGATTGATTGATTTAATGCAATAGAGAAAACGGTTAAAAATCACTTATAGACGTAACTTGGTATAAGGTAGAAATGTGGGATGATCAGTTGTGAATTATCCCCCGGAACAACCGCAGTGTCCCGCATTAACGTACCCAATGGGACCGGAGCATGTATGTAAAGCGAAAATGTACTTAAAGTGAAGCACTACCTTTTCCCCACTTATCGATGCATGTACTGTACTGCAATCATCATATACATGCATAACTGATGTAAATAACGCATGTGTAACAGGCTCTATAGTCTCCCCGCTTGCGCACAGCTTCGGTACAGGTAGGGAGCCAGTATTGCTGTTCAGGACGTGCTGACAGGCGCATGCGCGAGCTGCTGTTTGCCTATAGGGCGATATGTCCTTACTCGCGAGTGTACTTAAAGCGAGTGTCCTTAAACCGGGGTATGCCTGTATATATATATATATATATATATATATATAACATGCACATGCACACGCAACCTCCGCATGTTCCTTATTATCTCTGAATCTTTGTTAGAGTTTCTCACATTTTTTATCCTACAATTTTTCTCTATAGAGACCTATGACAAAGGCCCTATCCTGCTTTGCTTTCTATTTTTACACAAACGTTATTTTTCTCTTGTGCTCAAAGGCCAGTCCTGTCTCTACCCTAGAAGCTAGGATGTGCGCCACTCCACAACAATAGAAAGTTTAAAGTAGGTTCACCATGTAAGGCCTTGATTATACTTGGTCCGGCAGCGTGCGCTCGCTCCCTCGTGACGTCACTAGGGCGATGTGCACACCCGAAACCTGCACTGCAGGCATCAGGGAGGCGTGGCCGTGAGCGGTTTTGCCCTCATTGGCTGAACCGCTCATGTGACGCGGCCGCCGTGCGCCAAATTGAAAATCTCCTTGGGAATAGCTTGCACGGTCGCTCTGCAGCGCACGCACCACGCACGAACTATGTGCAGCTGCATTAGAGTACATTCATTTGTTCCAGCGGCATGGCCTACTAGTAATACCTTTAATGTGAGAGAAACAGTTATCCGCTCGAGTTCCTTTAATACATTTTGCTGCTTCAAGTCACCGTGCTGTTGAAATTAGAACTTGAAAAATCACTTGACAGCAAAACACAAGAAACACAGCGCACAAGTCCAAAAATGCTGGACTAGAGCAGAAAACACATCAGCATATTATGAGCTTGGTCTACAGTGGTTATAAAGTGTTCTAAATGTAGCCATGTATAAAAATGGTGTACAGTTCTCTCTCATGCTGGCAGTAAAACCTGGTAAGTATGCAGGATTGCAGCATCAATCATGGAGGTTTGCCCTCACACCCTGGTGAGGTGTCATATGCACACAAGGGGAGTGGTAACATGCTCGGTGTCCACTATTAGTGACATCAGAGGTGTGGCTGTTTTCTGAGTCTATATAAGACACAGAACTGCCTCAAGTTAGTGTTGAATCCAGGAGTTCAAGTTCAAAAGATAGTTAATCAGTGGTTCTACAGAATGCAAGGTTAAGGGAGTGTCTGCAGCAATTAGGCTGTCAGACTCAACTGATAGCATACCCTACACTGTGTTCAGGGATCTGATGCAGGGGGTGATTTCTCTTAAAGGGAGAGGTGATCCCACTCTTATGAGGCAGAAGGAACTTCTGAGAGGGAGGCAGCAAATGGAGATGAGCGGCTAGGACGACCGCTTTGAGGGGCAGTCTGCGTGATGATGTCAATAAAGATGCCCAGTTCCACCAAACCCTTGCTGTTTATATGTGGAGTCATTACACAGAAGGAGGCACCACAGAGGAGGTCCTCATCAGACACAACCCCTGCGGCCGCAGAGATCCTGATGAGGTCGAGGCGCTGCATCAGATGTGACTAGGACTCAATCCCCACTACCTCAGATGCCTGTCGTGCTGATATCCCCACTACCATCAAGCGGGAGACTCAGGAGTCCTGTAAGCCAGCAGATGCACCACACACTATACATACATGTAATGGGGCTAGTAGACCACAGGGGCCAATGTGAGATTGGGTGGGCTAGGAAAAAACGTTACAATTGGAGGCGCTGCTGAGATACCTATCAACAGGACAGGCTTTTGCTAGGCACACTAGGAAACAGGGAGAGTGTATGCTGCCAGTCAGTGCTGTGGATAGGGACAGAGCCTAGAGGTAGTCAGGAGTGTGATGGGATTTGTCAGCTCGCAAGGACAACCTAGGATTCTGAGTGAGGTTAAGTGGGTCTGGAGATGGGGCTATAGCTGTTCCAGTCACCTTGAGGCAGCTAGTTGGTAGGATGCCTGAAGGAATAGCCTATTAACGTGGTCAGGAATTCTGGAGAGGGTCTGCACTAGGCTGGCCAACAGTAGGTAGACGCCCTAGTACTGCATGGGAGAAGCCAGAGTACTCTAGCCAGGAACCAGGACACTAACCACAGAGCACAGACTGGAGGAAGGTGGACACAACATACACTGAGAGAGTGAGCCTAGCCTGAGGTAGTGCAACATGAGTCAGACGTACATTAGATACACGTAGGTGGTGCATCGTGGCATTCTTTATTGCATTGGAATGGCAGCTGCCCCGCAGAGAGGAGCTTCATGTGCGATAACAGTCACTACAAAGTAAAGATGTAAGAAGGGAAGATGCAAGAAGGGAAGATCCGCGCGGTGCGGAGAGTCCAAGATGGCGGACCGCGGCTGATGAAGGGAGCGCACGTGGTGTGCGTACCAAGGAAGAACAAGCTGCAGAAGGAACTTTTGCCAGCATGTTGTGGAATGGCGCCAAGGCGGTGGCCGCGCCGTTTTGGTCCTGTCTAGGACCTCGGGGTGCTACCCTGGAGGACAGTGTTGAGGACATTGTAGTTATGTGTGTAGGAAATGGAGAATCTGCTTGCCAGACGGTGAGCTACAACCAAAAATCTACCTCAGTTGCTTATGTGAATGGCCGTGTAAACCAAGATGGCGGCTCCCGCTTCCCTGGGAAACCGTGTGGGCCGAGTGCAGAAAATTCTGCAAATGCTAGAATTGCAAGAAGTTGGCCAGGATTGGCGCCAAGCAAAGAACCCCACCCTGCTGGGGGGTATGGCGCGAAAGCTGTGGCCGCGCCCTCATGTACTGTGACGGGCTCAGAGACAGTGCTGGGGCACCCAGTGAATCTGTGGGACCCTCCCATAATATCTACCAGGGGGAGTGGTTTCCAATTGTGCCAAATGAGAGTGGAGCTGGCTGAGGGAGGAGTTAACAAACCGACCCCTGCACTTCAGTTGCGAGGAGCTGGTGAACAGGCAAGACCACTACAGAAAGTGTCCCCTGTAATCAGCGCTATCGGCGGAAAGGAAAAAGAGATGGACATCTCAGCTCACCCCTACTCGTTACCAGGAGGCTTCCTGGTAATCAAGGCCGGTGACACCGAAACGATAAGGTGCCTGTGCATGCAGTACCGACTGCCAGGTGGTGTAGCCAGCACAACGGCTAGGTGCCCCCAATGTGGCATCCACTACCTATGGGCCGTGGAGCCCTTTGTGCCGGGACAGACCATGGAGGCGGGAGCGGAAACAGCCAAACTGACGGCTGAAGCCTCGCCTAAAGTCAAGAAAGAGCCAGCGGATCCCGGAGAATGGGGATCGCTGTTAATGATTGCGACGGAGCCTAAAAAGAAAGGGGTCTACAACTCCGGTGAGAACCTGGAACCTCATCGTCGGTCCCCAACGGGAGTGCCACTTCCCGAGTCGGAGTTCGGATCTTCGGACGAGGAGCAAGCGACTCCGACGTCGGTGGTGATGCACCTACCGGCGGACCACTACAGCGGTGATGCAAAAGAACCAGCACTTACCTGTGTCGCTGTGGAGCGGAGTCTCGAGAGGCCGAGGTCGGCTGTGCAGAGACAACCGGAGCGGCAAAGTCCCACGGCCGTGGTGACTTCCAACGCGGGCAGCGGAGAAGACCCCATCCCGAGCCGACGGAGCGGTGAGACACACCCTTACCCTCCACAGGCGCCGGTGGTGGCAACGGCGGAGGAAGGCCTAGCCCAGGCCCGAGCAGAGTGGAGCGGAGCGGAGAGCAGAACCTTCACTTCCGGCGGCGGATGTCGTTGTGGAGGAAGAGATTCCGGTGGGGAGCCCAACCCAAGATGGCGGCAGTGAGTACCGCGAGATCGATGACGTCACATCCGGCGGACACAGCAGAGCGGGATGGAAGATGGCCGCGTCCTTGCGACCGCCGTGCTGCGCCAGGTCGCCTGGATCTGGGAAGAGCTGGCAGGCCCTGCGGAAGCCTGGGAACCATGAGACGGGTGAACCGGAATGCCAGTCCGATGGTACCGGTCAAGGTAGCGAGAGGCTGCGGGTCGTAGCCCCGCATCTGCCAACAGCGTTTCCCTATGCCCAACCCCCGGCCATAGTTAAGACACCTGCCCCCGTCACTTCCTCATCTGGGTTCCAGTCTAGCCAAGGGTTGTCTGGGGAATCACGGGCCACTTCTGAGGAACGGACTTGGGAGAACCTGGACTGGGGTGATTGCTTTACCTCCGATGAGGCATCGGGGAGGGAAATGTATAGGAGGAAGGAGTCGTCTTGTACTAGTGGGAGCAACAGTATAATGGATGTAAAATGTAGGCCTAAATGTTTAGGGTCGAATTCTAGATCTACCGGTACTTCATGGATATCGTCTGGGGGGGAGCCAGAAGACAGTGAGGGTACAGTGACGGTACCAAAGAGCGTCAGGGAGACAGAGACCAGGTGGTGGGCGCCCAAGTTTGAGGGGTATGAGGCCTGGTTGGACCGTACGCGGTTCATATTGAGGAGAGAAGGAATCGTGGATTACTGGTGGGGCGTAGGGGAGTTCACAGAGGAGGAATGATTAGAGGAACTTCGACTACGGTGGCACGACATACACGCAGGGGTAGTGGATCCCTGAGGGTCGGCCATATTTAGGGACCCAGTAGAACCGGACGAGCCATTATCATGGCTACTGCCAGGCAGGGCAGGCAACAAAAAGCTGGTCCGCACCAGTAGGGCTGAAAGAGCCATTGTGACAAAGTACAAAAAGTCCCATTGGTTGGAGTACCCTTATGTGCCAGAACCCTTAATGCAGGAAATTGAGGATGGGAGAGATGCGTGGCTAAGGGAAATCATAGAAGAGTATATCATGAATAAGTCAGGTGGGTACGCTGGGTACAAGACAGAGGAGCGGATCACACAGCTGATGAGGGTGTGGAGTGTTGGGCACAACATTTATATGCACCGGATGGAGTACCGGCCAGAAAGTGGGCCGCCTAGAGAGCATAGTGTGACAGTTAAGGATATAACTGGTAGGGAGGTGCCAAAGCCAGATTCTAGGCACTACTATTAGTATAGTAGAAAGGGGATTCTCCTTAGGAGCAGTGCAGTCTGCCGGTCAGCAGGCACTCTTGGTGATTATGTTTATCATGTAGGGAATGATGAGAACTGTATAATGTATTTTTATAATATGCTGTTTGGTTATGTGTTGCAGTGCTACCTGGAAGAAGGTTCCACAAATTTAGGTCCCAGCCGGGCCGTTGGGTTTCACAAGGGGGAGAATGTAGCCATGTATAAAAATGGTGTACAGTTCTCTCTCATGCTGGCAGTAAAACCTGGTAAGTATGCAGGATTGCCAGCATCAATCATGGAGGTTTTCCCTCACACCCTGGTGAGGTGTCATATGTACACAAGGGGAGTGGTAACATGCTCGGTGTCCACTATTAATGACATCAGAGGTGTGGCTGTTTTTTAGTGTTGAATCCAGGAGTTCAAGTTCAAAAGTTGATTAATCAGTGGTTCTACAGAATGCAAGGTTAAAGGAGTGTCTGCAGCAATTAGGCTGTCAGACTCAACTGATAGCATACCCTACACTGTGTTCAGGGATCTGACACAGGGGGTGATTTCCCTTAAAGGAAGAGGTGACCCCACTCTTATGAGGCAGAAGGAACTTCTGAGAGGGAGGCAGCAAATGGAGATGAGCGGCTAGGACGACCGCTTTGAGGGGCAGTCTGCGTGATGATGTCAATAAAGATGCCCAGTTCCACCAAACCCTTGCTGTGCATGTGTGGAGTCATTACACAGAGGGAGGCACCACAGAGGAGGTCCTCATCAGACACATCCCCCTGCGGCCGCCGAGATCCTGATGAGGTGGAGGCGCTGCATCAGATGTGAGTAGGACTCAATCCCCACTACCTCAGATGCCTGTCGTGCTGATATCCCCACTACCATCAAGCGGGAGACTCAGGAGTCCTGTAAGCCAGCAGGTGCACCACACATTATACATACATGTAATGGGGCTAGTAGACCACAGGAGCCAATGTGAGATTGGGTGGGCTAGGAAAAACCGTTACATAAGTATGGTTTTTTACTAACTGGCAGCTGAAATATTTATTTTTCTGACTTGCTTTCTATTTGCTGTGTTTTTCCTGCAGTTGCTGACTGGCAGGTATCCCGTCACGACTCTGTTCTGGTCCCCTCATTTTGTCTCTAATTTGACACTTAACTTCATTAACTAAATTTGCATTAAAGCAGCAATGTGAAAAATCCTATATGTTTACAAAAATAAAGGATTTATGTAGTATTAGATCATACTGACTGTATTTTTTTAAATTCCTAATGCCATTTTTGAGTATTTATTTATGTACTGATAATCCTTTGGTTGCTACAGCATTCCTTTACAAAGTCATATTAACTTCCTCTTTTGAAACAGGCTGACACACACCTTTTTGAGCTCTGCCCTTTGGCAACAAAGTATCACAAACAGATCTATTACTGTGTTCCAAACAGCAGATTGTCTATTAGGCTGAGTTCAGGGTTTAGAACTACAGCTGCATGCTTCCATGCGTGCCCCCGCCACGTGCTCCTGCAGCCCAGCTATCTGTGCCTTGGCTACAGGAGTTGGGTCGCGGCATTTGGGGGCGTGGTGGAGGCGCAGCTAACGTGTCACGGAGCTCTCTCTCTTGTCGGGTCCGGGATCAAACTTTCACCCGGCCATAGGGGGTAGCTGGAGGAGGGAGCCCACGGGGCTCTCCAGCCTCCCCCTCCTCCATCTTCCCCCCTCCAGTTGGAAGTCAGATCCTGGCGCCGACAGTAGAGAAAGGAGGGAGAGGAGGGAGCACGGGGCCCCCGGACTGGCAGAGAGGTAGGCGTGGGGGTGGGGTTGGGTGTATATGTTCTCTTAGGCTGAGATTATGCATAGCCTGCCGCACTCATGCAGCCCAGCGATCTGTGAATATGACTGCAGGAGATTGGGGATGGTGATCTGGTGGTGTGGCGGGGGCATGGCGGAGGCATCATGAAGCTAGTTCGCCCTCATTGGCTGAACCAGCTCACGTGACACTGATGTCACGCGTCAACGCTTAAAAAGACACACCTGTTTGTCGCTTCAAATCGCGGTCATGCCAGCACGCTCCATCATGCGCGCACACACAGGGCGGCCTCATATGCATTAGTCAATGTGCGGTTGGCGCGTCAGCGGGCACGCAAACTCTGGCTGTATAATCTCAGCCTTACCTTCTCCCAGCGGGTCGTCTCCTGCAGTGTCGCATTGCCATGGCAATGTGACATCACATGACACTGTGGCGGCGCGTTGCCGTGATGTCACGTGACACCGTGATGTCATAACGCTGCCGGAGGAGAGCTGCTCGTCTAGTTAACTTCCCCCATTTTTTTTTTCCATTTATTTATAAAATGTTTTTCCAGGAAGTAATACATTGAGCGTTACTGTACCTCTCGTTTTACAGAGGGGGCCCATGCCGCCAGCATACCGCCTTGAGGCCGCAAAGCCTAAGTCCGGCCCTTGGGACCACATGTCTCTCGTTTCCCAGGCGTCTGCCTTGCTCTTACATTCAGTCCATTCCTATCCTTTTTTGCTCACATTCACAAGTTCACAGCTGTAGCTCCCATGTGTATTGTATGTCTTTATTTATATAGCGCCATTAATGTACATAGCGCTTCACAGCAGTAATACACGTGGTAATCAAATATATAACAGATAATATAAATAACAGATCATGGGAATAAGTGCTTTAGACATAAAAGTAACATTAAGGAAGAGGAGTCCCTGCCCCGAGGAGCTTACAGTCTAATTGGTAGGTAGGGAGAACGTACAGAGACAGTAGGAGGGAGTTCTGGTAAGTGCGTCTGCAGGGGGCCAAGCTTTATGTATCATGTGTTCAGAATATACACAGTGCTATTCATATGCTTCTTTAAGCAATGTGTGCACATTTATCTGCCAGCTAGCAAACATGCCACCCATCTGACAGCATGCCAACTATTCCAAATACAAAATCTCCGTCTCCCCGAGATATACTACAATTTACTCCCTTCTCAAATCCACCACAAGATTCATCTGCAGCCCATCAACGCATAATATGTCTCTGGACGAAATACGCGAAATGATTGCCAGATCAGAGGTAGAAAGACCCATTTACATATATACGCCTGATTGCATATTTAAATTGGCTTATTTCCTCAGGCATCTCAGGTATGTTCACCTCTCTCAAACACATTTGAGACACCCTTGCACATCTCTACTCCTATAATTTACACCCTACCCACGCCCTGTGCTGAGGCTTATCTTCTGTCTATTTGCCTCGACTGCTTTCTCCCGACTGGAAGTTTCTTTCATGAATGAACATTTTCCCACCTTTAGACATGTGTAAAAATGAATAAGTACATCAATAGTAGGTGATCTCTTTTTTATTTAGATAGATAAAGGAGAAGTGCAGGCTCCATAGCGTAACTGATGAAGTCATGCTCGTGACGAAATGCGTAGGGACGTGCAGAGGCGTCCATACCCCAGCTGATGTGGAGTAGAGTTGCGGAGAGAGGCACAATTTCCCGGCTCAAAACGTGGAATAAACAGCGATTTTGAAACATTTCTTGTGGACCACAGACAAAGCGCTCTGTGAAGCGTGAAACGTTGGTGGGGCTTTTTTTTTGCCCTTATCTTGTCTCCATGACCATTAAATAATATTTTTTCATGGGAAACGCACTCTCCTGTTTATTACTTTATGGACACTTGTTGCAGTGCTCTGCCACTTTTCTCTCTCTTCTCGCCATATCTACCGGACGAAGGCGCACACCAGGACCCCCACTTCTGGATTACATGGACGTTGCAGCTTCAAATGTGAGTTACTTGCTTGCTACATGTTCTCCATTCTCTGGTCTTCAGGACATTTGGTATTATCTAGGGTGATTTATATTGCTTATGACTCCTGGTGCTTTTGCGTATACTTCTCACCAAGTGGTGAGTTCACTATCCAGGATTACACACACGCAATACCTGTCTTCAATCTAGTATCTACTCTGGGGGTCCCTCCACAAGTATCCTTTATTCATTCAATATTTTTTCCTGTTATCGGTCTCTAGCATTACGCATTTACACCCTTTGTGGACCACACAAACTGATCATTTACCACTCTCTGGACTATCTGATGGCGTGTTTCCAGTGGACGCTGATTTTCCGCCTGTGGCGCCGGTGCTGATCTCCATTCCATCCACGGCAGGATGTCTGTTGCAGCCGAGGACATACTCTCTGACATGCGAGTGTTCGAGCTCCCCTTGTGAGTGCAGGTCCTGGTGCCTTGTTGTTTTTCTAACTGTATTTTTTTAACTGAGTTACGCTATGGAGCCTGCACTTCTCTTTTCATGTTCCTTTTTGAAATTGGGCTGAATCACTTCTTTGAAGCTGCAGTACAACTCCAATTATCAACAGGATCCGTTTTGGGACTTCAATTACCTTCATTCACGTTTTTTTTATCTGGAACTGGTTTGAACAATTCACTTATTAATTACACTGTTTAAGATATATATATATATATATACTAGCTGAGAGACTTGCGTTGCCCGTGAGTTACATTTAGCGCTAGGAAAAGGGGGGGTGGAGAGGGGGGGAAAAGGAGGGGAGGGGGACGGGGGAAAAGGAGGGGAGGGAGGGGGACAGTGGACAGGAGGGGGGGGACAGTGGACAGGAGGGGGGGACAGTGGACAGGAGGGGGGGACAGTGGCCGGGGGGAGGGGGGACAGTGGCCGGGGGGAGGGAGGGCAGTGGCCGAGTGGGGGGGGGGACAGTGGAAAGGACAGTGGACAGGAGGGGATGGGAGGGGGGGGAGAGTGGACAGGAGGGGGGAGAGTGGACAGGGGGGGGGGACAGTGGAAAGGACAGTGGACAGGAGGGGATGGGAGGGGGGAGAGTGGACAGGAGGGGGGGGGAGAGTGGACAGGGGGGGGGGGAGAGTGGACAGGAGGGGGGGAGAGTGGACAGGAGGGGGGGTGACACTGAACAGGAGCGGGGGTGACAGTGGACAGGAGCAGGGGTGACAGTGGACAGGAGGGGGGGAGAGTGGACAAGAGGGGGGGGGCAGTGGACAGGAGGGGGGTTGGTTTGCTTTAAATTGATGGGTCCCTCCTCTCCACTCCCCCTGTATCTTTCTCCGCTCGTGACCCCCCCACCCCCCCCATGTGTAGCTCCGGTCCCCACTCTACAGACCGTAACACACACACACAGACACACACACAGTGTCCCACACACACACACACACACTGTCACGCTGTGACACACACACACACACTCACCTCTCCTTCTGGCCGCCGCCATGTTAGTTAGTCCGCGAGGGAGGAAGGGGTCCTTCCGTCCGCCGCCATCTTAGGTGCCGCGTGGCAGCGGTAGGCTGCCCTGGCCAATGCCTGTCCCCGCACCAGGGAGGTGAGCGGGAGGTGAGTGGAGGGAGCGGGAGGTGAGTGGAGGCAGCGGCAGGCTGCCCTGCCCACTGCCTGTCCCCGCGCCGGGGAGGTGAGTGGAGCGGGAGGTGAGTGGAGGGAGTGGGAGGTGAGTGGAGGCAGCGGCAGGCTGCCCTGCCCACTGCCTGTCCCTGCGCCGGGGAGGTGAGTGGAGCGGGAGGTGAGTGGAGGGAGCGGGAGGTGAGTTGAGGCAGCGGCAGGCTGCCCTGCCCACTGCCTGTCCCCGCGCCGGGGAGGTGAGTGGAGGGAGCGGGAGGTGAGTGGAGGGAGCGGGAGGTGAGTGGAGGCAGCGGCAGGCTGCCCTGCCCACTGCCTGTCCCTACGCCGGGGAGGTGAGTGGAGCGGGAGGTGAGTGGAGCGGGAGGTGAGTGGAGGCAGCGGCAGGCTGCCCTGCCCACTGCCTGTCCCCACGCCGGGGAGGGAATTGAGTGGGAGGGAGGTGAGTGGAGAGGGAGGTGAGTGGAGCGGGAGGTGGAGGGAGGTGAGTGGAGAGGGAGGTGAGTGTGATGGGGGGGTGAGGACAGAGAGAGAGGTGTGTGTGTGTGTGTGTGTGTGTGTGTGTGTGTGTGTGTGTGTGTGTGTGTGTGTGTGTGTGTGTGTGTGTGTGTGTGTGTGTGTGTGTGTGTGTGTGTGTGATGTGTCCTTTGGCCCGTCACTCCGCCTCAGGCCAATGAGAGGTGTGCGGGGGTGGGCGGGCCAAGGGACCAATGACACAGGCCATGCAGACATACAGTGCTTTCAGGAATGTATAGTAGATATATATATATACAGTGTTTGACAAACCTATACATTTGCACGCCCCGGGGGAGTGGATTTAACATCGTGGCGAGCTCCTATTGGCCCAAGCAGCACACGTGTGGTACTAGGTGGCGAGTAGATTTTTTTGTTCGGCGAGTAGATTTTTTGGTGATTTGTCGACCACTGTATATATATATATATATATATATATATACTGTATATATATTCAAACAGTGTAATTAATATATATATATATATATATATATATATATATATATATATATATATATATATATAGCAAGGGTAGCGCTAAACCAATATGTGGAGTGCAATAAATTAAAATAATAAAATTACTGATACCAGGACACAGTGGACTAATAACTAGTTATAGAGTGATATATTAATATATATATAATATACTGTGTATAATGTGATGACTAATGAACTAAACACACACACACACACACACATAATACTCTCTTTTTCAGGTCAGACAGTACTCTGAATTTCAGTGAGGCTCCTGTAAGATTGACTATACATATATGGGGTTACTTATTAATCTGCAATAGTCGTGTCTGGGGCACTAACGCAAGTAAACACCCATAGAAGTCAATGGGAGTTTCTGTGCGAGAGAGGCCCGATCTGCACTATTGCAGTTGAATAAATAACCCCCATAAATGGTTATGGATACCCACAGATTATGGTAAAGAGGTAGCACAGACCCGGCTCCCACCTGCTTGTCTCCTACTATTCCTGTAAAGGTTGGACACCTGTCACTGTTCTGCATCATTGTACAGGTGTTTATAAAACACATACAACTTTTGGCTTCAGCTCTTAGCAGCAGCGGAGAAAAGGGGAAGAGGAAAAAGGCACAAATTGCTTCCACCGAGTAACACGATTTGAAACTCATCAGCTTCCTCATTGCATTTTGTACTCTCAAATCAACAAAGGATTTTCCTCATTTTAACTTTCCTGTGATGTAAAAAAAAAAGGACCACGGAAAAATAATACCACATAGTTTTGATGACGCAACTTTTTGGCCTCAGGTTACACCAGCATATAACCCAGAAGTCTCATTCAGTTTCAACAGTTTGTACAAAGGCAGTGACACAAGTTGGAAGAGCAAGAGGCCAGTCAGAAGCAAGGAACAGCTGAGAAGTCCAGTCATCCACATCACACACAGAAGGGTAAGAAGCTCCCGCTGTTTTATGCCTGTCTACAACATATCCACAGCTGATTCACAATATAAAAGACATTTTATAAGTTGTTACATTTTTTAATAGGTTGTTACTTATTATTGTATATTAATAAGGCACCAATATATTATGCAGTGCAGTTAAACTGGGAATGGAAGACTGCAATAAACAGGATAAGTAACCTAAAAACGTCATAGTAAATTGCACTTTATATTTATATGATTTATATGTATGTATATATATATCTTCAGTGTTCGACAAACCTATACATTTGCTCGCCCCGGGCGAGTGGATTTAACCCCCGAGCGAGTAAATATTGGCCCAAGCAGCGCACGTTTGGTACTAGGTGGCGAGTAGATTTTTTTGTGTGGCGAGTAGATTTTTTGGTGATTTGTCAACCACTGTTAATATATCTTTATTTATAAAGCGCCCATAGTGTACTCGGCACTTTAGAAAGACAATAAAGTACAGGGAATTCTAATACAATAAGCGGAACAAAGTCAGAAAATAGGAAAGGAAATCCCTGCCCCAGAGAGCTTACAATCTAAGTATTAGGCTGCGCTGATAGTGCCGGCGACGGCGATGTCGCAGCAAAACAAATGCATTGCCGCCGTCGCGTGCGCTTATAGTAAGCGCGGCGCGACGGAGTGACGGATGGTCGCGATCGCTGGAAGTCATCTCTATTTGATTTTCCAGCGACCGTCGCCGGCACTATAAGCGTAGCCTCATATTGTTCCGTGCTGCCATACAATGTTACAAATCTTCTTGAACCTCCACAGTTTTACAGGTTTGCCAAATATCTATCTACAGCCATATTGTGTATTTGCTTACTCTACAAAACACTGGGTAAATATTACATTGGTGTTGTGTTTACATTTGCCTTCTTATATCCCATAGCCTGAGTTAGGCTACGGCCCCGCTGCCTGCGCTGCACGCGCGCCTTACAGGCTGGTGGCGCGTGCAGCCGAATTCCCCGGACTGCAGTGAGCTGCAGGGGGAAAGACGGGGGGGGTGGGGAAGGCGTGACGGGGAGTGACAGGGGCGGTGCCATGACATCACCCGGCAGGTTCGCCCTCTTTGGCTGAACCATCCACCCGTGTCCAGCTCAATTTTCAGGTCTGGAAGAAAAACTCGCAGCGCAACGGCCCCTCTCGCAACAGGCCCGGCCCCATTGAGAGGCAGCTCTTGTCCCCGCAGCGCCCGCCATAGTGAGCGCTGCAGCAGCCGGGGAGGACCAAGCCTTAGGAGTGTGAGTGCCACTCGGTGAGTCCTGCCAGTGGCACTTGTATTTTAGGTGGGAAACACTTGGTGTAACTGATGTAGTACTTTCAATTCATTGTACTCTGCTTGACATAAAACAAAATCTGAATGTTTCCACCATTGGGGAAAAGCTATTTGAACCATATTTTAGAAAGGTTTATGCAATAATCTTGTGTATAAAGCAGGAAGAGGATTGATAACATAAACCAACTACATGTTTGTAAGTAAAAAAGTAATGGTACTCAGGAGCTGTCGATTAAAAACTGGTGGTACCACCTACCGCTTAGTACCACATACCGCCTAGTACCACCTACCGCCTTGTACCACCTACCGCCTTGTACCACATACCGCCTTGTACCACCTACCGCCTTGTACCACATACCACCTAGTACCACCTACCGCCTTGTACCACATACCGCTTAGTACCACATACCGCCTTGTACCACATACCGCCCAGTACCACCTACCGCCTAGTACCACCTACCGCCTTGTACCACATACCACCTAGTACCACCTACCGCCTTGTACCACATACCGCTTAGTACCACATACCGCCTTGTACCACATACCGCCTAGTACCACCTACCGCCTAGTACCACCTACCGCCTTGTACCACCTACCGCCTAGTACCACATACCGCCTAGTACCACCTACCGCCTAGTACCACCTACCGCCTTGTACCACCTACAGCCTTGTACCACATACCGCCTAGTACCACATACCGCCTAGTACCATACTGCCTAGTACCATCACACCTTGACCACTGCACAAATAATCATACAGTCAGGTCTGGGATAGAACATGTTTCTAAAACTCTACTATGCATAGCAAGGATAGAGTGATAAAAGCTACTGGTCTTACCCACAGTATGTACAGTATGTCAGTGATTAGGATGGGAACTTAAACCCACAACAATGTGTCCAAGTAAAACACCTTACAACTCACTATGAGTAACCTCCATCCTTCTTACCATGTTACCCTTTACATGTCTATTCCAAATGTACTGCCATATTATTACAGAGGTGTTAGTCTTACTTATCATTCTCACAGATTATTTTACTTACAGATGTTACATCTAAAGCCTGTCACCCTTTTCCTGATCGTATTTGCTGTTCCTCTGCAAGGAATATGGGAGCTAAGAAAGAACAGTAAGTTCCCCAAACACATTGTTTGCTGTAGATTTGATTTGTTAGCACCAGGCTGAACATAACATTAATTTAGTGCAGGAACAATGCAGAATTAGAAAGAATAATCTTAGTGACAACATGTTATATACCTAATAGTATACAGTATGTATCAAGCTCTTTTTGTCATGAAATTGGTCTAAAGAAGCATTTTAAATATATGTATATGTGGCAATTTTAGATACAGTGATTTTATATACAGTGATCTCTTCACACACACATACATGTATACATACAGGACTTTTTTTCAGGGGGAACATGGGGGAACGCAGTTCCTATACCTTTCTTCCTAGAACACGTAGTCAATTGTATAGCATTATTGTGATAATAAAAAAAAAAACGAATTTTCATGTTTCATAAAAACAAATAGAAAGTAATAATTATTATTTACAAAAATAATAGCACAGATAGGTTCAAAACGATTTTGAAATTTGAATAAATGTGTATATTATGGCGCATGTCCAAGAATAGTTTCCTGCCTAGCCCCATTCTCACATCAGATCTCAATCTCTCTCACTTTCAAAGATGACTTGCATGGCTGCACTAAATTAAGCAGGTAATTCATATAGTGATAGAGACGACAGTCAGAACTTTAAAAAAAAATGCAAAACAAAGTTTATTAGAACAAAATCGACTTTTCGGTTCCAGCAAGAAAGGTATTCAGAAAGGTTTTTGCTGGAACCGAAACATAGATGTTTTTAAATAAACTTGTTTGCATTTTTTAAAGTCCTGAGCGCCTTGTCTCTATTACTATATATATATTGTGTGCCTTTTTCAAGAGAAAGAATCTATCTATGTTCTTATTTTTGTAAATAATAATTATTGCATTCTATTTGTTTTATAAAACATATGAAAATGTTTTTTTTTTTATTATCGCAATAATGCTACATTATTTATCACGTGGCCCATAAAAAAAGAAAGGTACAGGCACGGTGTTTGTGAACATTCCAAGATGCATTGTTTTTAAGTGAAACCTTTTCTGTTTTATCCATTGTAACACCGCCGGAAGAAGAGATCAGTGTATCTCGAAAGCTCGCACAACAGTATCGTCTATTCGTTTCTGATTTTATATATAAATATTACTTGTGAGCACATTCACATGTCTTAGACAGGTCTGCAACCCTGCTTTTCACCATTATCACCTAGCATACAGTGCTTCCACTGCAGCAAGGGATTCTGGGAAATGACATGCAAATGAGCAAACAGTGCCACCTTTTTGTCTCAAGACCACATTACATGGTTAAACCCTTAAGCCAATGCATGCTGCTTTAAACACAGCTTTTAAACATAGCCTGGGATGAGATGCAAAGAAACAGTCTGTCTGTGAGTGGGTTTATTGGCGTTGCATCTCCTCCCAGGCTATGTTTAAAAGCTGTGTTTAAAGCCATGGCGACGCGTCACAAAGCGTCTGAATCTGGGTAAGTAAAGTGTTGCAGAGGCCTCATGCAATCCCCCAGCATTTAATTGTAAATGCCGTGGAGAAGAGCGCGGGGCCTCTGCAACGGCCTGTGCCCCCCCCCCCCCCCAGCAAAATCTCGCACCCCTGCCTTAAGACACCATCCAGTGTTGGAAGATACTTTATGGACCATTAAAGTGAAAGGGCTGAAACAGGGCCCGGTGTAAGGGTGCCTGTACCTAGGCAAACCTTCAGCCGTGCGCCCCTCCATCACCCCCACAATTCATGGGTTTATCATTACAGATTTTTTTAAAGGTTAAATAGGAGACTATGATATTGATTGTACATTTTTATTGTACTGGGGTGGGGGGTATAGTTATGTGCCCTGAGGGGGGAGTAGTTATGTGTCCCTTGTGAGGGGGTAGTCATGTGCCAGGGAGGAGAAAGAGGTATGGGCCTGGGTGTAAAGGTATGGGCTTGGGGGACAGGGAGGACCACAAAAGAGGGAGGAGGGGAGAAGAGTGTGATTACATGCAGCATGGAGGGGGGCTTCTAGAGACCTCCTGGAGGGGGCCCGTACTGCAGAGGGGCCTGTCAGCAGGCCTGTTGGAGGGAGACTTAAGAGTGTGTCCACGGAAGTGTCTGTCAGTTCCACCACACTCCAGCAGGGCCCCTCTGAGAGGCACCTCTGTGGATCAGGACACATCATCTTTGTGTTGCCAGCAGAGTGCTTGGCCCCCTGACTTAACGAGCCTGGCACAGTAGTCCCAGCTGTCCTCCCTGTTGGCGGCCCTGCTACTACATAGAATACCTAGTTTGTTGCCACCCCCCACTTGTTGCCACTCTAGGTGACCACCTACTTTGCTTAGTAGTTAAACCAGCTCTGGTTGTAAAGTATATGTAAGCGTGGTAAGGTATCTTCTGGAATACCACCACTTATGGACCATAATGCCATTGACGTATAATGAAACTCCAAGACCCTCCTTCTTCACTCTGCAGAAGAACTAGGACCATTCATTCTTCCCTCTCTCAATGCTACTCCCATATTTCAGCATTTGTTGTAGATATTGATCCAACAAAGAAGAAACTAGGGGAGTTTGTGGAATTGCAGTGCGAGGCGTCCGCAGATCACAATGTCTACTGGACTAAAAAGCCCAATAAAAGTGCACTGAAAGGTGGTGGAAAGCCAGTGATCGAAGTAAGGGAATATCCAGACACAGGAAACTTCACTTGTCACTTCATGAATAATGACATTGCCGGATATAACGTTGTGCTCATCAACACACTTTCCAGTTCTGCACACAAGAAAACTCTGTTGGGTAAGCATCACATCATGTCATTCCAATCTAGGTTATTAGCATTCATTTGTAAGATACAATGTGGCCGGGGTTTTTACAGACTCGTGTCATAAGTCGCCTACTGGAAGCATTCAACTCTTGGAGTTTACCAGGAAGTTAACTGTATATTACAAGGTATGTATGCACTGGTAGTTAGAAATATCAGATAATGATGTCAATGGTTAATAACATCTCTTCTGAAAGAATATATAATGGGGGTGTTATAAATGTTTGCATAATGTTAAAATATCATATTTGTAAATCTATGAATATATCTAAAAGCACATTGCAATAAGAGTGTTTTCACGTACCTGGCCCCTTTGAATCTAGTTGAAGAGCTCTGGTGTATACAGTAATATAATGAGAAATGATGGGGGGGGGGGGGAAATAAGGCAGGAGGTGAGTAGCAAGAGGACGGTGGAGGTTGCAAAGACCGATTACCACTTGCCCAGCATCTTCAACATTTTCTGTTTTGTGCCAATATCAGGTCACAGACATTGATATGATGACATTATTTAGCATAGAGAAGATCAGAGTAAATTGCAAGAGTCTTTTTGTAAGAAGAGGATTGTCAGAGTGGAGTTGAAAATATTAAAAGCAGGGGGTAAGCTGACATGCTGACGAAATTAAGAGGAGATATCATTGGAAAATGCCAGACAGGGACTGAGCCATGGAAAAGCAGTAGGCGAAACAGTGAAAGAGGAATGAGGCATTATTATTTTCTAGCTGACACATAACGCAAGACTTATCTCCTCAATAAAACATTCCAGTAGCCGCCGCCTCTTCTTACTGCCCTGGCTACTCTTATGGTACTTATTTTACACTCGTTCACACGTACTTGCAATGTCAATAAAATGTATTCTAAGTGATTAATTACTTAGCTATGCACTTATAATCTCCCGTTTTACAACAGATTCAAAACAACCAATACGCTGTGAAGCAAAGAACTACAGTGGCTATTTTAATTGTTTGTGGAAAGTATTAAAGAACAAGGATGTTGAATTTGTCTTCCATGCTCAACGAGGGTAAGACTGTAGCACAAACTGTAAAATACCAAGACATTACTGACACTGGAACACAGCTCTCTATTTACTGATTCCAGCATAAGTTAGAGTTTGCACATGTTAAGGTGGTAGCAAAATAACGAAGGCGGGACAGGGAGCAGTCCAGTTTGATACCTTTTGTTGGACCAACTGCTAGTTCATTGATAAGTTACAAGCTTTCGACTCTCACAGGCAGGGCCGGTGCTACCACTAGGCGACTTAGGCGATCACCTAAGGTGGCACATATTGGGGGGCGGCGGTGGCAGCAGAGGAGGAAGAGGATGGCGGGTGGCAGCGGGAGAAGCGGATGGAGGAGGATGGCGAGCGGCGGGAGAGGAGGACTACGGCAGGAGTGGAGAAGGGCAGCACAGGAGGAAGACAGTGGGCGGCGGAAGACTTCCGTCCTGCTGTGTCGCCCTGCTTCGCTCACATGGTCCTCAGTCCTCTTCTCCCACTGCTCGTAGTCTTCCTCTGCCACACTGCTCCACTCCTGTGGTCCTCAGTCCTCTTCTGCCGCCACCTTCCTCTTCTACTCCTGCCATTCTCCTTCATCTATAGGGCCTATTCTGGTAGCTCTGAAGTGTGGTAAACCGCTTCAAAAGTGCAATTTAGAAGCAGATTGGCATGCTTTGTTATTCTGTAAGCCCTAATCGCATGTCCAAACCGTGTCTAAATGGCTGTTTTTTAGAAGAGATCTCACTCTGGCTCAGACAATTCAATGTGTTTGTTAAAAAAGCCTACAACTCACATTTTTTGCCCACGGCTGCTATTCTCGTAACACCGTTATGCAAACCGCTGCTAAAAACCTGCATTTAAAAAAAAAAAAAAAACACCTAAAGAGTGACGAGATTGGTATTGGGAGTTACATCCAGAGCCTGAAATTTGGGTTTGGCTGAGAGAGCAAAACCCATCAGTCAGACTGGGGATAGAGTTAGCACCACCTCAGGTCATTCTGCTTCTAAAGCAACTACAATCCGGGCGGTTTGGCTGTGAAACCAGGCGGTTTGTCACTTTTTATAGAAGCGGTTCAGAAGATGCGATTTGCAATAGAGAATGGGGTTTTTCTCACTTTTCATTCCGCTACTTCTGAACATCCTAAACTGTACTGTTTGGTAAAGACAACTTCGGAGCCACGAGAATAAACCCCTAAGTAGGTAACTGATATTATTTATTTATTTATTTATTTATAAAATATTTTACCAGGAAGTAATACATTGAGAGTTACCTCTCGTTTTCAAGTATGTCCTGGGCACAGAGTAAAACAAAATAATACATGGTTACAAATACAGTTACATAAATGAACAAGGTATACATTATATACAAGACATTGCGTGCACAGTTAAAGAAAATATATATTATGAGAGTATGAAACAGTTACAGACCAGATTAAAGTGTGAGACAGCCTTAGATTTGAAAGAACTTAAGCTGGTGGTGGATATGAGAGTCTCTGGTAGGTTGTTCCAGTTTTGGGGTGCACGGAAGGAGAAGGAGGAATGTCCGGCTACTTTGTTGAGTCTTGGGACCATGAATAGTCTTTTGGAGTCTGATATGGTAATTCTAATTGTACATGTTGGAGGGGAAAACAATGCAATACAGGTTGATTGGTATTTATAGTTTGTAGTTTCTGCCATTTAACCGAATGTGTTTTCGCAGACCCTACCACATACACTGTGAACTTCCGGTCAGACAAGATTCTGTTTACTCAGTACAATGCCATGATACTAAATCTTGCCACTATGCAGAAGAAGATCAACACATTGAAATCGTGTTGGGTGTGATTCAAGAGAAGAGCTATAAGAATCACACTTTGTCGTTCGTCCTGCGAGATATAAGTGAGTATATTTCACTGGGCTCTGGGCCATACCGACATAGGACAGGGCCAATGAGAAGTAGAAGTCTTTGAGCAAGTATTGAATTTACTTTTTCACCGTTAGATTAATTTCCATGATATTTTGTAGTTCCCATAGTTGTAAGCCTCCCTATGTTCCTAAAATACATTCCCATCTACCTTTTAATCATTGTCTTGGTCTCTTCAGATCTCTTGCAGTCCATTTGAGTTAAATTTTTCCAACGATAGTTACTTATTCTTGCAATTTGTCATACTCACTACCATTTTCATTTCAGACTTTTGTTTGTTCTCAAACCCATTCATTCCTTTTCTGTCAATTTTCCACCTGTTTCTCAATTATAGATGAGCATATACTGTAGATATTGTACATGTACTGTATCTTGATCTGTTTTTTCTTCTTCTTTCTTTTCTAGTGAAGCCTGACCCACCCCACGATCTTAAATCCACTGACCTTTCCCTAGAATGGAAGTACCCCAAGACCTGGTGTAATGTACACTCTTTCTTCCCACTGATATTCAACGTCAATATAACAAATGACAGCAATATAAAGGTAATATAATCATTTGTGAAAATGCCGTTGAGGGAATATAGACCATATTAGCCAATGGTAACTATATAACTGCATAGCGTTAGGATAGGAAATGATTAGTGGTTAAAGAATTGCTTTTTAATGCCCCAGTTTGTGTTTGGCGCCAGTGGCGGATTTCATATTAGGCCAGTTAGGCCCGGGCCTAGGACGGCAAAATTTTGGGGGCGGCAAAAATGTCCGCCCCCAAATACAAATGCCGCGCTATTGGGCCTGATGGGAATGCACTTACATGTGGTGGCTGCCTCCTTGCTGCCGCCCTCCCTCCCCATACGAATCCCAGTGTCAAATGACGCCGTGGACGTCACCAACGCGACGTCACACGGCATCTCATTGCCGTGGCAAAGCGACGTCGTGACGTTACCATGGCAACGCGGCACGTTGTGACGTTGGTGACGTCCACGGCGTCATTTGACGCTGGGATTCGAATGGAGGAGGGCGGCAGCAAGGAGGCGTCTGCCACATGTAAGCGCGTATGGGCGTCGGATTTTGAAATCCGCCGCTGCCAGTCCCTGATAGTATGGAGATTATTTACTAACGTTTCCTTGGCGCAAAACAATTGCAACAGATGAATGAAAAGATAACATCCCATTGCTTTGGAAGGAACACCTTTTCTTTGATAGATTTGGTGCTGTTTGTTGCCCCAGTTTTGCAGCTGGGAGACTAACAAATAATGCCCTTACCTATGGAGGTAAGTATCTCACAGTATCTCGGGAAGCATGGGGGTCACAGGGGGTCTGAAAAGAATGTGATTCAGAGCCACAGACCCCTACTGCCTCAATCCTGTAACTGAAAAATAAAATGCAACCAGGAGTGCCGCTTTAAGCTTAGTTGGCTCTGGCTTGCCACTACTGTACCTCTACATGAAGGAGAAAGTAACTTGTAACGTAAGTGATGTACAAATCTGAAGTGTTGCAATTTATTTGGGCAAATGCAGTTCTACTTAAGCAGGTGGCATTTCTGCTTAAAATGCGGCCCCAAACTCTCTGTCACATAAATATGCACTCGTGCCGCTGAATGCACTTACACTTAAACCTGTTTGGCAGGTCCTCGTTACCTATGTATCTTGTCTCATTAAGTACATCTAAATTGTGATGTGCTATGTTACAGTACACTCTATATTATCATTAATATGTGAACTATATAATGATGGAATTGTTAAAGGATAAGCTAGTGTTGCGGATTTGACTATTGAATAAATAACGGGGACATTTAACCTACCTCCCCCCCCCCCCCCTCAAATTCACTTTAAAATGTACTATATCTGTGGCCTCTTTAGCACATTTTAAGTTTCAAGATTTCTTTGATGTTTGTTTTCAGCAGCCATATTGTTTATTCACCTGCCACTACTGACAGGTGCCCCCCTCTGCAACGTTTGAAGGCTATTGAAGTAGCCTATAGGAATCTTAACATTGGGGTGGTACATATAAAAAGTATCCTCCCTCAATGTTCTGTCTGTTCAGTGAATAATGTACACACACAAATGTTATTCACCAGCAGGTGGCATCCAACCATTGGTATTGGGAGGGAAGATTGTTGGATTTTGTTCAGCACAGAAACAAAGTATACTTGTAACCTCCTCCCACTCTATCCTCTGGCTCAGCCTTTCTTGAGAGAGAACATGATGCAACGTAATGACATAAACATCCAATTATATCAAGCTGATTCTTACTTAGACCAGTGTTTTTCAACCAGGGTTCCTAGGAACCGTCAGGCATCTCTAAAGGGCTCCCTGCAATTTTCTAGTCAATTGAAAATTGTATCAAACAGAAGAATTTACAATGCATCTGATCTCAGACGCTATTAGAGAGGGTTGGGGTTCCTTACAGTGTATCTGACCTCAGACGCGCTATTAAAGAGGGTTGGGGTTCCTTACAGTGCATCTGATCTCAGACGCACTGTTAGAGAGGGTTGGGGTTCCTTACAGTGTATCTGACCTCAGACGCACTATTAGAGAGGGTTGTGGTTCCTTACAGTGCATCTGATCTCAGACATGCTATTAGAGATGGTCGGGGGCTCCTCAGAATTTCACTTAGGGTTCCTTAACTCCAAAAAGGTTTGGAAACCACTGACTTAGTCATTGGAAACTCCCCCAAAAATTAATGGAACTCTCAAATAATTCCAACCTGCTGAAAACCAATGCTCTCCACCAGTGCCATTATAATCACTCCAAGTATGAACTGCGATGGGCCATTCTGTTTGTAGAGGTTAATTTATAGCACATCTACTTATGAATTTACACATGGGTACAAGGTAGTATCCCCCCCCTCTCCCACTTCAGTGGAGGCCTGTGAGAGCTTTCAGGAATAGTAAAACAAAGGTAGCTTTCTTCACACCTCTAGATTATAAATTCTCACGAGCAGGGCCCTTAATATCTATGGTATCGCTCCGCATTAATTTGTTATTACTTTGTATGTCATTCACATATTGTGCCATGCTGCAAAATAGGTTAGCACTTTATAATTAAATAATAATAATATTTGTTTCTTCCCAAACCGCATTTTGGGTGCTTGCAAAGTGACCTTCACTGTCTGCAGAGTCTGATATTTTTTACTATGCCCGCTGTAAAATTCTATTTTTAGAGATTGGGTTTTGGGGCAAGTATATAAAGGTAGTGAGTATCATTAGACATAAAAAAAAGTGTATGGTCAACAGGAAATTTCCTTATCTTTGCTAGCACCTAGTACAAGTTTGTGTATCCAGCCTCTTAACCACTCCACCAAATGTATGTACCGGGTATTATGTTATTATAGCACCTCTAAAGCACCCAAAGGACAAGCAGTGATTGTGCAAACTTTTTGGGTCCTACAAGGAAATAAGTTTGGTGTTCCTTCACTCTCACCTGTCATATCCTCCATTATTTCATCAAAACACTATTGTATTTACCTATCAGAGAACATACTGTACATTGAATGGTCAAAAAAAGTGGTCGTTGTTAAATGATTGACTTGTTAGAGCTGACTGATGGATGTTCTCATTTTACTTCTTAAACATCACACTTCTGAAATGTCAATTATACAAATGAGTGAGATTTCATATTCGTTATTCAAAACAGCCAATCATGTTGGTTTGAACACTGTAGTTCTGACGGGATAAGTCCTCGAGATTGATGGAGTTGTATAGCAGCAACTATGAATAAAGCATAAGCTTCATCACTTCATCAAAGTATCAGAGGACTGTTACAATTGTGTTCTTGCTTTACAGCACTATAGTAACATCGAGCACACCAATCTCACCGTGGAACACAAGGGGAAGTGGAACTTCTGCGTCCAGGCAAGGGACATGTATTACAACTCGCTATGGAGCGACTGGACATGTTCTATGTAGGTAAGGGATCCTTTAAACATGAATTGTATGTGGAAGCGACATTAAATCCTAACATGGAGTGATGTATTAAAGTCTCCTAGCTGCAAAGTTTGGGTAACATGATTTAAGAGAGCAAAAATCTCCCTTCCTTTTCAATCGGACTTCTTTTTGATTGGAGATGATGCCATTTTTGCACCACTTTTTGCCCTCGTTTTTGCAGCCGAGACAATATTTATAACGTTTTTCACTGCACAGTTGGGAAGTTCCAAGTACCCAAATGCTGGAGGACTTCGGTCTTCAAAGACTGAGACTGTTTGAAAAATGTTGATAACATACCCAAAAAAAATCAAGTTGTATCTCAAAAGTCTTCCTATCTATGGACTTTACACTGGAAAACAAGAAGCTTTACAAACAGAATTCAACATTTTATGCCATAATTCGTCTGTTTTTACGAAAAATGTAGGGAACGTGTAAAAGAAGCATGGAAGGTGAAAACAGAATGAACTTACAGTATTATCTGCCAGAACATTAGTAACAAAGGAGGGCGAGGGAGAAGGTTGTATGATACCTTTTATTGAACCAACAAGTAGTTGATATGTACAGTAACAAGCTTTCAAACCCCTCACGGTTCTTCATCGACTATAAGAACATAACAAAACATTCGTGATCCATCTGGAAGTTAAAGGAATTACAATTCTAGGGGAATATGTATTAAGAATCTGCAATATAGCTATATGTAAACTTATTTTTTTTCCAGTTTGATACATTTGAAATTACTAGGTGAAATCTGGAGATTTATTCATTGCAGTCAGAAACATTATAACAAAATAATCTTAAAAAAACGAGGAATAGACCACAAACATATATATATATATATATATATATATATATATATATATATATATATATATATATATATATATATATATATATATATATATATATATACACACAGTGGTTGACAAATCACCAAAAAATCTACTCGCCACACAAAAAAATCTACTCGCCACCTAGTACCAAACGTGTGCTGCTTGGGCCAATATTTACTCGTCCGGGGGTTAAATCCACTCGCCCGGGGCGAGCAAATGTATAGGTTTGTCGAACACTGTATATATATATATATATATATATACACGTTTGTGGTATATATATTAAGTAGCTCCTATTCGGAACTCCTCCACATGCCCCATATAGCCACTTTTCATGTTTAATTAATCGAAATCAACTGCTGCTAAGTGACACATGTAAAAAATGACTTCTTTAAGTCACATAAAGGATGCAGATCTGTAATTCCAATGCAGTCACAATGTGCCATGTTTCTATGTTGTGACAGAGCATGTGTACAGTATGTCCCACAGTCAATGCTTGTGTTGTGACAGGTCTATAGTAGAAGTTTTGCTGGGAGGAGTGATGCCTGCAGTCTACTCCACGTGCTTTAGTGTTACTTTAAGTTGAGTAAGTGGCACTGCACATTAGAAGTCATATAGCTTTCCCTATATTAAAAAAAAACAAGCATTAGTTGAACACTCAATTTTAGCAAAGTCAATAATCCTGTCACTGGCTCTAGGCGTGACATGAGTCGCTGATATTACTTTTCAAAGTGGTATATGATTTTGTTTTACTCGTTTTGTTTTTATTTCACAGAAGGCCTGAAAAAAAGCAAAAAAATCCCCCCAAAACGGAAGAGAAGGGAAAAGATAGAAAGAGAAAAAATCGGGGAAAGAAAAGGCACATACTGACCAAGGGTTGACACATCGGTTCAGTGTAACTGCACCAGTAGAGGGCAGAGCACCCAAACTCCTTCTTGTGCTGCTTCCGTGAGCGCCTTCATTTTCAAGGCAGGGGTGCTCAACTCCACTCCTCGAGCCCCCCCCCCCTTCCTCCCCCCCCTCCTCCCCCCATCCCCCCCTCCCCAACAGGTCAGGTTTTCAGGATATCCCAGCTTCAGCACAGGAGGCTCAATCAGAGGCTGAATCAAAGACGGAGCCTCTGATTGAGCCACCTGTGCTGAAGCAGGGACTGATGGAGACACCTGTGCTGAATGAAGCAGGTATATCCTGAAAATCTGACCGGTGGGAGGGGGCTTCGGGCCTGGAGTTGAGCACCCCTGCTCTAAGGAACACTGCTTGATTTAATTCCCATCCCATAACAAGACCAGCTCACCGTTCTGACAAAGCTTGAAAAGCGTTTGAGATCCAAACTTTAATGTCTTTTTTACTTTCACACTGGCCAGCTTGTCCCTGTCCAGGAGATATTATTTATTTGCATTAACATACATTGACCCCTGGGCAATATATTGTGGAGCCACTTCCCGCGCTGAAGAATATTTTAGCCCCATTCATTTGAAAATAGCAGAATTATTTTCCAGCGCAAGAAAGCATTTTATCTGGGCGAAAGTAGAAAAAAATGATACATTTGTATCTTAGCAAAATATCAGATGCCTTTTAATACAAAAGTATCTCATTTAGTAAAACGGATTTCTTAAATAAAGCATTTCAATAGCCTGTACTCGTGGCTACTGTCCCACACCCACAGTTACTCCTACCAACCATTGTGACCAAGCACTGCCATCTACTACACTTATTCCCTCACTTGCTGTCTCTGTAAGTCTTCCATCAAACCACTTCGATTGTAAGTTCTGCGGGGCAGGGATTTCCTTTCCTATTGTCTGATTTTGTTTGTTGCACTTATTAAATTATAATTTCTTGTACTGTATTGTCTCTTTCGTAAAGCACTGAGTACACTGTGGGCGCTATATACATATGTATATACATACATCCACTAACAGAAAGTCCTTCATAGATGTATTGTGTGTACAGAGCGTTTGAAACCTCCCATCTTCATACTGTATGTTAGGTATCAGAATCCATGGCGGAATCTACCCTACTCAAGGACCAATGCAGCTACTCAGCCTGGTGTAAAGGGCAGTCCCTGGTACCATGGCAAGCACTGTTATATTAATAATAAACTATTTTTTTATTTACATATTTGAATATTAAAAAATATTGAGAAAATGAAATAAACAAAAATTGAATGTCAGCAAACTCACGCGCGCCTTTTTTGTTTCCGAAATGTACCACACGAAAATAATACATTGATATACTGTATAGTGAACAGATTTCACCACTGGTTAAAGTGCTTTCAAAAAGTGATGACACTCTGGGGTTTATTAATGAGGCTGGGTTAGTGCCAATCAGTGCACTATGGCATGGAAACTCCCATTGAAGTCACTGTAGGTTTCTGGGTGGTAGTGCCACGATTGCCACTATTGGAGCTTAATGACTAACCCTGTCTGTCTGACAGTAGAGGCAGATTGCAGGCAAATATCGGCATGGCGATTTCTTCCGTAGCAGCCCTCCTACAACGCTGCGTCATGATGTTGCGGCGTCATGTAACATCGCATTGTCATGGTGACGCATCGCCATGTGATGTCACGTTGTCATGGTAACACGGCGCCATGTGCCGTAATCGCATCATTTAACGTCGGGTCGCGATGACAACGTGACGCTGCAGGAGGAGATGCTGCGCGGACAAGGTAAGAGCCACAGAGGCCCCAAGCTCTCCCCCAGAAATCAGCTTAATTGTGGGGAAGAGCGCGGGGCCTCTGTAATCACGCTCCTTATACTCCTCACTCTCTTCCCTAGCCAGGGCCGGCTGGGGTTATTGCGGGGCTCAGTGCAGACATGGGGTGCGGGGCCTCTTAACTTCTACTTCGCCATCTCTCCCTGCAGGGTCCCTCATCATGGTGCCGTGACGGCAAATGGCGTCACGTTGTCATGGCAATGGAGCGCCCTGTGACGCTGAATTGCCATAGCAATGCGATGCCACGTGACGTCCCATTGTCATGGGAACGCAACGCCATTTGACATCGCGGCGCCATAACGAGGGACCCTGCAGGAAGAGATGGCAAAGGAGAAGGTAAGAGAGTTACAAAGGCCCCGTGCTCTCCCCCAGCAATCAGTTTAATTGTTGTGGGGAAGAGCGCAGGGCTTCTGTACCCGTGGGGCTCAATGCGGCGGCACCGATCGCACCATAATTATGCCGGCACTGATCTCTAATTACACTCCCCCCTCTCCTCCCCTCCCCCGTTACACTCCCCCTTCTCTCTGTTCTGCACTTACACTCCCCCTTCTCTCTTCCTCTTCTCACTCACTCACTCACTCAAACACACACCAACAATCTTACCTTGGGGGGAAAGAGTTGAGGTCTCCTCAATACTGCACCGGTCCTGCACCAGTCCGGGAACTCCACCGCTTGCTCCTCCAGTTGGCCGGAAGTTGGACCCAACTTCCGGTGCTAACAGGAGGAGGGAGAGGATTCCAGACAGTGACTGCAAGGGCTGGTGCATGGGGAGCTGGGGAGCTGCAGCACCAACCCCCGGGGCAACCCCGACCGCCCAATAGGACAATCCACCCAATTTGTTTGTGTGTGTGTTCTCTCTGCCCAGGCCTAACGCTTTGACTGATTCTGATGACACTTTGAGGGGACCTTTCTGCCATCCTAACTTAGATATGTCAGACGTTTCTACCAAATTGGTGCAGCCCCCATTTTGGAATCATTTTTTTTTTGTTTTTTGATTAAAAATAAATGGTACATCTCATCGGATTCTTGATAAAAAAAAAAAACATTAAATGTATTATTTTGCAACTTGTACAACATTTTCAGGCAATCTGAGGTTTCAGAGAAATTTAAATAAAATTGGTAACAAGCAACACTGTACAGCAATAACCAGTAGCTTTACTTTGACATCTAGGTGGCAGTGATAATAATTCACTGTGCAATAGGTTTGTGCTTGTTTTTTCACAATATCCATGATGTCAGATTTTATCTTGCATTAAACATACGGTGACCAGATTTTGAAATTTAAAAACCGGGACACATGAAAAAATATTATCTCAAACTGTGGCCACCCCCCCCCCCCCCCTCTTTTTTTGTTTTCCCCTCTTTCTCTCCTCCCTCTGCCCCATCATCTCTCCCTATCTCTCTCCTCCCATCCTCTCTCCTCCCTCTCCCCATCCTCTCTTCCCTCTCCCCCATCCTCTCTTCCCTCTCCCCCATCCTCTCTTCCCTCTCCCCCATCCTCTCTTCCCTCTCCCCCATCCTCTCTTCCCTATCCCCCATCCTCTCTTCCCTATCCCCAATCTTCTTTCCTCCCTCTCCCCCCATGCTCTCCTCTCCCTCATCCCCCATCCTCTCTCATCCCTCTCCCCCATCCCCCCTCTCCCCCATCCTCTCTCCCTCTCCCCCATCCTCTCTCCTACCCCTCCCACCCACCTTCTCTACTCCCTCCCTCTCCCCATCCTCTCTCCCTCTCCCCATCCTATCTCCCCCATCCTCTCTCCCTCTCCCCCATCCTCTCTCCTATCTCTCCCCCCCCATCCTCTCTTCCGTCTCCCCCAATCCTCTTTCCTCTCTCTCCCCATCCTCTCTCCCCATCCTCTCTCCCCATCCTCTCCCTCCATCCTCTCTCCTCCCTCTCTCCTCTCTCTCCCCCATCATCCCTCTCCCCCATCCTCTCTCCTCCCTCTCCCCCACCCTCTCTCCTCCATCTCCCCAATCCTCTCTCCTCCCTCTCCCCATTCTCTCTCCCCCATCCTCTCTCCTCCCTCTCCCCCACCCTCTCTCTCCTCCATCCTCTGTCTCCCTCATCCTCTCTCTCCTCCCTCATCCCCCATCCTCTCTCCTCCCTCTCCCCCATCCCCCCTCTCCCCCATCCTCTCTCCCTCTCCCCCATCCTCTCTCCTACCCCTCCCACCCACCTTCTCTACTCCCTCCCTCTCCCCATCCTCTCTCCCTCTCCCCATCCTATCTCCCCCATCCTCTCTCCCTCTCCCTCTCCCCCACCCTCTCTCCTACCTCTCCCCCCCACCTTCTCTACTCCCTCCCTCTCCCTATCCTCTCTCCCTCTCCCCATCCTATCTCCCTCTCCCCCATCATATCCCTCTCCCCATCCTCTCTTCCTCTCCCCATCCTCTCTCCCTCTCCCCATCCTCTCTCCCTCTCCCCCATCCTCTCCCCCTCTCCCCATCCTCTCCCCATCCTCTCTCCCTCTTCCCATCCTCTATCACTCTCCCCATCCTCTATCACTCTCCCCATCCTCTCTCCCTCTCCCCCCATCCTCTCTCCTACCTCTCCCCCATCCTCTCTCCTATCTCTCCCCCCCATCCTCTCTTCCGTCTCCCCCAATCCTCTTTCCTCTCTCCCCATCCTCTCTCCCCATCCTCTCTCCCCATCCTCTCCCTCCATCCTCTCTCCTCCCTCTCTCCTCTCTCTCCCCCATCATCCCTCTCCCCCATCCTCTCTCCTCCCTCTCCCCCACCCTCTCTCCTCCATCTCCCCAATCCTCTCTCCTCCCTCTCCCCATTCTCTCTCCCCCATCCTCTCTCCTCCCTCTCCCCCACCCTCTCTCTCCTCCATCCTCTGTCTCCCTCATCCTCTCTCTCCTCCCTCTCCCCATCCTCTCTCTTCCCCATCCTCTCTCTTCTCCATCCTCTCTCTTCCCCATCCTCTCTCTTCCCCATCCTCTCTCTTCCCCATCCTCTCTCTTCCCCATCCTCTCTCTCCATCATCCTCTCTCCCCATCCTCTCTCTCCCTCTCCCCATTCTCTCTCCTCCCCCTCTCTCTCCCTCATCCTCTCTCCCCATCCTCTCTCTCCAACCTCCCCTCCTTCCTCTCTATCCTCCATCCCCCCTCTCCTCCTTCCCCATATATACAAACAAACACTACACCATATACACAAATACCAAACATGCAACATTAGTGTAAAACACACACATACCACATACAAACAATAAATATACAACATATAAATACACATAATGCATGAAACACACATATGCATTACAAATACACACACGTCCAAGCACACACACTACCCAACACACAGACACAGACACACACCAAGCCACAGACACATACACACACACACACACACTTACCAACAAAAACACAGACTTACCAACACAAACACACACAAACACAGATACCAACACAGACACACTTAACAACCTAGACACACAGACAAACACAAACTTACCAACACAGACACACACACTTACCAACACAGACCCACAAACACAGGGAACCGGAACGGGGAGATGTAGAGAGGAGCAGGTGTGCAGTGCTCTGCAGCGCCACCTGCTGCCCAGAAGTGGTTAAGAACCCAGACAGCCCTGCTCTCTTCCCTCCTACAGCTGTTCTAATGTGATCAGCTGTGGCCAGCATCCTCTGATCTCCTCCAACCTCCGCTCTCCTCCTACCCGCCCGTCCAAACAGGAAGAACACCGGCTCATTAATAACCAGGACTGTCCCGGCTAAACTGGGACATTTTGACAATTGATGGGACACCGGGACAGCTCATTAAAAACCAGGACTGTCCCAGCTAAACCGGGACACCTGGTCACCGTATGGATGGAAGGGAAGAAAAAATTATTTATGCCCCTGTATAAAGCATTACTAAGACCACAACAGTTTTGGGAACAACTCCATGAAGAAGACGTTATGGAACTAGAAAATGTGCAGAGAAGAGACACCAAATTAATAAAGGAGATTGGATCATCTGATTTATGAGGAGAGGCTAGCTAAATTAGATTTGTTTAAATTAGAAAAGAGACATCTAAGAGGGGATATGATAACTATATATGCTCACTACAGGGATATACTGGCCCTCCTCATTCCATTGGGGATGCTCACCACAGGGACAGGACATCAGGCATCTGCCTGCTTCTCAATCAGAAAAGTCACTGAGCTACAGATTGGGCAACTCCTAGGGGACACAGGTCTCCCCTCTGGGAGCCTGTACTGCTATGACTCCTACATTGCTAAGGAACCTATCTTCAAGGGCACTTCCCTATCTATCAAAACAACAAAGAGGCTATGTAAGGCCGAGGCCCCGCTGCATCAGACTGCGCACCCGCACTGCATACAGGCGGTGCGTGGAGAGGCACTTCACCGCTATCTGTGGTCCGTAGGGAGCAGCGGTGCGTGGCCAAAATGGGTCGGGGGCGCGCCCATTAAGCCCGGGGTGAGGGGTGGAGGAGGTTGTGGGTCCGCAGGAGAAGGGTGGGTGGGTTGTGGGTCCGCAGGAGAAGGGTGGGTGGGTTGTGGGTCCGCAGGAGAAGGGTGGGTGGGTTGTGGGTCCGCAGGAGAGGGGTGGGTGGGGTGTGGGTCTGGAGGTTGTGGGTCCGGGAGGGAGAAGGGGACAGATCGGGTGCTGTAAAGGTCCCCCCCCCATGTGTGTGAGAGAGGAGGGTGAGACACCCCGGGGCTGTGAGAAACACACACACACAACACACACAACACACACAACATACACAACACACACAACATACACACTCCCCCCCCCCTACCTTTTGGAGGTGGGGGAAGCTCTGACAGCTCCAGGAAGGTACAGCCCCCGGTGCAGATAGGCTCATCAGCGCACCACGTGATGCGTCACCGCTCGGGATCACAATCCTCTTGCATCCCCTGCCGGCTGACGCGTCACAGGCATAGTGAGCCTTGCAGTGAGGAGGGACTGGGGCCGGCTCGGGAGGAAGTCAGGAGTTGGTGAGTGACACGCACGCAGCCATGCATGCAGTCGGATGCAGCGGGACCGCAGCCTTAGGGAGTGAAGAGGTTAACTCCCTTTCCAAGCTGAATGAGTGTCGGATTTCATACCTAAACTGGAGGTGTGGACAATGAACTCCTGATCGAGCAGCTATAAAAGGCAGGAAGTTGCCAAAGACAGAGAGCTAGGTTTTTCCCCAGGAGGGTAGTGAGACTTCTCCAAGCCAACAGAGAGCCTGGCTGTTATGGACCCTAGGACTGAAGGAAGCAGGTCTATGGGGTCCAGCTGAGAATCACACTGTCATGGAAGAGGGGGTTTGGCCCGGTATTAAAGGGGTTACATCCCATTTGGCCACCCCCTGCTCTCACTTGGGAAGCAAGGGGTTAACTGGACAACGGTCCAGTAATGTGGTTTTTCCCTGCTTCAGTACCGAAATGTGTATTCCCCTGTAAAAATGTATTGTTCCCATTCCAGTGTCTACACCAACACATACACTGGGATTGGGGTTAATAGTTAAGGCGTGACTATAGCCCTTTGTTCCATTTCCCCGCCTTTGCAGGCTCCATTTTGCAGCTTCCCATAGGTCGCCATTGCAACCAAATGCAATCCTATGGCGAACCCGGCGATTTGGACCCGTTTCGGTAGAAGACCCCTGACCCCCCGAAAGAATCATATATATATAGGGGCCCCAGCATGCAAATAGATTGTCAATTTGAATAAGTCAATAAAGGTATATTTGGCAAAATTTGTAGCAGCTGCACAATGTACACAAATCTCGTGAAACAACAACTACAATAATGTGGAGGGAAGGGAGTGGTTGGGGGTGAAAAAAAAGGGGGATGGAGGATAACAACAATGTGATGACAAGAGGGAAAAAAACAGGAAAAACGTATAATACACGTAAAAAATGTAGGGTGAAAAAAGTACGAGGGCAACGAACGTTTCGGGGCCTCTGACGCCCCTTCTTCAAGCCCGTTCCCACAGATAGAAATGTTCTGTGGTACTTCACTAATTAACACCCCTCCAACACCAAAATCTCTAGATAAATAGATTCTGAGCATATAGGATTTACTAGATGTATAAACCTAGTCTAAATAACATCAAGGTAATGTAACCTGTATAGTGCAGATAATCACAAAATATGATCAAGGGAATAAGTAATATTGCTAAATCCTATAACTGGTATAATGAGTATATTCAGATAATCACAAAATGTGATGAAGGATAAGCAAATAAGCAATATTGCTAAACACTTCATAGGAGGCATTGGATTGCTAACATACAGTTAGCAAGTTCCACCTTCTATAGTCAAAGCCTGAGACTAACAGCTGGAGGAAAACAAGTAAGTATAAGTGAAGCAAATAAGGCCGCGCTTATAGTACCGGCGAAGGCGACGCGACGTCGCCCGAAAACAAATACATTGCTGCCCCGACAGCGACAAAGCGACGTCGCGAAAACCTTTTCAAGGGCCGTCGCGTCACATGACGGCCCTTGAACAAATCAAATTGTCGGAATCCCGAGACCCTGCCTCCCGGCGAAACATAACTTTCGCCGGTGGCGACGGCATTGGGTGACGTTACCCGCTGTGTCGCCATCGCCAACGACGGCACTATAGGAACGGCCTAAGGCAAAATACGAATCCTCTGCTGTTGAAAATGTCTATCACTCTCCTGGGGCAGTCAGGGACCACTGCAGAGGATTCGTATTTTGCCTTATTTGCTGTGGGGAAGAGTGTGGCGCCTCTGTAAGCGCCACGCTCCCCCAGAAAATCTCGTGCCCCCCCAGTTTGGGTACTCCTGGGATAGAGTACTGTAGACCTATTAGGAAAATGAGCATTTCTGCCCAGAAAGAGTTACTGTAAGAACGTTGGACTAACTGTTTCCAAAAAAGGTTGTCTTGAAAGCGAACACGAGTGTTAGAAAAATGCTTAAAGTAAACACAAGTAACGGGTGGCAACTTTTACTGATGTTTTAGTTTTGGTTTTGGTTCCAAAAAAATAAAATTGTGTTTGGTTTTTGCTGAAAATGATGGGGAAAAAAAAATCTAAATAAGCAAGAAATACCATTTAAAAAAAAAAAACATTTTAAAACACGTTTTTTCAAACTTTCAACTTTTTCCACAAACGTTTGCGAGTTATTACATTGGCGACCTCAAAAAAGTTTGCCCAGTTTCATAAAAATAAATCGATAGATAAACAAACACTGAGGGTGAGCCTCGTGGGTTTTGGCTTGAATTTCGTTTGCATTGGAAGGTTTGGGATTTTGAGCCTGCGAACCTGCCCATGCTTAAAAAGTAAATATAATAAACTCCCGGGGTTATAATCCCCTATGGTCTAAGCCAGGGGTGGCCAACGCCAGTCCTCAAGGGCCACCAACAGGTCAGGTTTTCAGGATTGCCCTGCTTCAGCACAGGTGGCTCAATCAGTTGAGCCACCTGTGCTGAAGCAGGGATAGCCTCAAAACCTGACCTGTTGGTGAAAAGAAGGGGGAAGCACACAGGAAAAATAGAAACAAATGCAAACATGTTCATTACATAATACAGCTCAACCCCGTTATAGCGCAATCCGTTACAGCGTGAATCCGCTTATAACGCGGTGTAAGCGTGGCTCCCAATTTTGGTATTTATGAATACTTTACAACACAATTATTGGTATCTTAAATACTTTATTGTACAATGCATACAATTGTACATTATTTCTAACGCAAACCGCTTATAACACAATGTGATTCTTTGGACCCCAAGCACAGCGTTATAGGGGGGTTGAGTTGTATAAGCTAAGATTCTATTTAATGTTTCAAGGTAAAAAAAACCTTTTGTCAGGAAATCCCCAAAAGAAACGCTTCTGGGTTTGTCCTGACAAAGGTTAATGTCAGGGAGACAACTGAACATTCAGACCCGCTGAGAAATTCCCCTATTTTCTTCAGTTTTGAAAGGCATGTTTATGAAAAAGGGTGGTAACTTCTAGTAACCTTGCAGCTCACGTTGATTTATTATGTATTTTTGAAGCATAAATAAACCTATTTGAAAGATAACATTTCTGGAGTTGTGTCAAATGTTTTTCGCATACACGCCTCACGTGACCGCTCGGACAGAACTTATCGCTTTTCTCTCCTGGACCAATGTGGAACAGGACATTTCTTCTTGTAAAACTGACCTTACAGTCACACATTTTGAGAGAGCTTTTTTTTTATTAACCCTTTTCCTGCCTCAATTCTTAGCATCCTCTGTCCATCCCATAGGAGTTAGAAATGCAGTTAACACATTTCTGGTCTATTTATCAAAAGTCCCCTGGCAGGTAATTCAGGTCAATAAAACAACACACAGAACCCCAGCAAGCTCTTTTTGGGAACCCGAGCCCCCACAAAATATATATGTATATAAGTGTCAAAAAGGAGAGCTATGGAGCGTGGGAATTGTATACAACAAGCGACAGAGAAGCCCAATGTTACATCCAATATGACAAAAATACACAGTAAAATACTTATATACTCTCTTGAAAAAGGGTCATTTAGTTTAACCCTTTGGCCAAAGCGTTGTAAGCCTGCGAGCCCCGACAAGGCAGACACTGCTCGCAAGTCCTGACACTACCAGATAAAATACTAATATACCTCTATTAGGATTAAAAGTCTCATTTACCCCTATTAGGAGGGAGAAAGACCAACATTGGATCCATATCCAGTAAAATGAAAGGAACCTGCTGACTTGGGAAGTGGGGAGGGGTGGGCTTAAAACCTGGGAAAACAATAAAACAACAAAGGATGTAAGAAATTCAATGGCTTGAGAGCAGTGGTGTGACTACTATATGTGCAGCCGGTTCTGCTGCACCAGAGTCCACCCTCTACAGGAGCCCATCCTCCACATGCCGGAACATTGTTCTGGCAGTACCCTTGGTGCAGGGCTATAACCGATGGCGGAGGGAGCCCACTCAGGTGGTCCTAAAACAGTTGGCCCCACTGGAAGTCGGCCACCAACTTTCGCAATCACTGCCCGGATGGCCACACTCTGTTTCCGCCGCCACCGTGTAAGGACCTGCTCCACAGGTGGGGGCCGGGGCCCTTTTGTGACCAGTTCTGCCACTGGGAAATACATTTTATTTACATTATAATGTAGTTTGTATTATTTTATATTATATTATGTTGCAGATATAGCAGACACTATTACTCCTGTTAACACGATGCAATACATTAATGCTTCCATGTTATTACCGCAAGTTTTAACGCGCGCGCCATCGAAAATGATGGTAACGCCTTTGTTATTTCCTTAACACGTATTACTTACCGCATTATTTCTTGCAATATTCCGCGTTATCCGGGTAGCAATGTCCGTTACATCTGTATGTTGCATGATATATGATAGCATACCACATCAAATATTATATATCACTTGTGGGATAGAGCAGGGATGCGCAAAACTTTCGGTTTGTGCCCCCCTATCTGCTCTCTGGCATAGGCGGCGTCATATGACATCACAACGTCATGTGACGTTGCGTTGCCATTTAATGCCGCGTTGTCATGGCGACACGTCGCTGGAGAGCAGGTAAAATAGAGTTACAGGGGCCTGGCATTTAATTTAAATGCTTTGGGGGAAGAGCACGGGGCCTCTTAAGCTCCGCACCCTCCCCCCCACCCCCAGAAAATCTCGCACACACTTTTTTGCTGTTTGCGCACCCTTTAGTACTGTGGACCTATTAGGAAAATGAGCATTTCTGCCCAGACAGAGTTAACAACGTTGGACTAACTGTTTCCAAAAAGGTTGCCTTGAAAGTGAACACGAGTGTTAGAAAAATGCTTAAAGTAAACACAAGTAAGGGGGTGGCAACTTTTACTGATGTTTTGGTTTTGGTTCCAAAAAATAAAATTGTCTTTTGTTGAAAATGATGGGGGAGAGTGATACCTGTGAAATAGGAAGAAACCCATGCAAATCATGTTTACATATCTTATATATGCATACTTTCCAGGTATCATTCTCCCCACCACCTCCAATCCGGTTAATCTTGTTGGGGAGATATAAGGAAATGAGTTCACCAGTTTTTTTTTTAACGTCTTTGCATTGGCAATATCGGAGTTTGTAATGTATTAGGCTCTTACGTTTCTTTTTACAGTAATAACTATTTTTGTTTGGGTTTCTCCAGAACTCTTGACTTCTGTTTTAATTCCCTCATTAAACTCACAGGGGCCGATTCACTAAGCTACGTTAACTAGCGGTAAAATGGGTTATATCGCTCGGCCACAAAAGGCTGAAGCCATAAGCGCTATTCACTAAGGCTGCTCGGCGCGTTTACGGCCGGCCTTTGCCAAAAGGGCCATAGCGCACGATCACCTTTCCCCCCCTGTTATCGTGCTAAAAGTTATTTAGCACGATACTATTATAAACAAAGCAGCCTGTAAGAACTGCATGGAGACGCTGCGTCTCAATGCATGGTCCTTACAGGCGATCGTGCTGGCCAAATATGATTTTTAATACTAGTGTATATGAGCAGGGGGTCTTCTGAACTGAACCGCATTGGTTTCAGGTCCGAGGACCCCCTACTTCAGGAGATATAGGCCCCCTTATGGGGTGCCGGTATCCCCTGCAGAATTTCAATGTCCCGGTCACGTGACGCGGGAGTTTTAAAGTGCAGGGGATACCGGCACCCCATAACGGGGTCTGTAACTCCTGAAGTAGGGGGTCCTCGGACCTGAAACCAATGGGGTTCAGCTCAGGAGACCCCCTGCACATCTACACTAGTATTAAAAAACAGATAACAATAAATAATAATTCATTACCATAGCGGCTATCCGCTATGGTAATGAAGCTGCATTAATGTACATTTTAATAATAGTGTGTGGGAGCAGGGGGTCCCCTGCTACCGCACAATATTAATAAAACTACATTAAAGCAGCTTCATTACCATAGCGGCTATCCACTAAGGCAATGAAGGGGTTAAGGCATAATAGCATGTTTATTGGGGACAAATGCCCCCAATAAACATAGCAATATACCACACACATCCACCCCGCCCCCTAACACATACACTACATTAATGTGCAAAATTACTATTATCCACAAATGGATAATAATGCTTTTGCCCATTAAATATACATTAATACAATAAATACAATAAATACATGTTGTACTCACCCTTGTCCGGCACCCACGATGAAGGCCAGCCGCATCTTCCTCCCCGTCCATACACTTGGGCGCTGAAAAATATGCAAAATAAGAAAAAGTGCCAAACTAATGTCCCCTAACCCCTTAATGACATTAGCGGTTATTAACCGCTACAGTCATTAAGGGGTTAAGCCACCCTGACCCGATACCCACCCTTTACCCATTTATTTGTACAGTGGCTTCATCATATGTATATATACATATATATATATATATATATATATATATATATATATATTAGAATATATATATATATTCTGTATGTGCATGATTAACCAATATACAAATAAATACAGTACATGGCCAAATACAAATCTCTCCAAATATCAAACAGCACCAAGCTCAATCAATATCTAATAAATCAAAATACAAACACTCAATTTGACAATATGTACATGATACAAATAATCTGTGCATCATATATACTATGTCAAACAATGCTCCAAATGAAAGACACTAATCCAAACAAGATACAAATACAATCATTAAAGAAAAACAAAGCATCAACACAATTAATTTACCATCAATTAATACAATCACCAATCAATTACAATACAAATCAATTACACACTTCAAATAAAACAAACAAACCATTGTGAACAATAATCTATGTCAAAGTAACCATCAAACAAAATCTATCTTCCAAAAACAAGCCACTAAAATAATCTATAGCAACCAGCCTTTAACTAAACATTTGCAAAAATTAAATGTACATTAGCAACACATTTTAACACAAAGCAGCCAATTGCAATTCCAAAAAACATCCAAACAAGGCAAGCCAACAAGTTTTTATTATACCTGTATGTATGTGCATCTATAGTTTATAGACATAAATACAGGTGCAATAAAAGAGCATGAAAAACAATTGAAACACATTAAAAATGAACATACAAGACAACCACTGATTTGTCCTGTACATATGTATTCCCATAGTGACATACATACATTCAGGACAAATAAATGGACATTAAAAAAAAATGGACGTCAGGAAAAAAAATCCAAAAAACCTGTAAAATAAAATTACAATACATTTTCTTTTTTTACTTACCATTAGATGAACCCGTCACAGCAATCAAGGGGAACCGGAAGCACTGGAGCAGCTAATCCAACAACAGGAACCAGGTAACCATAAAATAAAAAAACCATTACCATCCACAAGTGTCTTTATCTTCTTTTTTCTAGTTGTAATCCATAGGGGGGTCTTCTCCGTCTTCTTCTGTCTTCTTCCGGGGTCTTCTTATCTTCATATGCCACGCCCTGGTCTTCTTTCTTCATAGGAGGTCTTTCCTCCTCGGCGTCTAGCCTGAAAATGAGACGACATAGGCTTTTAAAGGCCTATGACGTCACATTTTCGTTATATGGTTCTCACGGTCCTGATTGGGCCGTGAAAACCATGTGTTTTGGCCGACAAAAAAAAAATGATGACATCATTTAAAGGCAATGAAAGCACAGCCAATCAGAATTGGCTGTGCTTCAATTGCCTTTAAGATGACGTCATGAACAGAAAGATGGCCGGCCTCACATGGTACGGTAGCCAATCAGAGCGTGGGGAATACATCCTAACTCTGATTGGCTCAAGTACCATGTGACAGGCTTTCAAGAACGTCACATCCGTTCTCTCCAAAGCCTCTGTCACATGGTCTACTTGAGCCAATCAGAGTTGGGATGGAGTTCCCATGCTCTGATTGGCTACCGTACCATGTGAGGCCGGCCATCTTTCTGTTCATGACGTCATCTTAAAGGCAATTGAAGCACTGCCAATTCTGATTGGCTGTGCTTTCATTGCCTTTAAATGACGTCATCATTTTTTTTCTGTCGGCAAAAACACATGGTTTTTACGGCCCAATCAGGACCGTGAGAACCATATGACGAAAATGTGACGTCATAGGCCTTTAAAAGCCTATATCGTCGGGGGGACTTCCGGTGACGTCATCCAAGATGGTGGGTTAAATAGGGAGCTCTAACAACCCTCACGAAGCAAACGATAAAAAAAGCCGTTTCCACCCCTTGAATCGCACAGCAAACAGCTCTACAGAGTGTCTGAACCCCACAGCATGCCACAGAAGGCAAAAGCCCCAACCTCCAAAGGCGCCTCCAAATTCTTTCAGCCGCAACAAAAACGCGGCCTAGCGAGCATGCAGAGTCCCCAAGATGGCGTCGGACGCCACGCGGCCGCATCCCCGCAAAGGGAGGGAAGCACGCAGGCAGAAGAACCCGCCCTGGACAGAGAAATTACACGCTCATATCTTGAGGACCTCCTATCCAAAATGCATGACAGACTGCAAAAGACCCTCAGACAGGAACTCAAAGACATGATGGCAGGAATGCGGGAAGAGATAAGCGGCCTTACGCAGAGAACAGAGGACCTCGAGAGTAAGCTGGAAGAATCCCTGCAGGCACAGGCCATGGCGGACGACGAGATTATGCGCCTGGGGGAGGAGGTCAGACTACTGAAAGACAGTATCGAGGACCAGGAGAACCGGGACCGGCGACAGAATCTCAGGATTCGAAATGTCCCGGAAACGGTTCTCCCCGAACAAATAAAACCATATCTGGTCGACCTTTTCAATAATTTATGTGAAGGACTTGATAACAGGGATCTGGAAATTGACAGGGCGCACCGTGCGCTAGGCCCTCGCTCCAATGACCCGAAGCGGAGGCGAGACATCATAGTCCGCCTCCATAGCTACTCCACGAAGGAGAAAGTGATGGCGGCAAGCAGGGAGAATAGCAATCTTACCTTCAAAAATGAGCCGGTGCAGATCTTCAGTGATCTGGCTAAAATCACGATCGAACGCCGCCGGGAGCTCAAGCCGCTTACCCAAGCACTCAGAGAGAACAACATCCCCTACCGCTGGGGCTTTCCGTTCCGACTGGTGGTCAACAGGAACGGAAAACAAAGATCCATCAGGCTCCCTGAGGAGATGCAGGGATTCGCCCGCGAACTGGGCCTGACGCTGCCTCCAATGAGAAACACCATACGGAGAGAGCCGCGAGACACAAGCCAGGAGCGGAGAACCACACGAGCTTCTGAAAGATTGGCGGGCCACCAGGAACATCAACCCTGAACACCCAGACGACCAGCCCGAAATCCTGAGAGGAGCAGCCCAGAGACCGGCAACCCAAGTCGCCCTTCCAGAGGAACACACGTCGGAGCAGTACCGCATGCCGCTGCTTGTACAACCGGCTAACCGCAGCGATCCCAGTACCTCAGAGCGTTATCCGCAAAAGCCATCCCTGCACCTGGATAAACAGCACAGGCGAGTCGAGAGGCGCGGTGGCGGGAGAGGGGAAACCCGATCCACTGGTCACTTCACCGACCAGGCCCCGCTGGGAACTCCTCGACCTGCCTGTGAACAACGCCCAGATCAGGTTTGACTGCCCCACCCTACCCCCCCCCCCCCCCAGACAAACGTTAAGTCTGGACTCCATACGAGAGTGCTAGCCACGTTCCCCCCCTCCCCCCCTTTTTTTTTTTTCTCATCGATCGGATCGCTGCCGAAGCTGCAACCCTGGTAACGGGACTAACACTTCGCCCAGGCTAAACGCCTCACAACTCTGCATCCCCCCCCTCCCCTACTAGCATTGCACAAATGCAGCCCAGACCCCTGTCACAGCTCAAGTCACAACCAACGCACAGCACCCCTCACTGCCACGATATAAAATAGACCAACTCACCCCCCCCCCCATTCGGCCACCCCCCCCTCACTAGCAAATTAACTTATACCATACAAACTCTGCAACACCCCCAACCTCAAACAACCACATAGGAGTCACACCAAGGCTACCATCAAATCATACAGGAATCTACCATTAGACCCCCCTCTTTCCTACCCCCCCCTCCCTCCCTTCCATCACCACACCAAACTACCATCCCCCCCTCCCTTGCTCCCCCCCCCTAAAAAACCCAGCCCCCGCTTACCTCCGCCCACGTACAAACAAACCCACACGACAACCCAGACGTTCAGAAGAATCCAACACCTGAAACGCACCAAAACAGAGAACCGGGTGGAGCGCACACACATGAGGTCGCCCAAGCACCAAACAGTGGTACGCAGACCCCAGCACACTGCACATACAGCTGACACGCGACCATAGCCCCACTACAACCCCCCACATAGACCTATCCTGGTAGTCCATCCCCCCGACCCTTCACCTATCCTCCGCTGTCACCCCGACCTTCCCCCCCCCCCCCCTACATAGAACAAACAAATACTAGTATAAAAATTAATAAATGCTAACCAAATAAACACAATTGGAAACTCTGTACTCGCACATAAAAGTCCCCAACCTACTCAAAGCAAGCAGAGGCTATACCCGCCCCTAAGTGTAAAACACATAAGGGGAAACCAACAAATACCAAGCATGCAAATGCTCCACACTGGGGGGCGGCTGAGGCTGGGGCTGCTGTGGTTGTGATTGCTGTGCTACCGAAAGCAAATAGCTCTCATGACAGGGAATCCCAGCCTACGCAAGACATATGGGTCCCTAACCCAATTGTCACACCATCCCCCCCCCCCTGTCCCACCCCCTATCCCACCCCCCCTGACCGCCCACCCCCACCCCCCTCCCAAGACCCCACCCCCCTTAGAACCACCCAAGTGAACAACTCTCTCACCTGCTGCCCAGAACTCCCAGCTAGCCGCGCCTCTGACACACGCTGACACGAGCGTAAGAGCGGAGCAACGCCCAGAACTGATCACATGACACTAGGACGTAGCGGCTCGCCACAGAACGGAACGAGCCCATTAGACCTAGCGACACACACCTCCCCCCCCAAAAAATAAAGCAATCCCCCCCCCCCCTCATGACATCCCTGGTCACCCCCCCCCCCCCCCACCCGCCCCCCCCCACCCTGGGCACAGCTCACTATGCCACAAAGATCCCCCAGACCCCACATACACACCTGTGAACAGGCCCACCTTAGCGTGGATGAAAGAGACATAAGACCTAGTTGAGACACAAATGTCTCATACTCGGACTCCAACGAAGAAAGAACAACTGTGATCTCCCTTCCAACTTCCTCTGTGGCTGTATAATACCACTGTGATTGTGTCCATCTCATATGTATATGTATCTGCTTGCCAATTTATTTTCCTTGTCACAACACCCGTACACTACCCCCCCGCCCAAAACCAAAACCCCCAATGATCCCACCCCCCCCTCTCCCCCCCCGCGCGCCCCCCCCTCCCTCCCCCCCTCCTCCCTGTGTCTCCCCCCCTCCACCTCACCCCCCACCCCCCCCCCATAGAGTAACCCCCCCACCCACACCCCCCCTTCCCACCAGCTCTCCTCACCCCCCCCTCCCCACCCCCCCCCCCCACCCTACCCCTTCCCCCCCTCCCCTCACCCACCCCGAGACCGACAAAAGAAATAATTGTACAAACGGGCTACTAGAAAAATAGACTGTGTGCCCACCATTCAAGAGTTACCTATATACGTGACATGTATGATATGAACCATGGGTAGGAGGCTAGCACAAAACAAAACGCCGAAATCTTCTCCCTCTATTCCCCCTGTCCCCCTCCCCCCCCCCCCCCCCACATCCGTCCCGGGTGTGCCAAAAGAAACAAATACACAAACAATTAATTGAGGAAATAGTTTGTATACCTCACATGCTAGACCTACCTATACGTATGAAATGCTCTATATACACCATGTGTAAGCGGCCTCAACAAAACTAAACAAAACGCCGAAACCTTCCCCCCCCACTCCCCCTGCCCCCCTCACCCACCCTCCCCGAGGCTGACAAAAGAGATAAACGTACAAATGGTTTATTAGGGAGAAATAGATTGTATACCTAGCATTCAAGTGACACCTGTATGCATGATATGCTCTATATGCACCCTCCTCTCCCCCTGTCCCCCTGTCCCCTCCCCCCCCCCCTTCCCTCCCCCCCCCCCCCCGCTTCTTACCACACTTCCCACCCCTCCCCCCTCCCCCTCCTCACCTGCCTCCCCTCCACCCCCTCTCACCATAAAAGCTCGGTAATGACCCATTCCTATCTGGTCCCTCCCCCCCCCCCTATACACCCCCCCCCCACTCTCCCCCTTTTTGCCCCATACCCCCCCCCCCTCCTCCCCCTCCCCCCCCGCTCTCCCCCCCTATCAAAGAGCTAAGGATATAACTGAGATATTTGAGCGGCGGAAGAACACAGAACCAGAGGGTTCGGCCCCCTATCCCCCCCACACTCCCCACTGGATGCCGACGCCGGAGTCAATCCCGTTGGGCTCGTTAGCCCACAAGCCGGTCGCCCACGGACCAGGCAAATACTTGTTAGGTTCAAGCCTGAACCTCATCCTACTTCTCTCTCTGCCGCTGACTCTGTCCCAGCGGCACTACCCCCCGCCCCTGCTGCCCCCTACCCGCCCCCTTCCCCCCTTGGCCCATCCAACCAACCCTCCGACAAAACAAGCCACCTACAAAAGTTTGCCAGGGCCGTACCTACGAATATACCAAAAGAGCAGGACCTCCCCAGATGGGAAGGGAGGATCCCTAAAAACCAGATACACTAACATCACATATGGCCTCTAACGCCCCAGTAAAAATAGTATCGATCAACGTAAAAGGCCTTCAAAATAATAGGAAAAGGAGGCTCGCCCTCCAAGACATAAAACGGACTGGGGGAGACATCGTATTCCTGCAGGAAACCCACTTCACATCAGATGGCCCCCCAAATTTATTCAAAAAAGTGTTCCCAACATGCTTTTATGCATCATTTAGTAGTAAAAAGCGAGGAGTGGCTATCCTAATCAGACAAGGCACTCCATTCAATCATATCAAAACAACAATAGACCCAGAGGGTAGATTTCTCATGGTATATGGCTCTTTAGCGGGCTCAGCAATCGCCTTAATCAATGTATATGCCCCAAACGAAAATCAAATAGACTTCCTGAAAACAGTACTTGAGGGCATAGACCCGGGATATCTGTCCTCGATGATAGTGGGCGGAGATCTGAATATGGTCTTTAATCCCACCGAGGACAGATCGACCGTAACGGGTCACCCCCCGTACAACCCACTCCCAAATCACCGGGAAAAGGTTCAGGGACTTAGCGGAGGAGTTCTCTCTAGTGGACGTTTGGAGATCACAACATCAGGGCCAGAGAGACTATACCTTCTACTCGGCGCCTCACCAGACCTACTCACGCATAGATTACTTTCTGCTGACCAAGAACATCCTAGAGGCTGCCACGAAATCAGACATCGGCCCCATAACGTGGTCAGGACCATGCCCCAATCACCTTGACCCTATCTACACCATTTGAAAAGACGTTTTCATACTCCTGGAGATTGAACGACTCCCTATTGAACCATCCCGAGATAGAGAGAGAGATCAGAGCCTCCCTTAAGGACTACTTCTTCTTTAACTCGGGGTCGGTGTCATCTCCGGCGATCCTATGGGAAGCCCATAAGGCGGCAATTAGAGGCAAATTTATCTCTATTGCCTCTCACAGGAAGAAAGTGAAACGCAAACTAATTCTAGACCTCACCGATAGCATCTCAAAACTTGAGCAGTCTCATAAAGCCAACCCCATAAAGAAAACCTATAAAGCCTTAACAATAGCCAGGCAAAAGCTCAAAGAGACCCAAATGGAGAATGTTGAAAAAGCCCTTAAATGGACTAATCAACATTATTATGATAAGGGCAACAAGGCGGATAAGCTCCTGGCCAGCAGACTGCGTGGAATACAAAAAAGGTCCCAAATCACAGCGATTAAGAATAGATCTGGTGAAATACAATATAACGATAAAAAAATAGCGGCGGAGTTCACAAAGTACTATACGGATCTGTATAACCTGCGATCCAAAACTGGTCGTGTAGATAAAAAAAAAGCTTCAGAAGCGATCAAAACTTACTTAGACAAATGCCAACTCCCCACCTTGACTGATGAGGAAAATGAGATCCTCAACGCGGAGATCACGAAAGAAGAATTGGAAGAAGCGGTAAAAGCATTAAAGATCTCCAAGTCACCTGGCCCTGATGTGCTTCACTAACGTCTACTACAAGCGATTCCTGCCTATATTATCCGCGCATCTACTAAAAATGTTCAATCATTTTATGGAAGGAAATGCGATCCCCACTTCCATGTCCCTGGCCAACCTAGCTATAATTCATAAGGAAGGCAGAGACCCGATGCAATGCGGAAGCTATCGTCCAATCTCCCTACTTAACAACGACCTCAAATTATATAGCAAAATTCTAGCCAACAGATTGAACCCCATACTGCCGAGGCTGATTAACATTGACCAAGTCGGATTCATATCAGGCCGACAGGCCTCAGACAATACGCGGAAAATAATCAATATTATTGAGCATATCCACCTAACAGGTACCAAAGCAATACTACTCAGCCTAGACGCAGAGAAGGCGTTCGATAGGATAGACTGCCTATTTTTAGACCATACTATGCGCAAATTTGGCTTCCGTGACGCATATTTAGAAGGGGTCCGCAGACTCTACCAAGACCCATCCGCGACGGTTAAACTACCGGGTGGTGACGCCCAGAGCTTTGGCATCCAAAATGGCACAAGGCAGGGGTGCCCCCTGTCCCCCCTCCTCTTCGCGCTAACAATAGAGCCATTAGCAGCAACGATTAGAAATAACATAGATATTCAAGGGATAAATATTGGACGTTCCCACTATAAAATCTCCCTGTTCGCGGATGATATAATTTTAACACTCTCGAGACCCCAAATTTCCCTCCCGAATTTACAAAAAGAGCTTTCAGACTTCGGAGCGATATCGGGTTATAAAATTAACAACGATAAGTCCGAAGCACTGAATCTCACCCTGCCAGAGCCAGAGATGAAACTTCTCAAACTAAATTTTAACTATAGATGGTGCTCCTCCTATATCAAATATTTGGGAGTAAAGATATCGAAGAACTACCATTCCCTCTACCAAAACAACTACCCCGCCCTCTTACACAAAATAAAATCCGACCTCGATAAATGGGGTTCGTATCAAATTTCATGGATCGGGAGGATGATCTCGGTGAAAATGAACATCCTCCCCAGGTTATTATATTACTTCCAGACACTCCCGATCCACATCCCTGGCACTGAATTAAAAAACATCCAGAAGCAAATTTTCCACTTTATCTGGCAGGGGAAAAAACCAAGAGTCCCACGTACGGTCCTGTTGGCTTCGAGGGGGAGGGGGGGCCTTGGGGTCCCCGACATTACGCGGTATTACCAAGCCGCCCAACTGGAAAAAAAGAAGAACCGGCGCCACAGTGAATAATGAAAACCAAACCAATGGAATGTAATGTCCAAATGGAGTCCTATTAAAGTTGGTAATCAAGGATGCTCACGTCAACGATGTGATATGAAAAAAAGAAGAAAAACAAATTATGGTGCAGTAACTCAAATTAGGAGGTGAAAAGGTGGACTAAACACACAAGACAAACAGGACATACAAACCAAGACAAACACACATGAAACGTAACACTAGCACAGGCCTATTAATAAAGAAATGCTGATTTAATAAGGTGGAGGGTGAATGAGACACGCATCCGGAGGGGCAAAATTACAACCCTACTCACAAGATGCCAGATAAAACAAGCAGCGAACTGGGGACATGCAGCTGGGCTTCCAAGATGGCGACCGGAATCCTCTCACTGGCGTCCTCACGTGACAGGGGTGAAAGGCTGAATCCCTCAGGTGATACAACTTCCGAACCTTTCACCTCTGTCACGTGAGGACGCCAGTGAGAGGATTCCGGTCGCCATCTTGGAAGCCCAGCTGCATGTCCCCAGTTCGCTGCTTGTTTTATCTGGCATCTTGTGAGTAGGGTTGTAATTTTGCCCCTCCGGATGCGTGTCTCATTCACCCTCCACCTTATTAAATCAGCATTTCTTTATTAATAGGCCTGTGCTAGTGTTACGTTTCATGTGTGTTTGTCTTGGTTTGTATGTCCTGTTTGTCTTGTGTGTTTAGTCCACCTTTTCACCTCCTAATTTGAGTTACTGCACCATAATTTGTTTTTCTTCTTTTTTTCATATCACATCGTTGACGTGAGCATCCTTGATTACCAACTCTAATAGGACTCCATTTGGACATTACATTCCATTGGTTTGGTTTTCATTATTCACTGTGGCGCCGGTTCTTCTTTTTTTCCAATTGTGCTTTGACTGACTGTACTGTCAGTGTTTACCTGGCTGCCAGTTTTTTAACATATAAGTGTTTTAATTTATATACTAGCGCTGTTTTACACCATTCTTTTTTCTGTTTTAAGCCGCCCAACTAAGACAGGTAGTAGTGTGGAATGCGGACCCCGGCCAATATTGCTGGCTAGATATAGAGATGCAATACGCCGGCACGCCTTCCCTGCCGACATGCCTTTGGTCACTGAACAAGGAGGATTTGCAGAAAAATAAATTCCAATTAGGACCAACAAGGCTCACATGGGAGATATGGACGAAATGCAAATTAAAATTTAAGCTCACAACCGCCAAATCTCAACTTATACCAATCACTCAAAATCCAAAATTCCCACCAGGTTGCGAGCCCAGACAATTTGATCAATTTACAACCAAAAACATTCGGACGATTGCTGACCTCCTGAGCCTTGGAGAGTTCCTGAGCTTTCAAAGGCTACGAAGCAAATACGAAATAAGAGGACTAAATGTCTTCAAATATCTCCAAATTCGGCACTACGCACAATCAATTTCCCCAACGTTGGAAATTCCCCCTCTCACAAGATTCGAAAGATTATGCAAAGAGACAGCACACCAAAAAGGTCTCATAACGCAAATATACTCAGAACTAGAACGAGCAACTGATGCTCCGGTTCATGACTACATGCTCCATTGGGCAGCAGAATTGGGCACAGTTATAGACCAAGAGGATTGGGAAAGTATTTGGGAAGCAGCCTCAGGAACCTCCATATGTACCACAATCAAAGAAAATGTTTCTAAAATAATGTTCCGCTGGTATCTTACCCCAGTTAGACTAAATCAAATCTACCCTCTGGCCTCCGATCTATGCTGGAGAGGCTGCGGACAAAAGGGAGACATGGCCCATATATGGTGGTCATGTCCAGAAATTCAGAAATACTGGGAAACTATACAAACTCTAATCACAGAGGTCACAGACCTCACAATACCCATTGATCCGTTGACCTACTTGCTGGCCAGGCCAATCGAGCATATTGACCGCCCAACAAGTAAATTGATCTCCTTCATTCTCACGGCGGCTAGATGTGCGGTGGCCGCCTCGTGGAAGAAAGTGTCTCCCCCCCCCTAAGCAAACGGTCATAAAAAGGCTACAAGAAGTCATGCTAATGGAAAGGCTATCAGCCTTCCTCAAAAGGAAGACGGAGCCGTTCTATAAGATATGGGACCCGTGGATAACCCACATGCGGGACTAAAAAGGATCGCCCTGTACCACAAAATAGGGATTACATAGCTGACTCCCATGTAAGACTAACAATTGCTACTCCACGCTAAAGAAAACAACGAAGATGGATGGGCAACGCGCAATGGACCAAGGGGGTAGGATCTCCCTCCCCCCCACCCCGCAGCCCCACCCCCCCCCCCTTTTTTCTCTCTCCTTTCCCCCCCCATCCCCCCACATTCTGTTTCCACCCTCACGCCAACCCTACCGACCCATGTTTGAAGGTCGGGGGCGCGTTGAGCCTTTCCTTCTCTCTGTCCTTAAAAAAACAAAGAAAACCTGTATTAGGCAACTTGATGTCTATTTTGTGTACAACGTATTATGAACAATGCCTAATAAAAAAACTTTGGGAAAAAAAAAAAAGCCTATATCGTCTCATTTTGAGGCTAGACGCCGAGGAGGAAAGACCTCCTATGAAGAAAGAAGACCAGGGCATGGCGTATGAAGATACGAAGACCCCGAAAGAAGACAGAAGAAGACAGAAGAAGACGGAGAAGTTCCCACTATGGATTACAACTAGAAAAAAGAAGATAAAGACACTTGTGGATGGTAATGGTTTTTTTATTTTATGGTTATCTGGTTCCTGTTGTTGGATTAGCTGCTCCAGTGCTTCCGGTTCCCCTTGATTGCTGTGACAGGTTCATCTAATGGTAAGTAAAAAAAGAAAATGTATTGTAATTTTATTTTACAGGTTTTTTGGATTTTTTTTCCTGACGTCCATTTTTTTTTAATGTCCATTTATTTGTCCTGAATGTATGTATGTCACTATGGGAATACATATGTACAGGACAAATCAGTGGTTGTCTTGTATGTTCATTTTTAATGCATTTCAATTGTTTTTCATGCTCTTTTATTGCACCTGTATTTATGTCTGTAAACTATAGATGCACATACATACAGGTATAATAAAAACTTGTTGGCTTGCCTTGTCTGGATGTTTTTTGGAATTGCAATTAGCTACTTTGTGTTAAAATGTGTTGCTAATGTACATTTAATTTTTGCAAATGTTTAGTTAAAGGCTGGTTGCTATAGATTCTTTTAGTGGCTTATTTTTGGAAGATAGATTTTGTTTGAAGGTTACTTTGACATAGATTATTGTTAACAATGGTTTGTTTGTTTTATTTGAAGTGTGTAATTGATTTGTATTGTAATTGATTGGTGATTGTATTAATTGATGGTAAATTAATTGTGTTGGTGCTTTGTTTTTCTTTAATGATTGTATTTGTTTCTTGTTTGGATTAGTGTCTTTGATTTGGAGCATTGTTTGACATAGTATATATGATGCAAAGATTATTTGTATCATGTACATATTGTCAAATTGAGTGTTTGTATTTTGATTTATTAGATATTGATTGAGCTTGGTGCTGTTTGATATTTGGAGAGATTTGTATTTGGCCATGTACTGTATTTATTTGTATATTGGTTAATCATGCATATACTGTACAGTATATATATATTCTAATATATATATATATATATATATATTAGAATATATATACACATGATGAAGCCACTGTACAAATAAATGGGTGAAGGGTGGGTATCGGGTCAGGGTGGCTTAACCCCTTAATGACTGTAGCGGTTAATAACCGCTAATGTCATTAAGGGCTTAGGGGACATTAGTTTGGCACTTTTTCTTATTTTGTATATTTTTCAGCGCCCCAGTGTATGGATGAGGAGGAAGATGCGGCTGGCCTTCATCGTGGGTGCCGGACAAGGGTGAGTACAACATGTATTTATTGTATTAATGTATATTTAATGGGCAAAAGCATTATTATCCATATGTGGATTATAGTAATTTTGCACATTAATGTACTGTATGTGTTAGGGGACGGGGGTATTTCTTTACAGTCTTGTTTAATTTTTGGGGGCACACCATTGGTACCGCAGGCCCCCGGACTCCCCCGGATGGCCGCGGGGACCCCCGGGGACCCCCGGATACCTCCGCGGGCCTGTTGTATGGATGGTGTGCCAGCAAAATGGTAAACAATTAATTTTTTTCTAAGTCCAGCTTCTTTTGCGCCTGCCTTTTGCTGGCGCGTTTGTTTGGCACGTTTTTTAAGGCCGATTCACTTAGCGCTGCTTAGTGAATCGGTAGTACTGGCAAAAATCAGTGCAATAGGCTGATCGTGCGCATTTTGCACCGAGGGCAAAAAAAATACCTTTTAAGAGCGATAAAGCGCAGTTATCACTGCTTAGTGAATCGCAAGGCAGCTTTATCGGCCTTAAAGGGTACTATGCGCTTTTAAAGCCACTTAAAGGAGCTTAGTGAATCGGCCCCACAGTGACCTCACTTGGGCTTCAAACCCTACCAAATTTTCCCGGCAGCCCGACAGGATACATAGTTACAAAAACCCAATTGGCGCACAAAACATCGATTAGTAAACAAATGTTTTAACTGTTCTTCATTATGTGTTTATTTGAATTGCCGAGTTGCTTTCTGGTTGTAGTGCCCCTTGGTTTTCCTATTATTTTTAATTAATTAACATGCGTTTTGATTATTTATAGGATTGTCATTTTAAGATTATTAAAGTGTTCTTTTGTTTTTTGGTTTTTTACTCCTTTCATAATTTGCCGTCAGAAATGTATGTGCTGGAATCAGCGATGTTGGATCATTTAAAAGCTCTTTGTCCTAATATCACTGAAACTTTTATCATCCTAAGGAATTCTTTAGATGTCATGATTAATATGAAATGTAAGTGAAGTGACATATTTAAGTAGCTGTTAAAAGGGTTGTTATCTGCAAAGAAAAGCTTTGAAAACTGGGTAAGAGGTTTGTGGTCGGCAAAGTAAATCTTCAAAATGACATCTATCTATACTGGGGGTCTGCAACGTCTCAAGGAAGAAGAGCCATTTAATAAAACATGTCTTTCTCCAAAATATTCCGAAAGCCACAACACACAAATTAATATTACACCCCCCACAAACACATACATATACTGTACACACACTAATAGGTATATGCAATATAAGCATTAACATACGGCAAACTTACTTTAATCAGAATTAGGGAAAATAAAAAATATGTGGGGGAATAAAATGCATCTCACAATAAGTCCCTTTATTTCGTTTTTTTCATTGTTTCTGTGCAAAAGGGTCATTCGTAAATACACAATACGTACATACAGTATCCCCCCCCCCAAAACACACTACCCTCCCTAATTCAAACACACTACCCCTCCAAATACACACACTACTCCCCAAATACACACACACTACACCCCCAAATACATACACAAACACACTACCCCAAAATACAAAAACACACACACTACCCCCAAATACACACACTACCCCCCCAAATACATACACACACACACACAACCCCCCAAAATACACACACACACTACCCCCCAAATACACACACACTACCCCCCAAAATACACACACACACTACCCCCCAAAATACACACACACACACTACCCCCAAAATACACACACACACACTACCCCCCCCCACACACACACACTACCCCCCCAAATACACACACACTACTCCCCCAAATACACACACTACCCCCCCCAAATACACACACACACACACACACACACATATATATATATATATCTACACATATACACTTACATTGGGCCTCTCTCCCTCACTGTCCTGCCGGTGGCTGCGGGTGTTGGGGGCCATCCAGCGCTGGTCGGGCCTCTTGTTGCCGCCGGGCCTGATGTCTCCCCAGCTTGCCTGCCTCTCTCCTGTACTGTCCTATGCCAGGCTCTGTGACGTCGCCTCCGGCCGGAAGTTGCAGCACGCACTTCTGGCGCGCACCACCATGAGAGCCTGGAGTGGGACAGTACAAGACAGACACAGGCCAGCAGCTGGGGAGACGTCGGGCTCAACGACAAGAGGCCCGATCAGCACCACCCGGGCCCACCCGCAGCCAACGCCAGGATAGTGAGGGAGAGAGGCAGCAGCTGGGGGTCGACAACCTGTAGAGAGCGGCTCAGGAGCTGTAGGTTGCCGACCCCTGATCTATACAGTGTTTATGGGTTAGGAGTCTTAGGCTGCGGTCCTAGTCATGACTGTGACACGCGCGCCCGGCGGGGGGCGGGGGCGGCGCTTGCACAGCGCTAACCGCGATCTGCGGTCTTGAGGGGAGAGGGGGAGCTTGCGACGGGAGGGTGCGTGGTCGGGATTTGCCTCCGTCGCAAGGTTTAAACTCAATTTCATTGAGTTGTAAAAAACCTTGCAGTACTGCGCGGCTGCACCTTCAGCGGGAAGGACTGGGCCCTTCCCCATTCAGGGGCGGTGCTTACACGCGTGCCGTGCACTGTGGCAGTTACTGGGACCGCAGCCTTAGGACTCATATCCTACTATAACTTAGGCATGAAATGTACTTTCCCTACAGTGCTTCTAATGTAATGAGTCGTGCAGGATACACGGGGAAACTTGCTCAAGATCACACCGAGTAGTAGATCCACAGAGCTCCGTTAATGACTTAATGAGATGTTCACTTCAGTTAACATCTCGTTAAGTGCTAACGGGGATCTTCAAAGCTCGGTAACGATGTGTTAAGTGCTGTTTTCAGCCCTTGCGTTAGTATAAAAGACGTTAGTGCTAATGATATGCTAAATAGATGTTCCCTCTAACAACCCATAATCCTCGGAGCTCCGTTATAGTTACCGCAGAGATTTAACGTTACATTAGTTAGGTCAGAGCTAAAGGTGGCATTACTCACACCCTGCCCCTGAAATCGGTCGGTTACACGGTCTGGCTGAGTGTAACATCACAGTTGGGTATGATTTAACTATCATATTGTTATTTACAGGGTTCTTTTCCTCTTCTGTCTTTTCTTTGTTTACTTTAATTAAACACAGATAGTATATAAAGGGTCTGCATGGAAGTAACAATTCCAAAACTGCTGTACGGGGAAACAGCCTCAGGCGAGGAGAATCCTGCGGGTGCAGCCAACACAACACAGCAAACAATTTCTTCACATTGCAGATCTCCTCTGGGACAGAGATACAAAGTACAGCTCTACTCACAAGTTCATAATGCAATTCTCCTTTTCATGTGACAGCCACGAACAGTGGAAAGACCACGTTTCAGGTCCCATATGATGAAAAGTCCACACCACAGCATGTTATTTGAAGCTAACGCAAAGGCAGCGCTAACCTCACATGGCGTTAAGTCTCTGCTAATGAGATCACTAACGGACATTAACTAGGTACGGTCACGTTAGCAGCCCAGATTAACGGAGCTCCGTGGACCTCCCCCAGAGAGTGAAAGTGGTGCACCTGAGAAAGAGGGGCTTATTCACCAAGCCATACACAATCTGGCTGAGTGGCTGTAACACACGCATATCGTTTTCTGATTTTCTTTTAGGGCACCAATGACCAAGACTTAAGCTTTGAAAGTTGTCACTGCCATTGGTTCGCTCCAATGCTAGAAAGCGCTGCTGTGGGTGGACAAGATATTGCAGAATGGGATATTTATTCGCGGCCGTCCCGCCACGACCAACTCCCTGCCGGCATGTAGCCGCAGGCGGACCCTCCACTGCCGGCTGCTCTAGAGAAGGTATGTTTAGGGTATGGGGTTAACTTTAGGGGTTTTAGTGGTTAGGGTAATGGGTTAGCTTTAGGGGTTTTAGTGGTTAGGGTAGGGGGTTAACTATAGGGGTTTTAGTGGTTAGGGTAGGGGGTTAACTTTAGGGGTTTAGCGGTTAGGGTAGGGGGTTTTAGGTTAAGGGGTTAAGGTTTTTATGGTTGAGGGTAGCGTTAGTATTAGGGATTAAGATTAGGGGGTTTTAGGGTAAGGGTTAAGGTTAGTGATATATTTTAGCGGAGAAACTGCCGGCGGAGACAGATCGCAGCGGAGAGGTGACCAGCGGTAAGGTGACCAGAGGCTAAACGCCAGCGGTCATTTGGTCGCAGCCTTTTCCACTCCATATCTCCCATCCGTCTATACCTTCCCTTCAATCTCTCCTTTTCCTATACACTTTTCCACCCCATATGTCACGTCTCTCTATCCTGTTTTCTTGCCACAATAAGGCTACGCTTATAGTGTCGGAGACACGACGGTGACGCCTGGCTGCGGTCGCTGGAAAAATCAAATTGAGATGACTTCCAGTGATCGCGACCAAGCTGTCGCACTGTCGCACCATGCTTACTATAAACGCACACAACGGCGGCAATGCATTTGTTTTGACGCGACGTCGCTTCGCTGTCGCCGGCACTATAAGCGCAGCCTAAGATTCCCAAACTTTCTTCTTTTACATAGCTACTGTACTTTTTCCAATTTTCGTATCTCTTTTCTCACCTTCATACACCCTATCATTTTCCTCCACCTGTTCCCCTATCAGTGCACCAATTTTATCTAGTGACTGCCTGGTCACATGATCTTCCCCACAGAACTTTGCATCTTGGGTCCTCTTTCTACGTTCACCGCCATTTATTATTTATTTATTTATAAAATATTTTACCAGGAAGTAATACATTGTAATACATTGAGAGTTACCTCAGTGCACGGTAAGAGAAGGAGGAACAGCCGGATACTTTGTTGAGCCTTGGGACCATGAACAGTCTTTTGGAGTCTGATCTCAGATGATAGGTGCTGCATGTGGTTGGGGTGAGGAGCTTGTTCAGATAGCTGGGTAGCTTGCCCATAAAGAATGGTTCTTTGAGCATTTCGCAGTGATGTGTGTTATAGTTGCATTGGAGAACAAAACGACATATTGAATTGTAATGAACCCCCGAGCCGTATCTTTGCTGATCAATCACAGGAGAATGGATTGATCGGCAACTTAGCTAATTACTTATTATTGTGTGGATTGTATTGATGCACATATTAAAGGGGGGGGGAAAATAATTTTGTTTTTAAACGGCAGCTTGACTGCTGCTTTGAAGCCTAGCACCCTTAATGAATCTGGGACTTTTTTCTTTCTTTTACTTTTTCTCTCTATCCACCAGATGGATTTCTCTCTATTCACCTCATTTTCTATATCCTCTCTCTCCCTATCTCTCTTACTCTGATCTTCATATGCACACACCTGCCTTCCTGAATATCTCCCTCTGTGGAGCCTCTGCCCTCTCCCAGTGCTCTCCGACTTTCCAGGCATTTGGCAGTTCTGGGTATTTTCTAGGCTGTAGATATAATCAGATTACGATAATTTACTGGAAAACTTTCCAGGTGCATAATGTGCAGAGCAAATGTGAAATCAGATAAAATCTAACCTGCTCAACTGCATCTGCTGACTTGGATGTGATTTAACGTTCTATGTCAACAACCTGTGCAGTATCTTCAGTCTTAAAACACTCTGCTTCTGACTTGACTTCAGTTCATCTTCTCTACTTTCTCTTGGGCTGCCTCTGCTTTCTTGATGCAAAAAAAAGGATCATATATATATTTCATATTAAACATTTGCCATGTCAGAGAAAATGTGAAAAACTCGCTCGCACTATCCCATTTTGATATATAAAATAAAACTCTCCTTCCCTTGCAGCTATCAGCAGGAGTGCTCCCAAAGCTCCTAAGCAAGAACCCCCGAAGAACTTCTCGCGAACACAAAAGAAAAACAAATCATTATAATAAAATATATATATTGTGTGAAAACTAATACAACCATTTATAAACAGATAAATGCATAATACAGATTAATAAAAGCAAGCAATATAAATACAAAATACATTACATTTACAATTGGATTAAAATATAGGTGGTGTAGTTAGCATGGGGAACTTGGGATAGATGGCCGATGGGATAAGCAGTCCGGAACACAATCACCGCCAGCAACGGTTCCGAAACCAACCCGGCTTCCGATACTGCTGGTATGGACGCATTACGCAACATCATGTGACTTCTGCACGTTTCGCACTTGCGCGTTTCATCAGGTGTAATTTGCCGGATCAATTTAGCTTTAGAACCTGTAATTAAAAGAGGTTGTTTTGCGTGATTGAAGTGACTTAAAAAAGTAGGGTTGCTGTGCCAGTCAACAAAAAAAAAAAAGCTGTGTGTGCTGTGCACGCGCATAGTAAGTGAAACTTCTTTGACTTTTGTCACAGAAATTGTATTTGTGTTGGTGATGTTTTAATTAAAAATCAAAATACAATTTCAAAGACAAAACGCAAATAAATTTGACTTAGAATGCGCGTGCTCGGCACACATCCCCTGTATTAGCTATTTGCACTAAGTGTGAATTCCTCGTGTGACTGAGTGTGCGTGTGACTGAGTGTGCGCGTGTGACAGAGTGTGTGCGTGTGACTGAGAGTGCGCTTGTGAGTGCGCATGTGAGTGTGCGTGTGTGACTGTGTACGTGTGCCTGTGTCTGTGAGTGTGCCTGTGAGTGTGCCTGTGCCTGTGAGTGTGCATGTGAGTGTGCCTGTGCGTGTGCCTGTGAGTGTGACTGTGAGTGTGCCAGTGACTGTGAGTGTGCCTGTGAGTGTGCCTGTGAGTGTGCCAGTGACTGTGAGTGTGCCTGTGACTGTGAGTGTGCCTGTGACTGTGAGTGTGCCTGTGCCTGTGAGTGTGCCTGTGACTGTGAGTGTGACTGTGCCTGTGACTGTGCCTGTGAGTGTGACTGAGTGTGCATGTGACTGAGTGTGCGCGTGAATGAGTGTGCGTGTGACTGAGTGTGCGTATGACTGAGTGTGCATGTGACAGAGTGTGCGCGTGTGACAGAGTGTGTGCATGTGACTGAGAGTGCGCATGTGAGTGCGCATGTGAGTATGCGTGTGTGACTGTGTACGTGTGCCTGTGTCTGTGAGTGTGCCTGTGCGTGTGCCTGTGAGTGTGCCTGTGCCTGTGAGTGTGCCTGTGAGTGTGCCTGTGAGTGTGAGTGTGACCGTGAGTGTGCCTGTGCCTGTGAGTGTGCCTGTGACTGTGACTGTGCCTGTGACTGTGCCTGTGAGTGTGACTGAGTGTGCATGTGACTGAGTGTGCGCGTGAATGAGTGTGCGTGTGACTGAGTGTGCGTATGACTGAGTGTGCATGTGACTGAGTGTGCGCGTGTGACAGAGTGTGTGCGTGTGACTGAGAGTGCGCGTGTGAGTGCGCATGTGAGTGCGCATGTGAGTATGCGTGTGTGACTGTGTACGTGTGCCTGTGTCTGTGAGTGTGCCTGTGAGTGTGCCTGTGCGTGTGCCTGTGCGTGTGCCTGTGACTGTGAGTGTGCCTGTGAGTGTGCCTGTGAGTGTGAGTGTGACTGTGAGTGTGCCTGTGACTGTGAGTGTGACTGTGCCTATGACTGTGCCTGTGAGTGTGACTGAGTGTGCATGTGACTGAGTGTGCGCGTGAATGAGTGTGCGTGTGACTGAGTGTGCGTATGACTGAGTGTGCATGTGACTGAGTGTGCGTGTGACTGTGAGTGTTATAACCGGCAGCCTGTCTCCTCTCCTGTGTGTGTCTGGTTACCTCTCTGTGTGAGCCTCAGTCCCTCTCCTTGTTACCTCTCTGTGAGTCACACGGTGACAGCCTCCCCGCTGACTGTGTGCTCACTAACCTGTTGCTCTCACTCTTCCTATCGAGGACACATCTAGTCTCCCCTCCTCCTCCTCCAGTATTACACTAAGCAGCACCCCTAGTCTGCCCCCTGCCGTCTCTCCGTTTCTTCCCCCCACCTCTCCGTTTCTTCCCCCCACCTCTCCGTTTCTTCCCCCCACCTCTCCGTTTCTTCCCCCCACCTCTCCGTTTCTTCCCCCCACCTCTCCGTTTCTTCCCCCCACCTCTCCGTTTCTTCCCCCCACTTCTCCGTTTCTTCCCCCCACCTCTCCGTTTCTTCCCCCCACCTCTCCGTTTCTTCCCCCCACCTCTCCGTTTCTTCCCCCCACCTCTCCGTTTCTTCCCCCCACTTCTCCGTTTCTTCCCCCCACCTCTCCGTTTCTTCCTCTCTTCCGGGATCTCCGGCTTTGTCTGGACTGAGGAGGGGAGGAGCCGGGGACCGGAGGAGCCAGGGAGGGGTGAAGAGGCCGGTACTGAGCCGCCCGAACGTCCTGCTCCTCTCACCAACGGTCCCCCCCAACACGTCCGCTGCCAGCCGCTTCTGCGCATGTGCAGAAGTCCGTAAGCGTCGCCATTAGTAGTGCGCATGCGCGGCATGGCAGCGGATGTGCGGGGGGGAATGGCAGCCGTTAGGAGCGGCGGCGGCGATATGTAATTGCCCGTGTGGGGGGAGCAGCGCCCGGTAAGAGCGGATCCGGCGGCTATCGGCGCCGCCGCCGCATGTGATACCAGACGTGTGGGGGGAGTGTGGGGAGCCATGATGTCACTTCCGTTTCACATTTTGCCGCCAACTCTCCATTTTACCCCATCAGAATAGGTGCCACTAAAGAAGTTTCACTTCAAAAATAAATCTATGTTAAAGTTTTAGGCAAAGCTCTTTAGATTGTGGGGCTTAGGTATCAACATACAGAAAAAGAAAAAAGGAAAAAAATGTTTTACCGCACTGCTCCAATTTTGCTCTCAAATTGCATCAAATTAACCAGACATTACAAAAGTTATGGTGGGTAAAAAACGAAAGTGACAAAAACCCTCCACTGTGTGTAGAGTAAATAAAAATACTACTTTTGGATACATTTGCATGTCTGTCTGCAACCCGGCCTTTCCCCATTATCGCTTAGCAAACAGTGCTTCCACTGCAGCCAGGGATTCTGGGTAGAACATTTAGAAACGTTAACCTACATCTGTTTCTGGCTGATCTTGCCAACTGGAAACAAAAAAAGAACAGCGCAAAAAAACATCTGAGTCACATGTTAGTCAGATAGACTTTCTAGACCTTAGTTTAATGTCAAGGGTTGGTGAAAATATCAATACAAAGACTTTTTTTTAAAAAGTGGATTGCAACAGCTTCCTTCTGTCATCCAGCAATCACAAAAGATCTTGGGTTGACAACATACCCAAAAGTCAGTTCATGCGTATTAAACGCAACTGCAGTCTCCAGGCTGACTTTGAAACCCAATCGGTCACCCTTTTTGAAAAATTCTTGGAACGTGGGTATGATAAGGCTCTTTTGCTCAGCTCACTCGAAGAAGTTGTTAGAATGGATAGGGACTCACTGCTGATTCAGAATAAAAGAATTATAAATGATGTAGTAGATGCAACAATTAAAATTCCCTTCATTACAGAGTTTAACTCAGTCAGCACTAGTGTACAAAAAATAATAAACAGGAACTGGAATATTCTCTGTAATGATCCTGTATTGGGCCCCTCCCTCCAAAAAAATCCAAGCTTTATTTATCGTCGGGCAAAGACGCTCAAACACTTCCTAGCGCCCAGCGATATTGGTACTTCACTGAATACATCACTAGCGGTACCATGGATGCCGAGTAAACCAAGCGGCAACTATAAAGGCTTTATGCGCCGCCCCTTCCTTTGTGACGCTAAACCAAATAATGGAGACCACACAATGTTGGAAGAAAAGGTCACAGCTTTATTTTAACATCCGCTGTTAAAATCCTACCAGCCTGCCCGCCAGCCAAGTATGCTCCATGCAAAATGGGGGGGAGGGGGAGATCCCTGCCGACAGCCAGCAATTGGCCCGCTCCCTCCCCCCGCCCGTATCATGTGCATGGGAGGGAGATCCCTGCCGACAGCCAGCAATTGGCCCGCTCCCTCCCTCCGCCCAAAAGCACTGTAAAATGGGAGGGGGAGATCCTCATTCAGCCGATGTTGGGCTGCTTCCCTCCCCCTCCCGCCCCTAGGGTCAGCTTAGGCCCAGCCCTAAAGCTGGCGCCCAGCCTTTTACCAGCGTTGATTGGGCATAGGCCGGCCCGGCCCTACAGCCGGCGCCTCCAGCCTGCCGCGCTGTTCTAGGGGCTCCAGCTGAGGGACAGACCCTAAAGTCCTCGCCCTTTCTCCGTCTCCTGAGCTTGGCTGGCGCGGCAGCTCCGCTGTGACGAGGAGACAAACTGCTCCTATGTGATACAAAATTATGTTAACATAACATTCCAACAGTTTAATACAATAGCAACACATTGGGGATGGGTGGGTGGGAATTCCGTTAGCTCTGTCTCTCTCCCCTGGGTCCCCACTCTTTATACCCTCTCCCCCCTCCCCCTGCATGGGAGGGGACAAGCAGCCTTCCCACTCCGTGTGGGAAGGGGGAGGGGGGTTAGCCGACCCCCCCCCCTACCAGCTCTCGCCAATCAGGACGTCGCAGCCCTTAAGGAGCCTACGACCCCATGCTGGGGCCTCTGCCTCTTCATAAAGGCTTTATGCGCCGCCCCTTCCTTTGTGACGCTGAACCAAATAATGGAGACCACACAATGTTGGAAGAAAAGGTCACAGCTTTATTTTAACATCCGCTGTTAAAATCCTACCAGCCTGCCCGCCAGCCAAGTATGCTCCATGCAAAATGGGGGGGAGGGGGAGATCCCTGCCGACAGCCAGCAATTGGCCCGCTCCCTCCCCCAGCCCGTAGCATGTGAATGGGGGGGAGATCCCTGCCGACAGCCAGCAATTGGCCCGCTCCCTCCCCCCGCCCGTATCATGTGCATGGGAGGGAGATCCCTGCCGACAGCCAGCAATTGGCCCGCACCCTCCCTCCGCCCAAAAGCACTGTAAAATGGGAGGGGGAGATCCTCATTCAGCCGATGTTGGGCTGCTTCCCTCCCCCTCCCGCCCCTAGGGTCAGCTTAGGCCCAGCCCTAAAGCTGGCGCCCAGCCTTTTACCAGCGTTGATTGGGCATAGGCCGGCCCGGCCCTACAGCCGGCGCCTCCAGCCTGCCGCGCTGTTCTAGGGGCTCCAGCTGAGGGACAGACCCTAAAGTCCTCGCCCTTTCTCCGTCTCGTGAGCTTGGCTGGCGCGGCAGCTCCACCACCCGGAGGCCCCTCTGCCGGGCACTGGCTACCCTGGGGCCGACACGCCCACCCAAAGCTGCGACCTCTGATCTTAATTCTTCCCGCAAAAAACCCTTGATGTTACTTAAGAACACCTCCAACCCCTTTGGTGATAGATGCACGCAGTCCCTTCTGTGCCAGCTGCACTCCTTGGTGTCAGTCCCTCTGCGCTTTAAGAGTTTTACCGCCGCTAGAGGATGAATTTTGCCCATGGCCTTATTTACCTTCCTCCTAGCTTTCTCTTTCCGTGGCCCTTTAAAAATTTGCTTTGGACTAATTACAGACCAAATGATTAAAACCTCACTCCACAGCGCCTTCAAGCGGGCGCATTCCTGCTGTAACCGATAAATCAACTCTAGTGTTTTGGTGTTGGCTGGGTCATTCCCCACGAGGTGTAGCAAACTAACATCCGGTTTCACCTGAAATTCTGCTCACTCCTTGTCCAGAGCCTGTTACAGATCAACCAAGCACCTTCCTCTCTTCCCAAGCCAACGCCAATTCACCCCCTCTCCCGTACACCACAGCTGCTGGCCGCACCGCTGATCCTTCGCCCATACGTGCGCCCACTGAACGAAAGGAATGTCCCATGATCCAAACTTCCAGGGTCTTTTGTGCAGCTGTCTACTGAGAGGGAAAAACATGTTAATCTTCTTGGCTCCGCACGTTGCTGTACCCTTAGGCCCTGATGTAACCCCCTATAGGCACTGGGTTTCCACCTCCCCGGTTTCCACATTTGGTCCGGCATACAGCCGTTCTCAGCTACCGCTGTTGCGGCACCAATTCTAAAGCAATGGGTAACAAATACACTGGGATCCATCCCCCTTAGCAGCAAGGCACCGCCTAAAAACGCTTTGAAATTGGTACCTTGTGAGTGGTGTTGAGTCCTGATGGATGATGAAATTGCTCCCAACCTTGGGCCTGTGCCTTACGTACCCCTTACTCAACGCCACTGGGCAAACTTCCGTTATCCTCTATAGTGAGGTGGACCCACGCTCCCCTTCCCGCTTGGTCGGTTTTAGACCTGCGAATCTTGCATACCACTGACGTAGCATTGAGAATCATGCTCGCGAAAACCAAGCCCGAACCCTGGATTGTTTAAGATGCCGCCACTAGCTCGCCAACCCTGGAGGCACCAAGAAAGCCACGGCAAATACTACTCTGAACAATTCCCTTTTCCGCTGTACTGAAACATGGCTCTTTTGCTGCCATCATCAATACCTTGAAAAAGAACGCTGTGACGTTCGAAACGCGTTGTATGGGTCTTTTGTCACATTAAAGTGCCCTTTTATTTATTTATTGTTGAATCTGGGTCCTTCCTGCTCAGTTTTTGCTAGTGCGCTTTTGTTCTCCATTTTCCTGCTATACTGCATATCTGTAGCTGCACAGCCTGCCTACCGCTCCTAGGATGTGAGTATTGCTCATGTTCAGGGGAACCTGCCAATGAGACTGAGGGTGAGTGGGCTTGTACCATCTACCACCTGTCTTCAGGAGGATAGTACCCATACTATTGCATATTAAGAACTATATCATATTATTTTATATACCTTGGCTTAGTGGTTTGGCTCACTTTATTTCATTATACCTGCATAGAGCGCTTTAGCCTATTTTTCTATCATCAATACCTGAAGCCTGTCTGGCGTTATCGGCTCCTTACTGTCAGTTCACTTGGCTTCACCCCTATCCCAGCCTATTCTTAGGGTTCTCCTAACTATGAAATCCTTAGTTATGTCCTTGCAGATGTGCCATTTCAGAAAACCACAGTCCTGCCATCATGGCCCCAACCCCCAGCTGCCTTCTGGGCCTGTAGGAAGCTAATGATCCGCGCGCTGCTACCACGCTTACCCTCGACTCTGTCCTTTTGCTTGAATACTAGCCATGTGTGCCAAGCCTGGAGGTAGGTTCTCCAAGTGCGTGTGTAAGGTCTCTGCCCGCTGCGGTTCCTACCTCGGCTGCCGGGGCGCGCGGCACCCGGTCACGTGGGCCTCCTCTTCCTCCTGAACTCCCGGCAGCCCCTGCTACCCATGCGCGCCGCCGTGGAAAGGCCGCGCGCGCGCCTACGGCTCCTGTCTTTTAGTCCGGCGAACTCAACCCGCCCCTTCCGTCGCGCGCGTCGCACGCGCGCGCTACTATGTCCATCTCTACTGCCGCCAATGTTATTGTTCCGTTCCCACCGGTTCTGCATCCTGCCTCAGCCTATCAGCGCTCTACCTACGTCTGACATCACCGCTGGAGGTTCTCATTGGTTCCTGTCAGTATTTAGTGCCTCCAGCCCTGAGCTGATTGCTGAGCATATTCAGTCTCTAGTTGTGCTTGCTACAAGCTACTTCGCAGTCTGCTTTTGTCTTCCGTCATAGACCCTGAACCTGTACCTGGACTCCCGATCTCTGGCACCCTCGAACCCCGGCTCGCTCAACGGACTTCTACCTTCTCCTCTCCTCGACCCTGGCTTTGGACACCGACTACTCCTGACCTCGCCTACCCCGGATCTGGCAAGTACCTCTACCACTCTACTCTCTCCTCTCCCGAACAAGGCTATCTACACGACTCTACTTACCGGACCCGCTCACGCGGCTGTAGGGCGGCGGTTTTCCTGTATCCCCACCTCGGCCTCGCGGTCCAGTCCGGTTTGTGGTGAGCACTCCTATATTCCCGTGACATTATGCTCAGCCCTACAGACCTGGACTCCGCCAAGGTGGATCGACGCCTGAGTGAACACGATGGCCTGTTCAAGGAAGTAGAGAACTGTCTCTCCCAAAATAACCAGCGTATGGAGATGCTCCAAAATTCCCTGGGTACCATTTCGGAGCAACTCAAATCCCTTCTGTCCTCTCCCGAGGCTGCTGCCGCTCCTCCTGCTCCTATTTTTTCTCCGCCGGTACCTTTGACTCATTCTCCGGAACCTCGTCTACCTTCCCCCAATCGCTATTCGGGAGAGCCTTCAGCATGCCGTGGCTTTCTGGCGCAGTGTTCCGTCCAATTTGAACTGTTACCCTCTCACTTTCCGACTCCTCGTTCCAAGGTTGCGTACATCTACTCTCTGCTGACCGATGACGCCCTGGCCTGGGCTACACCCATATGGGAGCATCGCCCGGAGCTGACCTCAAGCCTGGACCGGTTTTGTACTGAATTCCGGAAGGTGTTCGATACACCAGGAAGGAGGGTAACGGCCGCTTCTTCTCTCCTCAATGTTTTACAGGGTAATCGCTCGGTCGCACGCTACGCACTGGAGTTTCGCACCATTTCCGCCGAAACTAAGTGGAATGATGAAGCACTCGCCGCGGTGTTTTGGCAGGGTTTGAATGACACCCTCAAGGACGAGCTGGCCGCACTAGAGCGCCCTACATCATTGGATGCTCTCATCGCACTCTGTATCCGTATGGACCAGCGGCTTCAGGAGCGAAGAGTAGAGAAAGGAAAACGTCTAAAAGGTACCCAATCCACTTTTTCTTCACACACAGCTCCAGGGGAGTCCGTCGCCGTATCTTCCGAAGAACCCATGCAGTTGGGTGAAGCTCGCCTTTTGTTAACGGAAAGACTACGTCGCCGTCGGGCGGGTCTCTGCCTCTACTGCGGTAATGGTGGACACCTGGTGAATACCTGTCCTTCCAAGTCGGGAAACGCCAGCCCCCAGTGAGTACTGGGAGAACTACACTGGGCATGGTAACCTCTCCTTTCTCTCCCAAACTACCATCTAAGATACTTCTTCCTATAACTCTATCAGGGGACTTTGGAGACATCTCTACGAGGGCCTTCCTAGACTCCGGTTCTGGTGGGAATTTCATTGATCAATCATTTGCGGAGAGACACCAGATCCCTCTGGTAGCCAAGGATTGGCCCGTAGGCCTTGAAGCCATTGACGGTAGGCCTTTGCAACCCGCATTTATATCTCATCAGACCATTCCCCTCCGTCTTAAGATGTCAGGACACCATTCACCATGTAAAAAACTTAATGTGGCACTTCACTTCTCCTCGGGATACCACCCACAGACCAATGGTCAAACTGAACGAACCAATCAGTCACTGGAGCAGTTCCTCCGTTGTTTCATATCGGACTCTCAGGACAATTGGCTCGACCTACTTCCTTGGGCGGAATTCGCTCACAATAATCTCAGGAATGAGTCCACATTACAGTCTCCATTCTTCTCTAATTTTGGCTTTCATCCTTCTACCCTTCCTCAGTCTGGGCCGAGTACAGGAGTTCCAGCCGCAGAAGAGAGGATTCGGGATCTTCAAGCTTCCTGGTCCAGGATTCGGGATAATCTCAAGCGGGCCACAGCCATGCAGAAAAGGCAGGCGGATCGGCATCGTCAGAGACCACCCGATTTCGTTCCTGGTCAGAAAGTATGGCTATCTACTAAAAACATACGCTTGAAGGTCACATCCCCAAAGCTGGCACCCCGATTTATCGGTCCATTCCCTATATTGAAGAGGATCAATCCGGTTACCTACCGACTCAAACTACCTGCTACCATGAAGATTCCCTCCGCCTTTCATTGTTCTCTACTCAAACCGTTTGTACCCAATCCTCTGATCCAACACATCACACCTTCCCCCAGACTTGTCAATGGACAAGAAGAGTTTGAGGTACAATCCATTCTAGATTCTCGCATTTCTAGAGGAGGCCTCCAGTATTTGGTGCATTGGAGGGGTTTTGGACCCGAAGAAAGGGCATGGATTCCTCAAATCCAGGTACACGCCCCCAGGCTGGTACGGGCATTTCATTCTAAATTTCCGCTTAAACCTGGTAAGGATCGTCCGGAGTTCGACCCTGAAGGGGGGGGTACTGTAAGGTCTCTGCCCGCTGCGGTTCCTACCTCGGCTGCCGGGGCGTGCGGCACCCGGTCACGTGGGCCTCCTCTTCCTCCTGAACTCCCGGCAGCCCCTGCTGCCCATGCGCGCCGCCGTGGAAAGGCCGTGCGCGCGCCTACGGCTCCTGTCTTTTAGTCCGGCGAACTCAACCCGCCCCTTCCGTCGCGCGCGTCGCGCGCGCGCGCGCTACTATGTCCATCTCTACTGCCGCCAATGTTATTGTTCCGTTCCCACCGGTTCTGCATCCTGCCTCAGCCTATCAGCGCTCTACCTACGTCTGACATCACCGCTGGAGGTTCTCATTGGTTCCTGTCAGTATTTAGTGCCTCCAGCCCTGAGCTGATTGCTGAGCATATTCAGTCTCTAGTTGTGCTTGCTACAAGCTACTTCGCAGTCTGCTTTTGTCTTCCGTCATAGACCCTGAACCTGTACCTGGACTCCCGATCTCTGGCACCCTCGAACCCCGGCTCGCTCAACGGACTTCTACCTTCTCCTCTCCTCGACCCTGGCTTTGGACACCGACTACTCCTGACCTCTCCTACCCCGGATCTGGCAAGTACCTCTACCACTCTACTCTCTCCTCTCCCGAACAAGGCTATCTACACGACTCTGCTTACCGGACCCGCTCACGCGGCTGTAGGGCGGCGGTTTTCCTGTATCCCCACCTCGGCCTCGCGGTCCAGTCCGGTTTGTGGTGAGCACTCCTATATTCCCGTGACAGCGTGGGGCTAGTGACTTGTGGATCATGTCCATAAGTCCGCTATACCCATCTGCCCAAGGTGACGTGGGCATGTATTAGTTTAACCTTCCTAGCACCCTAGCATTACTGAATAAGGCTCCTCAGTGTATGGGCAGTGAGTGAAACGGTCCAGCCATGCGTCGCAGGCCTACCTCTTTGGTCATTTTCTCCCGTATGACGTGCGGGTATATAGAGGCGAATTTAAGATTGCGACTTGCGAGTGTGGTTACCAAATTCTAAACATATTCTTCCCACGATGTTCCCCAAATGTTTTATATGTGTCGCATCTAAGGTCTATGTATTTAAGGACGTTCAGACCCTCTACTGGGTGCTTCTCCAGCAGGCAGCTGGCTAACACAAGGTAACCTCTTAGCCAGTTGTCCATGATTTATACTTACTAGCTCTTCCTTTGCTTTTTCCCTGGCCTGAAACCCATCAGCAAAAGGTTGTGTACGTCCGTGAACTTTCCCTTTTATTATCTCACTTTGGGTGTAGGTAGAAAAATCCGTCTAGCTACTTCCAGAGCAAGCGGGTAAATAGTGGCTGAACCAGCCTGGGTGGTGAAGGATTGATACTGGTCCCCCCGCGCCCCCTGCTTGGCGTCGCACCCAGAGCGGGTGTCTGGCTTCCCTCCTCGGCGTCCGTAGAATTGATCAGCAGTACTGCCGCTCCTATCTAGATCAAAACTCACCAGTGAAGGAATGAACAAATAATTTATTAAATTACCTAAACGGATACACCAACAAACAGAAAAGAGAACCTCCTCCCACGCGTTTCAATTGAAATGGTCTTTCTCAAGGCGTGTAAACCGACTGGAGAGAGGTCCTAGCGCCGGCGTAAGTGTCCTTCCCTTTACATTAAAGTGTAAGCTCTTCGGGGCAGGGACTCTACCTTAATGTTACTTTAATGCCTAAAGCACTTATTCCCATGATCTGTTATTTATATGATCTGATATTTATTTGGTTACCACGTGTATTACTAATGTGAAGCGCTATGTACCTTAATGGCGCTATATAAATAACGACATACAATACAATACAATTGCTGGTACTTACGCCGTCATCCTTAATTTTTGGGGCCTTGCTCTCCCGCGCTGCCCCCTGCGTTGCACCGCTTGGCCTAGCCTTAAGTGTAAAATATACTGGACACCTAACAAGCTCCTATTGAACCCCCAAAATAACCACAACATATATATAAGCATATGAGTGTCACAGAGGAGTGCTACTGAGCATGGCAATATATATTTAAAACCAGAGACAGAACATAAAACACAGACAAGGCTCAGTTTTAGCACATCCAGTGAGACTCATACACGGTACAGTGCCTAAATATATATGTATAAATATCTATTAAGTAAAATGGTCTTTTAGTTTGACATCTTTGGCCAAAATTGTTGTAAGCCCCTGAGCCAACGGCACGGCAGACCACATATCAGGGGTCCCTGACGCTAATATAAATTCTTAGTAACCTGTGTAATAACAGGAAGAATGATTTATAGTAAATCTGTCAATATTAGTAGCAAAGTTCTAAGTCTGACTGAAGCTTTTATTAACCTGTACATTACCAGGAAAAGCACTCTGTATTAGAGTTGTCGCAACCAAACTGCAAGCAGGCAAGTTCCCCTGAGTGACTTAATAGATACCTAGCCTTAAGTGACCGGAGAATCACCACTGTCTCTTTAGGAATTCATACATACAGGTTTTGTGAAATTGCGCTGTCACTATCTGAGTCGCTATTACCCGTACTATACTAGGATTTATTTCCTTACCTGGAATCTCGTTGCTCGGGTTAGTACCCTGCGCTGACCTGGCCTGAAGCGCGGTGACTGGCCTCGGCGTCTGTCCCCCTCCTCGCCATGCGTCGGTGAAGGTGAGTAGGGGTCCTGGTCCACATTCCATGCGTGCAATGACCAGTCATTGGCCGTCGCTTCCTGCGAAAACTGAGAGGACCCCATGCAGGATCCCGGGGCTGGGTCGCCTTAAATCCTCTCCCCCCACCCCCGCCGGTGACAGAGCAGAACGCCCGTCTCTGCGCTGCAGTTAATCTGCCCGACACAGCGTGGCCCATGGGTGGGAGGGGCAGGGGCCCCGGGTGGCTGGGGCGGTTATACACTAGACCGCCCGCGCCCCTGCCTGCTGGAGGTAAGTAGGTGGGGTGGTTGGGTATGGCGTGTGGTTATATGATATGTTGGTGCTTCACTGTAGTAACCCCGCTCACAGTCTGCCCTGTACTGTGAGGGGTAAGGTTGAGGTCGCCCTGAGGGGTGAATTTGAGGTCGCCCTGCAGTACCGCTAGGGGCCTCATGGTGGCGCTGCTGCAGAGGAGGGCCAAGGTAACAGCCTGCCTCTGCAGACCTGCCTGTGACCTCCTGTCTCTTTAATAAACATGGGGAGGGAAACCCCCTCTCCCCCTGCTCACAGAAGCCCGGGAAGGGAGGGTGGAGCAGGGGGAAAGGTCAGCCTGCAGCCCGCGCGCGGGAGAACAGCGCCCCTCCCTCCCCTGCTGCAGCACATTGGAGGGAGGTGAGTCATGGTGCCGAGGAGCCAGCAGCACCGCTCGCAGGTCGGAGGGGTGAGTGGGATGGGGGCGCGGGACAGAGCCAGATTGTCCCTGTGGTGGGGGGTGAGGAGGCTGTGTGGTGGGAGCCGGCGCGTGGCCACCCCCAGCAGAGGGGTAAGCGGCCTGTTGCAGTGGGAGCCCACAGGCGCACTCCCCGTGGGATAGCCCCTGCGGTCGGGAGAGATAGTAGGGGGGGGGACCTGGGCATCGGGCGCCCTGCTCGGCGCGCGGCCGACACCTGCAGAGTGGTGAGCGTGCTGCCGGCGCTGGGGCTGGCGCCGGAAGCACAGGAGCGACCCGCCCCCTCCCTGCCGGGACTGCGCTTGGGCAGAGGGAGTAGGGCGCGGCGCCGCCCGAAGCGCGAACCGGGAGGGGGGACAAGGCCTGGGAGCAGGGGAAGGAGGGGTGCGGGAATAGAGGCCGGGAGGCGCCGGGGCCCGGCAGGGGAATCAGTAGTGAGGCGGAGGGACCTTGCAGGGGGAAAAGCCGAGAGGTGGCGCGGCACAGGCTGGGGGGCGGATAGAGGGGCATAAGGCTGGAGGGGGCCCCAGGGTGGGCGCGGGAGCGTGGTGGGCTGCAAGCAGGCGCCTGCACTTGCCGGGGGAGCTGGGAGGGCTGTGGGATGGGGAATGGGGATCCCTACCTGCACCTCAGCGCTGGGATAGGCGCGGGGCAGGGACACTTACCGGCTCCTCTGGTGCCGCAGCATCAGCGGGATCCTCAAGCTCATGGGTGAGGCTGGCAGGACTCGGGGTCTTCATACAGCGGGGGGCTGCTGCAGTCACTGCGGCCTTCCCTCACGGTCTGGAAATGGCAGCTGAGCAGCAGCAAGCGTTCCTGTAAGGTAAGGGGAAAATTCCGTTAGCTCTGTCTCTCTCCCCTGGGTCCCCACTCTTTATACCCTCTCCCCCCTCCCCCTGCATGGGAGGGGACAAGCAGCCTTCCCACTCCGTGTGGGAAGGGGGAGGGGGGTTAGCCGACCCCCCCCCCCTACCAGCTCTCGCCAATCAGGACGTCGCAGCCCTTAAGGAGCCTACGACCCCATGCTGGGGCCTCTGCCTCTTCATTGCTGCGGGAAGTGCAAAGCCTGTTCAATGTTAAATTCCAACCGTAAATCATTCGTATCCAATGTAACAAAGGAAAAGTTTACAGTGAAAGATTGTATTTCTTGCAAAACCACATATGTGGTTCACTTATTACAGTGTCCCTGTGGATATCAATATGTAGGGCGAACCAAAAGATTTCTAAGAGTGAGAATTCTAGAACACGCTAGAAATATTAGACTAGGATTTGAACAACATACTGTAGCTTGTCTAGGCATTTTAAGATCAAACATGACTGTGACCCCTCACTCTTTACATATATAGGTATCCAGACTGTACAATCAGGAAGACGTGGTGGAGACAGAGATAAAAAACTGTCCAAACAAGAAAGTTTGTGGATATATAAACTCCAGACTTTGTCTACATCAGGTCTCAATGAGGAGATTGACGTATGGTCCCTCTTTTAATCAATCCCTAATACCAGTGTTTTCAGTTTTATATACTATTTTTACTCAATTGCGAGTTTTATATTATAAAAAGTTTAATTTAGGTACTCTTTCTCTCTGAATTTCTATAACTAATGTCCATCCCCTAAGATCTATTCCTTCACCATTTCATTAGCATATAGATTTTCATATGAAGCTATATATACTTGCTAGAAGTCATATGTAAATCTATGGTTTATTCTAAACTGTGAGATAGCATTATACATCGTTTTAAAGTGTGATTTTTCGGTGTGCTTAACTTTTGTTTCTTTATTTTTAGAGCCTGTCTGCATCAATATATGATATTAAAGTTTATTAATTTTAGTGTTTATCTTATGTATGTTTAATTGTTGATCGAGCGCCCCCACGGGATGACTAAGTGTCTTTCCAGGTGGGGGGAGTTGAAGTCAATCAGCCCGGCCAATAGCAGTAATGCTGTGTGTATAAGAACCGCCCTCGGAACCTCCTCCTTCATTCCCTGACGAAGTACGGAAGTACGAAACGCGTAGGAGAGGGCGCGTTCCTCATTCTTATATTTTTGTATCCCCATTGCGGTTTTAAATCGAACATTTGTTCTGCTACGGGACGTGTTTGGGACTCTGTGTGCCGCTGGACTGCTGAGTGTGAGACAGTGACGCATCAAAGACGCGATCGGCATAGAGACGCCGCCTGATGACGTCACACGCCGGCGTGGAGTAACCCGGAAGCAGCGTGGCGATCAACCCTGCTGAGAGCTCCGTGACGGTGTGGGAAGGTTCCCCAACGCTGAGCTGCTTACTTTGGAATCATACACCAGCATTCTGAGGGTGAATGTCCTGCAACCGGTGTCTGAATCCTGCTGTGCCTACAGAGTGGTAACATGTCCCTAACATGTCATGCTATTAACCCATATTGTTGATGTACGTGCAATACTCACCTTTATACTATAAATAATTTTTTTAATACACTACACAATGGTTTTTTTGCGCTGTTCTTTTTTTGTTTCCTTGTAGCCTTGGTGTTTGAGCCATTCCCACAGACCAGCTGCACAAAACCTCACCCGTTAAGGTTGTATTGTATATTTTATACATACCTTTTATATGTAAATCACTTTTCCTATCACAATCACTTATGAGCGCAAGCCCTGTTTTTGTTTTCACTCATGATCTTGCCAACTGCCTTGGTACAGAATCAACTTGATACCTGATCCCGATTCTGCGTTTGATTATTTCCAAACAAAGTTCTTAAAACTCTGTGACACCCATGCTCCGCTAAGCAGAATAAGAGTACAGGGGGCCCACCTTCCGGGGGTTACAACCGACCTTATTGCGCTTTACCATTTTAGGGATGCCTTGTGGAAAAGCTACAAAGTAACTGACACTACCAAGGATCTTAATAACTACAGATGCCTGCGGAATACATGCACAAGGCGAACAAGACACGCAAAAGCCCAATATTACTCTGACAATCTTTATCAAAAAATCAAACATAAAATCCAGCAATCTCCTGGAAGGCCATTAATATATTCCAGTCTTCTAGCCATCAAAACCCATCTAATATCAAAAAGGATGATACTGCTCTGACAAATCCCACTGACATTGCAAATGCATTCAATGAATACTGTGTGGGTGGGTTACTTCCCTACTATCAAAGTGCATCCCTAACTACAAACAAGAAGCTCAATCTGTGAACACCCCTATAGGTCAACTCCCTCCCAACAGTGCTTACAAATTTGTTTGTGGGAAAGGGAGGGGGCATTGGCAGGGGGTAGGTGATAATTGTGGGGAGAGGGAATTGTGTGTGTGTGTATGGTCGGGCATTGAGGGAGAGGAGGGGGGTATTGAAGTAGAGGAGGAGATTGAGGGAGGGATGGAGGGATTGAGTGACCCAAGGAGGTGGAAAAAGGAGGGTGGGTGTACGAGAGGGAAGGAGGCGGTGTGTAAGAGAGGGAGAGGTGGAGGAAGATGGAGAAAAAGGGAAAGAGGGAGAGGGGAAGCAGGAGAGGGGGAAAGAGAGAGAGCAGGGGGAGAGAGGAAAAGGGAGAGGGTGAGAATAGAGGGTGTGAGAGAGCGAGGAGGTGTGTAAGAGAAAGAGGGGAGGCTCACAAGGCCATTGAAATGGGGCCCCCAGAAAACTGTAACTCATGGACCTCAGGAAAGATGTGCTTAGTAAATAAGAATGTAAATAAAATGACAACATTAAGCCCCAATCCTCTCCTAAATGATTTTCATTTTACCTTCAGCCCCCTTTTTTCGTGGTATCTTGCAACAACAACAAAAATTACAAATACAAATAGAAAGCCGCATTATTGGTGACATGGGCAGCGATATTTGTAGACTTTTGCCAAAGCTGACCCGGCAGCCATGTTGTCCTCCCTGATAAGTTTTCTTGTCCATAAGATTTAGGGGTTAAATAAGGGGGAAACCCCCAGAGCTCAGGGCACTATGAATCGACTCAGGGGGACCCCCCCTGGTTAAAGTCATGTTAAAAAAATATATACTATATATTACAAAATAAAAACTAACAGCGCGGACTGCTGCTTCAACACGCAATAGATAACATGGGCTCAATAAGCTTGCAATCTAAACGGAAGGGAAACTGCAAACATAAGATGCAGGGGAAAGAGCTTAATGACTAAGGCCCATTGAGCAGAACGAATGTCTGTTTAGCTATCTGCACACGTTGAGTTATTCTTAGTGGTGGGTCTCCTGTGGGGCCAGATTTGCTATGCTTCAGGTTTGTGAGTGCCCAGTGAAATTGCTAGTGTAAAGGTCAGTGGTAATTGGGTGGAAAGTTGTAAGCTGTCTGAATTTTCTTCTCCTCGATATGCGAACTCCCCTGGTGAGCTGATAAATCTGTAACTCCCCACTTCTCGCCTCAGAGAGTGGCTCCTGTCACAGAGACGTTACAGTAAATTATATTCACAGGGCCCGAGGTGACCTCCTGTTCCTGCGTGGAGCTTAGAATAAGTGGAATACGGAGATGTTGCTGCAGGAGGAACATGGTCAACATAACAAATAGGGAAAGACTGGGGCAACTGGGAATAAAAAGGGGTACTGGAGAGGAAATGGGGGTGCCCATGAAGACAAGGTACCCTACATTGGAATAAGGTAAGATGTGGTTTCAGTAACACAAATAAAACTTTTACACAGTGGTGAATATACTTTGGGAGTGTTACTGTGTTTGCATACTCCTCAGTGCATTGCTTGCACTTCTGGCACTGAAAGGGTTAGACCAGGGGTGCTCAACTCCAGTTCTCAAGGACCACCAACAGGTTTTATCCCTGCTTCAGCACAGGTGGCTCAATCCCTGTGCTGGATCTTCCTGTGCTGAAGCAGGGATATCCTTAAAACCTGACCTGTTGGTGGCCTTTGTGGACTGGAGTTGGCCACCCCTTGGGTAAGACGATGGAACGAAGATGCTATTTTTTTAATAAAAACAATATTGTATTTTTTTCCCCTTTTAGTTTATTTCGGTTATTAATAACAAAACAAAACAAGGGTCTTTTAAAAACATTTCCATTTTTCTTCCATCCCCTTTCACTGCCAGAAAGTGCTGCAAAAATAACTCATTGTAAGTTACGGGGTTAAAAAAAAAGAAGAAGCGGAGCTCAGGTGTTTGAATAAAACAGAGTGGAACTTCGCATCTTGCTGTATTATCCTGAATTTCAGTATTTCCATATGGGAAATTAATCATGGAGAACTGTTTACCCAAATACAGATGTGGTAAAGTGATTTATCCATGAGCACACAGAGCACGAGTTGAGTCAGAAACTAAACCCACTACTTTGTGTCCTGTACTAGTAAATAAAACTACCACTCGTGAGCACATTCACATGTCTCAGACAGATCTGCAACACGGCGTTTCTCCACTATCTCTTAGCATACAGTGCTTCCACTGCAGCCAGGGATTCTGGGAATGACATGCAAATGAGCACACAGTGTCACCCTTTGCTTCATGTCGATTGGACTCCTATAATTGTATGTCTGCCGTATTACACAGCTTTTCAGCACAGCCTGGGTTAAAGTGCATAGCCAGCAAAACCTACTCACAGACAGCAGACGTGTTTATAGACAGAGCCGGCTTAAATCTTAGCAGGGCTCGGTGCCGGGGAAGAGCGCTTGGCCTCTTACCTGCTCCGGCATCTCCTCCTGCTCCTCATCTATGAAGCCGCGATGTCATGTTGTCATGACAATGTGACGCTGCTACGTCACGTTATCATGGCAATGTGATGTTGCAACGTTGCAGAGATGAAGAGATGCCAGGCAGAAGAAGCCGGATAGAAGGTAAGAGGCACTTACAGAGGCCCCTCGCTCTTCCCCGGCAATCAGTTTATCTGTTGTGGGGAAGAGAGTGTGGGGCTCGGTGCAACTGCATAGATGACACTGCCATCAAGCAACACTGTCTCAAAATACAGGCCAATCTCTCTTCTCCCAATACTGTCCAAAGTCATGGAAAAATGTGTTCCCTCCCAATTAAGCGATTACTATACCAAGACAAATTTCCCTAGCCAATTCCAATCTGGCTTTTTACCCCAAACACTCCACGGTAACTATCCTCCTAAAGGTTTGTAATGAGATCCAGTGTGGAATGGAACGGGGACAACTCACTTGTGCAATATTACTAGATTTTGCAAAGGCTTTTGATACTGTTGATCATGTTATCTTGCTAAACAAACTCCAGTGCTCTGAAATAGGGAAGCATGCTTTAAACTGGTTTAATTCCTACCTATAAGATGGATCCCAACATGTGTCTATCTCGGACATAAACTCCAACCCCTTGGATATGACCTGTGGTGTCCCGCAAGGCTCTGTTCTGGGGCCCCTACTCTTCTCGGTGTTCATTAATGATCTTCCAACAGCTTGTAAGAGAGCTTCAATACACATGTATGTGGGTGACACAATCTTATATGAACACAGCACTCACCTCTCTAACCTTGGACACGTACTTCAATCTGACGTTTTGAGACTTGAAAATTGGATTTCCCAAAACAAACTGTTTCTAAACACTGACAAAACTGTAACAATGGTATTTGGGACCAAGGCTACTGTAAATTCCTAAAGCTTCCAATGAAGGAGCTACAGAACAGAACCAACTCTAATACTATCCTAGACCCTGTTACTAGTTTCAAATATTTGGGCTTATGGTTTGACTCCCATTTAACATTTGGGTTGCACATTGATACCCTGATATCCAAAACCTATGCCAAACTAGTTGTACTATATAGGAACAAATCCTACCTCAGTCTATTGGTCAGAAAGCGCATCGCACAGCAGATGCTGATGCCAATTATAGACTATGGAGACATAGTATATGGCACAGCACCGCAAACTCACCTTGGCAAACTTGATACCCTCTACAACTCAATACGCCGCTTTGTTCTTGTAGGAGGACGTGCGCAGAGGTATGCAAGGGAGACTTGTTAAGGTGAAATTAAATAAGGCTTTTATTGCGCCTGTTTCCTTAACATAAGAAAATCATCCAAACAAGGGGTCAAACAAAGCTTCTGTTCACTTGGGAGTATGTCTAGTGAAACCTATGCAGTCCACAACTCCCTTTAGATTAGCATGTCTCCCAGCCCCAAACATATATCTTGATATGTGCAGATACAAAACCTTATAAAGGAAAGTTTTATCTGTTTTCTTGTAGTTGGAGGGAAAGTCTTCTCTGTTCCTGGGTTGCTGCCTTTTTCCTCAGGCTATATCAGCATTCAGGTTCAGAAGTGCTTTCCCCTGTGTCTTGCAAGCAGCGTGCAGTTTTTCTTCTGGCAGGCTCAAGACATCTATTCCTTTGGTCAGTCCCACTACTTGGGATACTCAGGAACAATCTCCCTTCCTGTTTCAAGGGCAGGCTTTTCTAACAAACCTAATCAGCAAGGTGGTGTTGGTTAATTAACTACCAGCAGTTAACCGCCACACTGCTGGATTAGAGGAACATTTCCTGAACAGGGATAACTCCCCTGTTACATACCTCCCCTGTTTGTGGGAAGCTCGGGCTTGCCCCGGCCAAAGCCCATCCTTCCACTCTCATTCGCGAAAACTCTGTGACTTGAATGAGAGTGGATGGAGGAAGAGAACCCTCAGTCCCGCTGGGATTGGAGCCCTTTCTCCAGTTTATTCATGTCTCCTCCCAAAGGTGCTTGAGATCAGCACTCCTCAGTCGCTCGAGGAGGACTTTTTCCAAGTATAGTCTTTTTGCTGCGTGCGCGGTCATGAGATTTCCCTCGCGTCGGGTGCTCGTCTTATTGTAGACAGACTGTATGGCAACAGTTGCAGAGTGTTTGAAAACAGCCCTTTGATTTTTCCGCTCTTGAAGCTGTCTCTCCGCACTTTTTCCACTCAATGGAGTTGCTAGTTCAGCTTCTTTGGGATTAAGTTGCAATTCCACATCCACTTCCAGAGAATGTCCCATCTTTTCAGCTTCATCAGCTAAGGATTCTTCTGGTTTTGATTCAGCACGTGTACCTTTTTTTGTTGCCTGTTGGGTGGCTGAAGGTTTTGCTAGTGCTTGTTTAGGTGGTTCAAATTTTGCAACCTTGTTTTTCAGACGAGCGGTATTCCCAGCTTTCACTGTACCCTTGTCTTCATGGGTTTTTGTGGCTGTGGGATACTGACACTTAGTCAGGGTCAATACTTGTCCTTGTAGAACTGTAATCTCATCCGCGAGAGATCCCTGTTTTTTGAGTGCGTCTTGCAAGTCTCTTCTCAGGGAATTTATCTGCACACTTTGCTTTCTCTGAGCTTGCTTCCACATTTTCGTTGTATTGTGAAGCACTGTGAATTTCTTTGCTCGGGCCACAGTTACTTGTCTCAGTTTCTGGACCTTCTTGTGCTCCCTTTTGTGCCGAGTCACTTGGGTTCTAAGCTTGGCCTCTAGCGATGCTTTGGTGATGCTCAGGGTAGCCTTCAGTTTCTCATGCTGCTTTGCGGGGACATACTGGGTAATCAGACGTTCCTGCAGCACTTATACTTCTTTAGCAGCCTGCAGATTGTCTTCCTGCAGAGTTTGCTGCTTGTCCTCGGCCTTCTGGATGTGCGTACGCAGACCTTGCAGTTGGTTCTGCAGTCGGTGCTCTGCTTCAAACTTCTCATCTTCCAAAAGTGTATTTATTTCTTTAAGCTCGTGCAGCTTTTCATTCTTTTCCTTGACATAGTCTGTCAAATGAGAATTTTCTTCTTTCAGTTTTAAGTTTTCTCTTTTTTCAGTCTCTGTACTATTCATTGCCTCATTGCAGTCCGCCTTCCATTTTTGCACATCTGCTTGGAGGCGGGCTGTCTCCTGGCGTGAGAATTCCATCTCCAGGTTTAGGTTCTGAAGCTCCGTCTGAGAGACTTTGAGATCAAAGTTAAGATGGAGGATAGTTTTCTTTGCAATGTCCAGCTCCTCAGTGAGACTGAAGTTCCTTTCTGGAGACTTCCAGGTCTGTGCGGCAGCTGTTGGTCTCATGATGTGAGGCATCCAGTGCTCTGCGGAGTGTATGAACCTCTTTCTGAGATACGTCCACCTCTGTCCGGACACTGTTGACCTCCTGTTGTGAGGCATTCAGCTCTATGCGAAGAGTGTGAACCTCTTGCTGGAAGACTGTCATCTGCTTCAGTGCCTCCTCATACTTTCGCTTCAGCTTAGCCATCATTTTATCAGATTGGCTCTGCTTTTCATCCATGGCGGAAATAGTAGCGTTTGCAGTATCTAGTTCAGTCTTGAGATCGTCCAATTCTGTCCTGGCCAAAGAGTAAATTGTGAGCACATCTTTCTGTAGCTTCACGTTATTTTTCTGTAGCTCTGTGTAACCATCTTTCTTTTGTTTCAATTGTTCACGGAGCATATCACAGTCATGCCTGGCATTTTTCAGGGCATCTTCAGGGCTGGTCAAGGGATCGACACTCACTGGTTCCGGCTCCACTTCCCTGGGATGGTTGGTTGAGGGTTCCTCACTGTTGGCACCGGACAGACACTTCTTTGGGGTACACGACTTGGGCCCTCTGGATATTCGGTTATCCGCGGGACGAATTCTCCATTTTCTCTAGGCTGCAGGGCAACACTGTCCCCCTTTTTCTCCACAGGATCTGCGGACGTGTCTGTTCCTTCCACGGTAAGTGAAGAACCGCTTTTCTTTTTACGCCTTTTTGTTTTGGATGACTCCGTCCCATCAGGAATACTGGGGACTTCTTCTTTATTTGATACTTCAGCGGCTTCATTGTATACACCAGGCTTTTCTTGCCGTTGCGTTAGCTGACAGAAATATTTGGTGATCTGCTGCTCCCGCTCTTTCTCCTGTCGATCATATTCGTCATCATAGAGAGCGGTCTTTTCGGTTCGTGCCGAGTTCAGGCACCCCCACCATTCTTGGGGTGTTTTGGGGGTGTGACTCGGTTCGGGTTCCCCGTAAGAGATGTCTTCCTCTTTATTGGACTGGAAGGGCCACTCTTCCATGGGGTAGAGTTCATTACAGGAACGCTGCATCTTGTCCTCCATTTTGGGGCTATCAGGTGTAATTTTCTTCCTGACCTCAGTAGGCGCTATTGCAGCTGTTGCCACTGTATTTGCTAGAACCCCCAATTGTGGTAGTCCTACAGGTGGGCATATTTTGCTTGTAGAGGTCGTAGCTCTCACAGGCATCTCTGTAGACTTTTTCTTTTTCTTGGGTAATTTTTACAATATCAGCAGTACTGTGCACGCATTCTCTCTCATTAGGTATACTGGATGTGCAGTTGCTAGGTAAAAACTTCTATTTGCTTTACACCATTTACTTGCTAGGTATAATCTCTCAATAGCTATACTAGATGTGCAGTTGCTAGGTAAAAACTTCTGTTTGCTTTACACCATTTACTTGCTAGGGCAATTCCTCCACTTCAGCCAAATAATGTGGTTTTCTGCGTGAGTTCGGTAATTTTCAGTCTCAACTTTGGGTATTATGGCATTCACTCTTCACACTTTGGGATACCTTTACACAGCTCAGCAATTCCTTTTTCCGCAGTAGGGCAATTTTACCCTCAGCACTTGTTTTGCTGAAAATTCCCCTGCTTCAGCATAGTCGCATCAATTTGCACACTTTTCTGCATATACTCCATTCACAGCTGGTAGTCCTATACGGTGTGGCAGCCTCTCCTTTCAGAATCAGTACTGCTCGTGGGTCACCATCTGTATTCACTGCTTCAGCGAAACATTTGAAAGCAACAAACACCTATCCCTTTTAAGGGCTAACTTACTTCTTGAACCCTGACTATGGCTGGAAGGCAAAACCCCTATTTCAATGACCATACTACACTTTATTGTGATAGGCAAATAAGGTTTACCTGCTTCAGCACAGTCTCTCTCTCTCTCTCCTCTTGGAATCGGGGAAAAGAGTCCATCTGTGGTTTTGTGGGTTTCAGTGCAGTGTAGATTTCCTGCCTGTGTGTGTATCCCTTTAACTCTGGTCTCTGCTGCATGAGATTCTTTGTTTATGTTGCACAGGCTGTTTGTAGGCAAAAAGCACAAAAGAAATTCACAGGCAATCTCCGGGGCCCCTTTTAACTGCAAGGGCCACCTCAGTCCCAATTCTGAAACCATATGTAGGAGGACGTGCGCAGAGGTATGCAATGGAGACTTGTTAAGGTGAAATTAAATAAGGCTTTTATTGCGCCTGTTTCTTTAACATAAGAAAATCATCCAAACATATGCAAATAAGGGGTCAAACAAAGCTTCTGTTCACTTGGGAGTATGTCTAGTGAAACCTATGCAGTCCACAACTCCCTTTAGATTAGCATGTCTCCCAGCCCCAAACATATATCTTGATATGTGCAGATACAAAATCTTATAAAGGAAAGTCTTATCTGTTTTCTTGTAGTTGGAGGGAAAGTCTTCTCTGTTCCTGGGTTGCTGCCTTTTTCCTCAGGCTATATCAGCATTCAGGTTCAGAAGTGCTTTCCCCTGTGTCTTGCAAGCAGCGTGCAGTTTTTCTTCTGGCAGGCTCAAGACATCTGTTCCTATGGTCAGTCCCACTACTTGTCATACTCAGGAACAATCTCCCTTCCTGTTTCAAGGGCAGGCTTTTCTAACAAACCTAATCAGCCAGGTGGTGTTGTTTAATTAACTACCAGCAGTTAACCACAACACTGCTGGATTAGAGGCACATTTCCTAAACAGGGATAACTCCCCTGTTACAGTTCTCCAATGCAACTACAACACACATCACTGCGAAATGCTCAAAGAACTAGATTGGTCATCATTTGAGTATAGACGCAAAGTTCATCACTCCTGTCTTGCCTTCAAATACTTTCTGGGCACGCTACCCGTGTACCTGAACAAGCTCCTCACCCCTATCACATGCAGCACTTATCATCTGAGATCTGACTCCAAAAGACTGTTCATGGTCCAAAGGCTCAACAAAGTATCCAGCCGCTCCTCCTTCTCTTACCGTGCACCCCAAAACTGGAACAATCTACCGGAGACTCTCACAGCCACACGCAGTCTAAGTTCTTTATAAACTAAAGCTGTCTCAAAGTTTAATCTGGTCTGTAACTGTTACATACGCTTATACTATATATTATCTCTAACTGCGCATGCTATGTCTTGTATATAATGTATAACCCTGCTCACTCATTGTAGGTACTGTATGTATTTGTAACCATGTATTTGTCATTATAACTCTGTGCCCAGGACATACTTGAAAACGAAAGGTAACTCTCAATGTATTACTGCCTGGTAAAACATTTTATAAATAAATACTGTAAATAAGCCGGCCCTGTGGGTCCATGTTAAAATGGACAGGAAGTAAAAGGTGACACTGTGTGCTCTTTTGCATGTCATTTCCCAGAATCCCTGGCTGCAGTGGAAGCACTGTATGCTAAGAGAATATCACATGTGAGCACGTTCACGTGACTCAGACAGGTCTAAGAGTATGCAAAGAGATAATGGTGAAAAGCAGGGTTGCAGACCTGTCTGATATGTGAATGTGCTCACAAGTGATATCTTTATTTGCTGTAGGGTTTTTTTTCTCTATTTGGTTACCCACCATAACTTATGTAAGATGTGGTTAGGTCCTGTACTAACATCATATATGACATTTTTTTGTGTGTCAATTTTAGTTCTAAAAAGTAATACAAATGTGTTTGCTACTGTATGTATGCAGGTCATTCTGTGACATCATATCTTTGATGCTTAAGTAAAAAAAATTAATGAATACCTGATTGATACAATTTACATAAAAACAGAACTATGTATGTTTTGTTTATGTATAACTAGTATTAGCAACTAGAAATTATTAGTGTAATATTACTTCTAATAGCCATACTGTGAAAACAATACATTGTATTCACCTATATAATGATTCAGTGTCATCAAAAAGTAGTAGCACTGTGTTTTAAAACGAAAGGCTTTGGGAGGAGGAGCAGCTCAGTGACATTAACTGTAATCAACAACCCTGAGTTTGAATTCAGGGGCACAAGGTTCACTTCCCCGTGTCCGCTCCTAGTGATGTTGGGCAAGTCACTTTATCTCCCTGTGCCTCAGGCATCAAAAACATAGATTGTATAAGCTCTGCAGGGAAAGACTGTGTCTGTAAAAACAAATCCTATGTACTGCACACTATACTGTAATTGTGAACTGCTATGTGAAGTGCTATATGAAATAATTGTATTATTATTTTAAAGGGGAAACATTCTTTCAATAAAAAATTTTTTTAAAGGAATAAAGCGAGAGAAACACCCTATCTAACAGATATTTTTTTAAGCAAAACGTTTAGGAAATTGGGCACTATAAGGCCGAGTCCATGATGGGGGCACGCGACCGTCCTCGTGGCTTCGCGCTTGCCTCCAGCTTCAGTGATTTGTGTGCTTTAATTGGATGCGACGAGGGGGCATGGCTGTGACGTCACGGAAGCGGGTTTGCCCCCATTGGGCTAACCGCTCACGTCACCCGGCCGTCGCGCGTGGAAACATATTTATTTGTTTCCTTGCGCATCGCGAGCGCCGGCACTTCTGGTCGCGGGTGCTCTCAGGACAGCCTCATAGAGGCACATCATTCTGATCGCGGTCGCGATAACCATGGACTAATTAATAGCGGCTTTAATCTGCAACATTCTGCATGAACGTAGATGCTCTGAAATGTTTTGTGTGGTGAATGCATCGCGTAAAGGGTTAAACATCTTACACATTTGAGCCCAACGCTGCATTTGAGATCCCAGTTAGGAAGATCCAGTCTGGGGGGTAAAGTTAGACCCACCTTAAAACACACTTGCTTAAAGAAGCATATGAGTAGCACCGTGGATAATACTATACACCTGATACATAAACCTTGGCCCCTTGCAGACGCACTTACCTGAACGCCCTCCTACTGTCTCTGTACGTTCTCCCTACCAATTAGATTGTAAGCTCTTCGGAACAGGGACTCCTCTTCCGAAATGTTTCTTTTATGTCTGAAGCACTTATTCCCATGATCTGTTATTTGTATTATTTGTTATTTATATGATTGTCACGTGTATTACAACTGTGAAGCGTCATGTACATTAATGGCGCTATATAAATAAAGACATACATACAAAGTTACAATACCGCAAGTCATCTCAGGTGCCAACTCTTAACCCATAACCAAAGATTGATCCATCATTTGGTTGACCACTTTAAAGTTCTGCATGCCTCTCTTTGGCTTCATTCCCAACATATTTGGCAGTGGGAGAAAAAAAAAAAAAAAGTTAAAGAAAACACATGATTTAAAAATGGTTGAGTGGGGTGTGGGAGGGGCTGAAAGAAGACAGCTGTTGCACTTCTGAATTCTCTCATTTTCAGTAGAGGAGCACTCACTGTGCAGTGTTTTTATAGACTGGCCATCAACAAGCCAGAGGGACCATCACAAGCACGGCACAAGAAAAGGTAAGTCCCATAAGCATCTCTACTCTAGGCGGTCATATCATTTCGAAGAGCAATGATGTTTAACCTATGTCCCGTGTAACCCTGGGGTCCCGCCCGAGGCTATTAGGGACTCCGCCAACATCATTTGGGAACGGTGAATATTTTATTCTGGAAGACTCCGTTTTTTTTTTAATTTTGACATATTATTTAATGTAGTCATTCAAACAAGGTAATTCAGTGTTATTGTATTGTATGTATTGTATGTCTTTATTTATATAGCGCCATAAATGTACATAGCGCTTCACAGTAGTAATACATGTTGTAATCATATAAATTACATAAATAACAGAGCATGGGAATAAGTGCTTCAGACATAAAAGTAACATTAAGGAAGAGGAGTCCCTGCTCCGAGAAGCTTACAATTTAAATGGTAGGTAGGGGAACGTACAGAGACAGTATGAGGGAGTTCCGGTAAGTGCGTCTGCAGGATGGCAAGCTTTATGTATCATGTGTCCAGGATTATCCACAGTGCTATTCATATGCTTCTTTAAGCAAATGTGTCTTAAGGTGGGTCTTAAAGGTGGATAGAGAGGGTGCTGGTCGGGTATTGAGGGGAAGGGCATTCCAGAGGTGCGGGGCAGAAAGTGAGAAACGTTTACGGCGGGAGAGGGCTCTAGATACAAAGGGGGTAGAAAGAAGACATCCTTCATTACAGAATGCTGTTCATTTATTGCAAACATTGTATGAGCGAAGGATGGGCAGGTTTATTGGGTTTGAAATCCCAGCTATGAGAATTTTTACATTCGAGTAAAATTTGAGTCAAATCCTTAGATATATTTTTTTTTTTATGTAAATAAACGGAAAACTTTTAGGTTTGCAAATGTAAAAACTCGCAAGGTTTTGGCCAAAAACGTTCGAAGTTGAGAATTTTGACAAATGTTTATTTTTCCTTCTTTTTCCCATAATTAAAAAAAAAATTAAAAAATCGAAATCCAAGACGCAACATTTTTTTTATTTTAGCAGTGAAAGTGCCCACGGCCCCTCAGGCACTTGACCGCGCCTCACGGGATGGCGTAAAGTGGAAGCTGGAGGTGTCCTCCACCTCCTGTCCCATTTACTGATAGATCGCATTCTAGATCTCTCCTAGAAAAGCGAGCAGGATAATTATGACATGGTTACTACATTATAGAGCCCCTGGGGGGGCCAGACCCCATGACATACTGTAGTAGCTGCGTCTAAAGGGCACCGAAAGGGTTAATATAAATGCTACCATAGTATACGTATTATGTTCCAAGGACATAAAAAAATATTTTTTAAAGGTTCAGCGGTAATTAAAAGGTTAAAAAAGCTACTGTATTGGAGGCAGAGAATCCTTCAGAATGAGTTGTCTATAAAACATATCTGGGAGGAAAATGTAATTAAAAAGTAAGTACTTTGCTGCTGTTTTTTTTAATGTTATTACATTTTATTATTACATACTGTAGCAACTACGTAATAATTATATTTCATGACATTAAAGAAAGAGCAGCACAGTACTTACTTTTAATTACATTTATTGGTCCAATTATTTTAAATAATGTGATTGTATGTATGTTGTGGTGTGTGTGTGTGTGTGTGTATATGTACATACATACGTGTTAAGTTATGTTATACATGTTGCATGTATTATATTATATATGTAATTTAGATTAGATATTTTATTTAATATTAATGGTACTCACCGGGTGCATTCACATACTGATCGAGATCTATTCTCTTCTGCGCAAAATAGCTAATATAGCAAGAACTGGGGCATAATAATTCCCTTGTACAGTGCTGAATACGTAGCCAGTTTTTCTTGGTTATCCGACTTTAAATATTCATGTTATGATCAATTTGGAACCCAAAAGCCACAAAGAATTCAATTTACTTCTCTTTAATGTTTTAGTACATTATAAATGAGCAATTTTGCTTGTCTGGGGTGACCTGGTGTGTCATAGCAGATAGTTCTATTAATAAGCTGCATGCAGGAATTTGTATAGTAATAACGGTCTGCCGAGTTGTAAGGAAGCCACGTTTAACCTGTCACATACATAATAATAGCCTTCTGTGCACTGGAACATATAACTCATTCCATTTCTGTTGGTCACTTAACAGTTTGCCCTTAGATCTGTGCAATGACCGTAAAAATTCCCACCTAGAATAATCCAGCAGAGTCAAGCAATTTAATGTCATACTCAACATAGTTCAAAGTCTTCTAGTTCAGCTAATGGTTGCACATTACTGTTAATGCAGCAGCGGCCCCCCTCCTGGTTTTTCAAATGGGTGAGAAGCAGAGGGTCCTGGGAGCGGAACCGGATTAATTTCAGCTCTGGGACACCCTGGTTTGCGAGATACTTACCGGGCAAGGTAGTGTTAGTACTTCCTGGTATTTAAGTCGCCCGCGTCACGTGGACCAATAGGAAGCCGCAACAGAGGATGTTGTGGCTTCCTTTCAGCCCGCATCACGCTAGTGATTTAAACCGCCATTTTGTTTCCCCAGAGGGGACGGAAACGGTGTTAACCTTCAGTGCTAAGTATCTCCGGAACCAGAAGTTTCCCGGAGCTGAAACACAATGTTTTCACCCCTTGCTTCCCACCTATTGTATTGTATGTCTTTATTTGTATAGCGCCGTTAATGTACATAGCGCTTCACAGTAGTAATACACGTGGTAATCATATAAATAACAAATAATAAATAGATATAAATAACAGGTCATGGGAATAAGTGCTTCAGACAAACGTAACATTTAGGAAGAGGAGTCCCTGCTCCGAGGAGCTTACAATCTAATTGGTATGTAGGAGAAACGTACTGAAACAGTAGGAGGGCATTTTGTAATACTGTATGTAATAAAGGGTAGGGGCAGGTCCACAAAATTAAGTAGGGGGAAATCCCCCTGTAAAGTATGGTTTGATTTATTCATAAGAATGATGTCACAAAAACACTCCACTATTTATATTCTTTTAAAATGTTACATCTTCATAACAGAAACATTATGCGTTATATGTAACATCTACTGCACTTTCAAGCGTGTGGAAGGGAATGGCAATAGCAAGTTGAACAAGCTTCATTAGTGAAAAGATGTGTATCCTCATTTATTTGAGGTGAGTTCTTAAAGTTGTATTATTAACCATGCACTTAATATGTTACAAAGTCTCTAGTGCAGAGTAACAAGATGTTACATTGAAGAGCTATTCCACCAGTTGCACCTACATCTCCAGGACATACTTGAAAACGAGAGGTAACTCTCAATGTATTACTTCCTGGTAAAATATTTTATAAATAAAATAAATAAATAAATATAATGGTATTGTGCCAGCCAATTTTAAAAGTAGCTGCAGATTCAGCAGGTAAGATTGAGAGATTTGTGATCTTTTCACCTATGTTCACCAAACTTACGCAATGGGCCGGTTTTTTTTAAGTTTGAAAAACGAACTTGATAAAAATGACACTTTGCCAACGGGAAAACTTGCACCATCTCATATATTGGGGGGGGGGGGGGGGGAGACACGAGACTCCGTGTGTGAGGGGAAGTGTTTCCACCATCAAATGTTGGATTTTCTTGTTTATAAACCAACTCTCCTGGAAAATTGGGGTGGGGGGGGGGGGGGGGGGGGTAGAGGGGAAAGGAAAATGTACTGGATAAAAATCACTAACCAAAATGCTTGTTAAAAGGTGGTGGTGAGTACAAGAAGAACAACTTTAACATGATGTCCTGAAGCAGCCAACCACAGGGCCAACTGCAAAAATATTTAATTTAAGTCAATGGGAGTTTTCTGTCGATCGTGGTGGGATCGGTCACTTTGGGGCTTATTGAATAAGCCACTTAGAGTTACGTAATGGTTGTTGAGTGCACGTTTACCTGGGATAAAGTAAGAGGGATTGTCAGACACACACACAAATGCACAATGACAGACACAGATACAGACACAGTGACACACAGACATATACAGTGACAGACTCCAAGACAGACACAGAAACACAGACATGCCATGCCAGAGACAGACACACAGATACAGACACACACAGTGACAGACTCACACAGACCTTCTGTATACACACACAGTGACAGACACACACAGACATAAACACACATACCGACATATACACACACAGTGACAGACACACACAGACATAAACCCACAGTGACAGAAACACACACCGACATATACACACACGGTGACAGAGACACACAGACACACACAGTGACAGAAACACACAGACATATACACACCCAGAGACACACAGAGACATATACACAGTGACAGAAACCCACAGACATATATACACACACACACAGTGACAGAAACACAGAGTGACGGATATACACACACAGTGACAGAGACACACACAACACACACTGACAGAGACACACACAGACACACACAGTGACAGAGACACACACAGACACACACAGTGACAGAGACACACACAAACACACACAGTGACAGAGACACACACAAACACACACAGTGACAGAGACACACACAGACACACACTGACAGAGACACACACAGTGACAGAGACACACACAAACACACACAGTGACAGAGACACACACAGTGACAGAGACACACACAAACACACACAGTGACAGAGACACACACAGACACACACTGACAGAGACACACACAGTGACAGAGACACACACAAACACACACAGTGACAGAGACACATACAAACACACACAGTGACAGAGACAAAAACAAACACACACAGTGACAGACACCCACACAGTCTACCATACTTTGCGGTGTTGTAGCAAGAAGGTAAATCCCCAAATAAGGCCACTGTGGGAGATGGGGATTGCGTCTGGAGCACGTGCAGGGCAGGTGGCTCCCACTCCTCCTCAGTGCGATTGCTGACGCAATGCCGCTGTGTGGGGCTGGTGCTGTTCCCAGGGCAGGGGGCATTTCTGAATCACAGACTCCTCAGCACGCGCAACTCCCCACCGCCACTTCCCCCTCCCCATGAATGATGATGACGTTGGGGTAACTATGCGCATGCACGCAGCTCGGCGCCCGCAGAACACAGGAGATTAGGGGCGCAGGGTGAATGTGCAGCTTTACCAGCAGCCACATTTCGCGGCACATTTCCTGGGTAGTGGAAACGTTGGCCAGAATCTTGTTTCATTGACTTACTGTATACTGTATACCTTTCAAAACACTCCTCTCTACAACACATTGAGAGATAACTGTGATACCTTGGAAATATTATCATTTGCATATGCAAAAAAGATTATTGAGATGCAAATGAGCGTATTACCCATGTATCTCCCCATGTTTTACATGTTTTTAGGAACTTTCTTCTAAAAAAAAAAATTTGAAAATGCTACACATAGGCTAAGTGAATTTGGTTAAACTTTGCACATTTCAAGTATTATTCTTTATTTTGTATTTAGCACAAAAGGAGCAGATGGCGCGCTAAAAAACAAAGCAATAGGCAAGACTCAAAAAATAATATTTGGCGGCTACTGGAGAGACACCTCCCATGGCTCCTTATGCTAGCGATTAAATTATACTACAGAGTGTATGGGCGTTATTCATTAAACTGTGATACTGCCGATCGGGGCATTATCCCTCAAAAACTCCCTGATTGGTTCAGTTTAATGAAAAGTAGCTATAGGACCACCAGAGGAAAAAATGTGTCACCCTTTATTCAATGAGGTGCACTCCAATGAGTGAGGTTGGACAGATCTGACTTTATCTGTTATTTACCAGAAAACCAGCTGTCACCAGAGTACCCGAGGCCTCCCTTTTTCTTCTGGGATCAAGAATTTTGTTGCAAACCATGGTAATTAGTAACTGCTGATTAGAATGCAACAAGTTGTATTACATGAGAGCAGGCATCAGTCCTATTAAAGCAAAGTCCCCACAAACTAACCCCTCCTGGTTTTTAGTACATGGTCATCCAATAGGGAGCCGGCACCAATGATATTGCGACTTCCTATTGGCCTGAGATTGGGCAGCCATTATATTTCCCCTGGAGGGAGATTTAAACTTGTCAGGAACCGGGGAGTCCCTGGAACTGAATTCAGCATGGTTCAGCTCCAGGATCCCTCTGTTTCCCATCCTGTAAAAAAAAAGGGGCGTAAAAGACGAGTAGAGGGAAGGGAAACTGCTTTAAAATTGTGGGGAACCCGCACAACGAGAACGCCTTTTCAATGTGCCAATAAATCATTCTAAGTAATCAGCTGTTTAAAACCAGAGACAGAACATGAAACACAGACAGAGCTCAATGCACATCCAGTGAAACTTATACATGGTACAGTGCCTAAATATATATGTATAGATATCTATTAAATAAAATGGTCTTTTAGTTTAACATTTTGGCCAAAGTGTTGTAAGCCCTTGAGCCACTACACGGCAGACCACATCTCAAGGGTACCTAACACTAATATAAATTTGGGGGTTCAATATGTGTCCTGTAAGTAATCAGCTGTAATGAAACAGGAATGAGATATAAAATATCAGAGTGCTCTATACCAGGGGTACGCAAACTAGGGGGGGGTGAAATTTTTTGGGTGGGGGGTGCGCCGGTTACAGAGGTCCCGCGAGGCCTCTGTAACTATCCTACCTTGGCTTCCAGCGACGTGTCGTCATGGTAATCTGGCGTCAAATGACTTCACGGGGTTGCATTGCCATGGCAACGTGACATCACATGACCTCGCAGCGTCATTTGCCGCCGGAGCCGAGCAGGGGGGAGGGGGGTGAGCAGGGAAGGAGAGCAGGCAGGGGGAAAAGATTGCCTCACCCCTGCTCTATACTGTGATTCCCTGAACATCAATCACATTTGTTTTCAAGCGTAGATAATTAGTTGACACTGTTTTTTAGGCATGCCAAAATAACCTAAAGGCTCCTCCTACTACTAATGGAGAAAGAGGCCGCTCTGGTATTTCACTTCTGTGAAAAGGCTTGTTTGTTTAAAGAGGTTTTATCTCGGACCCTGTCTGGGATGAGTAATATTCTTCTGGTATTAAAACATTAATCGCAGCCAAGCCTTCTCTCAGCAGGACAGAAGTAAAGATGTTTAAAGACAGTAAGATTAACTTCTCTCTGAAAATCCATTACACTTACAGACGATTGCAGGGTGAATTAGTTTTACAGTAACTGGTGGCTGGAGTTAGGGAGTTGTTTAAAGATTACCGCTCGCCCTGTTTATTAGAGTGAGCTGTAACTGTCGCTCACAGTCTACAAACAGATTTTTAGCTACATTACTCTGCCAAAAATGTACTTCTAATCGCTGCGTTATATAGTATCCCACTTACGTACTATATCCTCTAGTGCAGGGGTGTGCAAACTGGGGGGGGAACAAGATTTTCCCAGGGGGTCACGGGCGGTTGCAGAGGCCTCCGCGCTCTTCCCCAATGCATTTAAATTAAATGCCGGGGGATCGCGTCAGGCCTCTGCAACTTCCCTTACCTGTGGCGACGTGTCGCCATGGCAACGTGGCATCAAATGACGCTGCGGGGTGCCGTGACCCCGCAGCGCCATTTGACGCCGAAGACAAGGTAAGGAGGGGGACGCGAGCGGGGGAGAGCAAGCAGGGGGGTGCAGACTGGAAAGTTTGCGCACCCCTGCTCTAGTGGTTAAACCACTGAAAACATTCTTTGTAATATTATAATGGCCCCTGAAGCAGTGAAAGTGGAAATAATTTCCCTCCTCATTGTAGTGACAGTAAGCAATACACTTTGTTCCTACATTATAAGGATCCAGGTGCTGGTGCTTGGAACTGAGATGCATACAGACCTTATCAATGGTATTACCAACGGTCATGAATTTTGTAAGCATTATACCAATTGAAACTAGTCAGGAGAGTAGAAAGTCACACATTTGGGGAGAGCTTTTCCTTCTGTGCGTTCCATTTTATTTAGTAATCGGCCAGGTTTAACTGCACGTGTGGCGAGGAAGAAGTGATAATAAAGAGAATATGAAAGAATGGCAGGTCACATGAAGGTCGAATCTCTATAGAAAGATTGGAGAAGGGTGGCTGTACCCCAGGGCTGGCCAACTCCAGCCAACTTTAGTCCTCAAGAGCCACCAACATGCCAGGTATTCAGGATATTCTTGATTCAGCAGAGGTGGCTCAATCAGTGACTGAGACACGCTGACTGAGCCAAAAGAAGAGATGGGGGAGCACAATGTGAGGGGGATGTAATATCTTTCACTGACGGTCAATGTGGTGTTTATACCTCTATTGTTTCCTCATAGAAAGATCAAAAAGCTCCTTGGATGGGGAGCTTGCGTACAAATATGTGATCACAGGGATTAGGTGGAAAAATAAATAAACTTACACGGCCTTGTGTAAGTTGTATCCCATCAAGGTTTCTTTTACTTCCTTTCGAGTCTTGCTTCTGGATGGTGGTGCTTCTTTCTTTCTGGTCCTTTTTTCTCCTTTAGGTCGGTGGATTCTTGACTGTAGTTCGCCTCTCGTGTGGATATAAGTGTAAACAATAAAGGAAGGCAATTAGGCACATACATACACAGATCTGCTGCGGTATGGGGGTGAAGCAATATGATATTGCATGTATCCAATACTGATAAATAATATTCCACTCACACGGCCTAATGTGAGTGGTCTCCTATATCCGTATCTTGCTGACTGAGCCACCTGGGCTGACCTGACCTGTTTGTGGCCCTTGAGGACTGGAGTTTGCCAACCCCTGCTGTTGCACGTGCCACAACTGTGTTAGACAGGATTTTTCTTGCCAGCGCCCTTCAGCGATGCTCACGACTTGCTCCACATCTCTTACTTGAAAGTTGCTAACCTTTGATATAGACCAGTATTTGTTTTTTAAACGCTTAATATTGTGTATAACCCAGCAGCCTGGGGTGTCAATGTAAAAGTGGTTACTTACAGTATTAGCTAGATGTGGTTCTCAGGGAAGATGGTAATCTGACCACAGGATCTTGAAGCATGGAGGAGAGCAATGAATAGTGAATAATGGGTGCCAGGGACTTTCATTAAAGAAAAAAAATAGAAAATCTTTATAGAACAATTTTCAACAGAAAGTGAATCCTAGGCCTCAACCTGAAGGGGGAACTTGACTTTAAGGAGCTAAAAAGGGGGAGTTATCCCGGAAGTGGCTTACCTTCTCTGGACCCGGACTGTTCCATCTTTCTGATAATCTGGTGGCCTTTGGAACCACTTGTCCTAGTTAAACCACAGGGGCACGGGTTTTGGGTGCTCCTAAACTGGGTGCACCTCCCAAAGTCGTTAAAACTCCCATAGGACAGTTACAGGATTATCTAGGTCTAAGAACAGGAAACCCCACAAGAACGGAAGAACTGATTTAAGGAGAGGGAACTGGACTAATTTTAATGTGGGACAGAACCCTTCCTCTTCTTCACTGACACTAGCTGCTAGACAGGGCATGGACCACGCTTAGTAAATTGACCCATTAATTGCCTGTATAGATTAGTAATCACAGTTAGGGGGGTTACATATTCTCTGTAGCTTCTTCTTACTAAGAAACGATGGTGTTGCGATAAGATGAGGTGGTGGGCCACAGTTGATATTTACACTTCTACTGTCTCCGAGTTCTCCCTACTTAACCTCTTAGATTGTAAACTCTTCGGGGCAGGGACTCCTTTTCCTAATGTTACTTTTCTGTCTGTAGGGATTATTCCTATAATGTCTCATATTATTTTGTCACGTGTATTACTGCTGTGATGTGCTATGGACATAGATGGTGCTATACAAATAAATATATACTGTACATACTGTAGGCTACATACTACAGGAAGACTTTTTACTTTGCCCAAAATGAAGATGGAACTTTAGCGAGAATGGATAGGTACAATAGAGTAAGTTTCATAGGGAGAGTGATCATATAGGTACAGTAGATTCACATTCCAATCATATTTAACTTTGTAAGCCTTATTTTAGGGGGGCAACCCCAAAAGTAGCGGTCTAGAACAATATATGAAAAGAGTGAACCAACAAGGTAAAAACAATCACGTAGACAGTATGGGTGCTTGCCAGTGAGTTCCTACTTTGCAGAAATGTGAAAAGCTTTATGGGAAAGAAAAAAAACATAATTTGGTAAAGAAAATACTTAATTTGGTCTGTCCTACATGTGGCTACTGAAAGTTAAAGTTTCATATAGTAAAAATGCATGTTACCTCTGTCAGAATTCTGATCCCTTTCCCACATGTTGCTTATCTTATATGTTTGATGTTAGTCTGTTAACACCTTTAATTTGCTTCTTTAGCCATGTGTAATTTTTTTATTGAGCAAAATAGCACTGATGAATATCAGCTGCTATGCTGTGTTAGCAGTATAAATTCAAGCACACAATTTGGAAAAGCATTGCCGCGGCCTAGCGTTGCATTAATAATGAGCATATATAAAGTCTGTACAATAAGTGCATATTTTAATAATGGTATATAGTACTATTACTTTGTAATAGTAGAGTTATGCAGGAGAATGGAAGGGGTGTGATCCTGGATTATTTACTCAACAATTGAAAACAACTTGTCAATTCTACTCGCTGCCAAGAAACCCTTTAAACATTTTCAACTCTACTAAAGTAAAATGCACTGTTTTGTGTGGTTTTTATCTACCTTTCTGATAATGAACCTGCTACTTACGCAATTCTGTTCTTCACTGCGTCCTCGTGTAAATGTTACTCTATCTATCAACTACAAACGTCTCCCTCCTAGCCCACACCCAATATAATCATACAACCTGGACTACTCAAAAACTTTCCATTATCTACTAAATGTTGGCAGAGAGCTCTGAAAACCAGCATACCTAGCACCACTCATTCTAATGGCAAACATTGCAACTTTGCAATCTATAAACAATTACTCAAATTTCTATTTATACCGCTACTCTATTTAGCAGGGGATATTGAACTCAATCAAGGCCCTCCCTTTTAAACGTTGTGCTATACCCTTTTTAAATTCCAAAAAGGGCTATCTGCACCATATAAATATGCAAAGCATGCTGCCCAAACTGGATGAATTAAGGGCATGGTGCCTTTTGTGTGAGCCTAAAGCCATAATTCTTACCAAAACATGGCTAACTCCTAAAACCCTTTTAACCCCCCTTATTGGGATTACTATTTTGTCTGTAACGGATTAACGATTGTGAGTTGTTGATGGGTAGTGACCTTTCTATATGTGTTGCTAAATAGTGTAACAGAAGTTTAGCCCCATCCACCTTCGAGAAGATGTCCATTCTGTCATCTGAGGTGGGAATATACTAAGGAGCCCAACCACGTCCCGTGTAGCTATGGTGACCTTATGGTGACCCTATTATGTCACTATGGAGTATAAATATGGGAATAGAGGACCCCTGGAGGACACCAAGAAACACCAGGAGGGCACAGGAGGAGTAAAAGGAGGGTCTCACACTGTTATATGTTAGTCTTCTTAGTGTACAACGTCATGTTTAAAAGTATGGTCACCTTTCTTATTTTCATAGTGAGGGAAAAGTGCCCCTTATCTTAGATGGACCACTGCTGTGTGGAAGAAACACTTCTCACCCTTTGCCACAGGAGGAAAGTGATGTGGGGAGCACCCCATTGGGACTGTTGTACTGGCAATCCCACGTCTAAGCACACCCATTATTGGGGTTTGGAATTAAATCCTCTCATTGAGAATAATGGAGGGCAGATTCCTACCGCTATTGGGAACCAGAAGATGTGATAAAACCCATGTATGTGTGCAGTGGTGGGATTCTAAAAATTTGAATAACCGGTTCTTACCTTCACCTGTGTGGGCGGCGTCTCCCAGCATGCTCCCCTTGCAAATCTTCTCAAAATGGTTATGCGGTGTCACATGGCGCCGTGTTGCCATGACAATGAGAAGCCGCGTGACATCACATAGTGTCTCATTGCCATTGCAACGGAAGTCACGTGATGCGGTTACGTCACGTGACATTCCCTTTGGCATGGCAACGTGGGGCCATTTGACGCTGCATGGCCATATTGACAAGATTTGCTGGAAGACGTTGCCCGCCCAAACTTGTGAAATTTTAGTAACAGGTGCGAACAGGTGCGAACCGGCTGAATCCCACCAATGCATGTGTGCCTCCCTGTGGAGCTGTATGGATCCCAGGGAAGAATCCTGCATGTATGACAATAAGAATAAAACCTGTCCTGTTTGTGAACAAAGTTCCTGGCGCCCTTTATTAGCACCCTTCAAATCTTACACGACCAGTCATGCCAGCACCTTGAGAACAGGTATGAGACTCTGTGCACCAACATCTGCACTTTCCACACCATCTCACCTGCAACAACTCCTTTTGAGCTGGCAGTAAAAAACAAAGTGGGCGCTGTCCCAAAAGAGTTCCTTTTATTTCCAAGATTGGTGATTATCCCTCTGCTGAACATATTCAGCAGAAAAGGGCGCAAAAAGATAAAAACACAAGTCTTAATTCATTAAAACTTTATAAAAAAAAAAGACTAAATGACAATTGCACAACACACGGACGGATTCAAGTTGGAATATAATCCGGTTCCCACTGCAAGATGTTAGAGCTGTGGATATGGCTGGAGTTCGCGTCCTCGTGGAAGCAAGGGGATGATGGTAGCGCCCAGGCGTCCGTCGTCACGGCTCCTCATAGCTACGTGATGACTTCACCTCTATGCGTTTCGTGTCATATGACGCTTCATCAGGACTCCCTGATGAAGCGTCATATGACGCGAAACGCGTAGAGGTGAAGTCATCACGTAGCTACGAGGAGCCGTGACGACGGACGCCCGGAAGCTACCATCATCCTTTTGAGCTGGGCAAGGAGGGGTTACATCCTTGACGCATCTATATCCATTCAGGGAAACTCCATGTTTAGCAAAGATAGGTCAAAGAGAGGAGTAGGGGTGTTATTCTACATTGAAGACTCCTTACAATTTACGCTGATAAATGAACCGGACAGACCGGTATTTTGCCCCTGTGTCCGGTAAAAAAATGAGAGGCAATACAGGAAATGTATGTGTCCGGTATTACCTCTCTGAACTTGTGGCGGCAGAGCCGGGACAAGCGTCCTGGTGGCTGCGGGGGGCCCAGCGACCATACAAAGTAGTTGCTGCTGGGCCCGGCTCTCCCCCAGCTGCATGCTTCTCCCTCACTCTGTCCCACTCCGAGTGTCTGATGCTGGTGTACGCCGGGCCTCTCTCATGTGCGTGCGCGTTGGAAGTAAGCAGGGCTCAGCTTCCGGTGCGTGCCGGCGTCAGAGAGGCCCGGCGCGCACCAGCATCAGACGCTCAGCGTGGGACAGAGTGAGGGAAAGGCCTGCAGCTGGGGGAGAGTCGGGCCCGGTGGCAACTTATTTGTCCGGCCGCCGGGCCCCAACGCAGCCGGGTTAGATAGCGCCACTAGGGTAACATTATTAATTTGCACAGCCTGCGGAATACACGCACGAGGCAAACAAGACTCGAAAAATCCAAATATTACACAGACAATCTTATAAAAACACATCAAATACAGCAAACTTTTGGAACGTCGCGCCGTGACATCATGACGCTGCAGAACAGAGTATTTGCTAGTCTAGTTCCAGAAGCTATCAAGTGGAATTCATAGGTTATTCTCATTAGTGCTATGCCTTTCAACAGGGCCAAAATAAGGGGTCCAACAGCCATGTCAATTTTTGACGGCAAGTTAAAAGTAAAGCTTTTTTTAAAATGGATGAGACATTTGGTAATATCCTCAATCTATATATATATGTGTATGTGTATGTGTATGTATATACATTACATGTATATACATATACAATATATGTATTATACTATGTTTGTTAAATGGTATATATATATATATATATATATATATATATATATGTATGTATATATATATATACGTATATATATATACATATATGTATATATATATATATATATATATATATATATATAAAAGTGTATATATATATATATAACATATATATATATAACATATATATATATATATATATATATACAGTATATATATACACATATATATATAAATACATATATATATATATATACATACATATATATATATATACCATTTAACAAACATAATATAATTTTACAAACATTTAACAAACATAATATAATTTAGGATACCATTATCATGTTTTGTTTAAGAACGCACAAATCTCACTTACTGTATGTTAGTCCCTGATGAATATGCACAAAACCCTGTGTGGCTGCTCGTTACTAGGTACTCATTTTGTTGTAGTATATTACGTGTGCCCAGCAAGGTAAATGCCAGGGGGTACCAGATCTGAGCCAGAGTCTGGGAGAAATACCTCTAAGTAAGAAACTGCAGTGGGAGACAGACAATGGTCTGCTGGGTTTGATACACTCTGTGGTATGCACTGTGACCTGTGGATTTCATTTTAATCTGTTAGGCATTTTGACTCTTGACACGGCTTCTTCCTCTGATGGCCGGTTTCTGGTAAACTGTGTTAAGCCAAGTTTTTTTATTAACAATAATTGCTGTCTGTCTGTACGCCTTGAGTTCCGTGTGGCCAATTCATGTGCTTGTCTCACAGAGACCAAACGCAACATTATCAGCTTCAGCAATCAGGCAGATCATCTGCTATTTTTCAGAGTACTGACTCAGAACTAATGGAGATGGTATCATTGCCGAAAGATGCAATTGCATATTTTGCAAAGGGCACAGAATACCAGTCAGATGAAACCGCAGTTTGCACACATTCCTAACTGGGGTTGTGTTTATAGGAGAGATATAGCGAGTGATTTGTTACGTCTGTTAAAATGTGTTTGTGAGCCTCATGTTTCCAGGTTATGTGCAGAACCGGTACCGCCCAGTGCAAGGGTAGTTCATTCAGTCTTTTTCATTCGTTTTTGCATCACTGCCGTGTCAAACCCTCCATTTATCTACAACCACATTTACAGCAGGAAGTGGCAGCGCAAACCTCCTCCTACGCAAACATGCTGTTCTGCCAAACACTTCATGTGTACACAAAACAGATATTACTCTGGTAGCAGCACACTATGTCATCTTCATGTACCTTCCTCACCAAGCCATTTCAGTTTGAATTATCCACTAATACACATGCAGTGCAACGTTCTAGAAGTTCCATCGCAAACCTATCTTTCATCCCATACACATATAGGCCCTGCCATACCATACATTCATTTTATTTATTTATACAATGTTTTACCAGGAAGTAATTACCTCTCGTTTTCAAGTATGTCCTGGGCATAGAGTTGTGATGACAAATACATAGTCAGACAGTTACATAGACAGATAAAGCAAACATGGGTGCAGCACATACAGTGGCCACGTTCATATACAGTATGCAGCAGAGCACTGACCATGCTGGCAGAAGCTGCATTTCCAATGTTGGTGTTCTGCCTTGTTAACTTGTCATAGCCATGTGCTAGGAAAGGCTTCAATTGCTGATCTCTCATCTGAAACACAAACAGTGGCTATAGTTGTAATGCTTCTGATATATGGTATATGAATCCACAGGGCATGCGGAAAAAGGTGGGGATACTGTGGTCCTCCAACAATCTTTTCGTGAGAAGCTATTAACACAGTAACCGTCTGCGAATGCGCTCCTCTTGGTCCTGTGAAAGCTATTAACACAGTAGCCATCAGCACATGCACGAGACCTCTCCATCTCTTCCCTGGGGGCTTTTTTTTCAGAATTTGGTGATGGTTGCCTTTCAGCTGCTTTTTCTAATAAGATACATACTTTGGCCAGTTCACTATTTTTAGAGTTTGTCAAAGGCAAATCCTTTTGCAACCGTACTTTGAATGAGTTCATGTTTGGTATAAAGGTAAACATTCGTATCAAATTGAAAGTGAATATGCTGCAGTGTACGTTATACCCTGTACACTTCATCTCCCACAGCTCCCGTCTTGGAGAAAATATACATTCAAATAGCTCCATGACACAGATGCTCGTTGCTCTCCAGGTCTACCCCGTCACTTAAAAACCACTAATACACAACATAATAGCCTGTTCCCCACTTTCAAAAAAGTGAACATGTTAGGGAACCCAAAGGCTGGCAGTGACTGGCATCAGCAGTAAGTATTGTCAGGAGCCTGAAATGTTTAAATACTCCCAGTGTACTTTTAGCATGTAGTACAGTATTCTAGTAACTGTGCCGGTCTTCGAGAAGTGTAGGTTCCTCACTGGTTATGCTGCTTTTTTAATGGACCAGCATGAAAGGGTTGTTTTAATAAATATAGATAGCTGTACACAACCTTACAGGCCTCTTCTTCAGATGTACTGGACACTGTGCACATCGGAAGCTTGGTTACCACTACATCAATGAATAACAATGATGTTGGTCCATTAAAGTTATTACAACCTGAAAATTAAAATAGCATGTTAATATTGTGGGTTAAGTTATCAAATATAAATTGCTGCTCCAATCTTCTGCTTTTCCTCCCTAGACTTGTAAACGAAGAACCCCCACGAAACTTTTAGGGGGCAGTAACCCTGGCTGCGCGGCACCGACGCGACGAAGCATGCAGGAACCTTTTTGGAAAATATATATTTTCCATTAACAGTGACGCGATAGACTTTGCTAATGCTGTTCTCGTCAAGACAAACCAAGCCCAGATACATTTGGAATGGAGAAAACTGGCTGCTTTAGAACGGTGACCCTCCTGGCTACTCTTCTCTGCCTGCTGTTAATATCAGCGCGGACAGGCTCAGAAAAACTCTTCCACAACCGCGATCACTCAGACATCGAGCTGCAAAGTGTGCCCCAAGCTGATGCTATCCTGAGCCCAGAGGCTGCACAGGTAGTGACAACATTAACCTGGAATATGGGTCAGGCAGTGCAAGGCTTGCCCCAAACCTGCACACCTATAGATAACACCATGAAATATCTATAGGTAGATTTGGAGTTGAGTTGGGAATATTGAAATGCAGTAATAACCTACTAGTACATGTACTGGTCTTTGAAATGGCAGAAGTTGGTTGTGTTTCGATTGCCAACTCCAAGTCATTTTGGACCATGTTTCCAAAGTGGTGTACTATGGCTTAGCACCACAATAAATATGGAATATTGTTTTTCTATACCTTGGCTCCTCAACTAAGATAACTTATTTGGATAAGGAATTAATTGCACCTATAATTTCAAAGCAAAGTGCATTTTATGACCATAAAAGAACATTTATATTCCGTAATGTTATTTGCGGATAAGCCACATGCAGGAACCAGATACCCTCTGTACAGCAGAGGGGTTAAAATGAAAGTTAAGTACAGTGTGTATTAATTATCTATGGAGGGGACATTTAATGAGAGATGTTCTCATCTTTCAAATTGAATTAAAAATGACCAGTAGTCACTTACGGGTTGCATGGATTTGTACAATGCTGTTAGAGGGACCCATAGTGTATGCCTCAGACACAAAGTGTTTGATTCTCTGCTTCTTTTTATGCAGAATAGAAATAGTATAGAATGCCAGTGATGTGAGCTATCAGAGTATGTGATGCATAGTCATGTTCTAGTGCAGTGTTTTTCAACCATGGTTCCTAGGAACCCTTGGGTTCCTTGAAATACTACCTAAAGGATTACCTGCAATTTCCTGGTCATTTGAATATGGTATCAAATACAGAATACTTTACAGTACATCTGATCACAGAGTTGCTAATAAAGATGGTTGGGGGTTTCTTAGAATTTCACTCAGGGTTACTTAATCCAAAAATGGTTGGAAACCACAGTTCTAGTGTCATTTTCTGTCTTTTTTTAAAATTCCTCTCTCCAACAGCAATACTTAGTGAAGTATGGATGGGTGGCACCTGTGAATTGGGAGGAACAGGCATTTGGAGAATTCTCTGAGCCTGACCAAGCCCCACAAGATGTCTCACAACTGATACTGGAAGGAGAACCTGCAGAGCGACCCAGGATCGAGGCCCCTGATAAATCTGAGATAAACTCATCCTTTACTGACTCCTTGAAAAAATTCCAGGAAGCGAATGGCCTGAGTGCCACCGGAGTTCTGGACAGTGCTACAAAGATAGCCATGAACAAGCCCCGATGTGGTGTCCCTGACCACAAAGCCCCATCCAAGCGTAAAAACGGAACCTTGAGCTTCGCTGGCACGGACAGCGATGCCCATCACAACATCTCACAAGGGGGCACAGCTCCTCGTCGGAAGAGGAGCTTCCTTTCCACACTGGTAGCGCATCACAGAAGCCAACGAGACAACAGAGACACCCTTGGAAGCAGTATGTCCCTGAGCTTCTCTAGGAAAACGTTGAAATGGCGGCTGATGGGGGAAGGTTACAGCATGCAGCTAAGCATCCAGCAGCAGAGGAGCATACTCTCCCTGGCTTTCCGCATGTGGAGTGAAGTGATCCCTCTGCAATTTGAGGAGGACCTGACAGGAGATGACATTGACATCCGAGTGGGCTTTGGCACAGGTAGGTGACAGATCAAACCCCTATCCATTGGTCATTTCATAATCCAATGCAGAACTTCTCAAGTACTAGTAAAAGGACCATAAAAAAAAAATCAAGCCGTGGTATATTGACCACCATCACTCTTTATATACACATCTGAATTTCCACTTATTTAAAAAAAATATGGCCTGTTTTATATTACTGCATAAACGTGCCATACGCCTCCAAAAAAAGTGGTCCATGTTATTTTGTGTCCTTGTTTAATTCTTTGCCATATTTGGAATGTTCCCTCTAAAAGTGAAGGGATTTAATGAAGTGTGGACTCTTTGCTGCCTAAGATCTTTCAACACATTACTTTGCACTTCAATCATTAGGTACATTTTCTAAAGGCACTGTCTCTCTAAGCTATGCAGTTAAAGCAGCACGGCCACTTGTAGGTAAGCTAACGAGTAGAAACCTCTATGCAAGACCACCTGATCTGTAGTGTTACTCTGATATGGGGCCCTGCACTCCGACCTTCCCTTTGGTTGGAATGCTATATATATATATATATACCATTCCAAACACACCTTTATACAACACGTGGAACAACACCTGTGCACAAAAAGGAGCATACCTGGGAAATATGCTTAGCAGAGACATAACAATTAAGGCAGATCACCCAGTCAGTGCCCTATAAAGAGATTGCTCTGTAGTGATCTGAACTGATCACAGGGGGGGGTAAAAAAAAACCTGTGCAACATCCAGTATGATACTGTATTTTCCTCTAGGGCAGCACCTGGGCTGCTCCCAGGCATTTGATGGAGTGGGACAGCAGTTTGCTCACGCCTGGTACTTGGGCGATATTCATTTTGATGACGATGAACATTTTGTGGGGCCGACGAGTGAGCAGGGAATCAGCCTTTTGAAGGTGAGTGTGATCAGATGTTTGTGTAACTTCTCTCTGTGGACTTACATACTGTGTGTAAAATACTACCAAGGTCCTTACATGCCAGAGCAATGGGTTCAAGTCCCCCTTACAATCAAAGGTGGTAAAAAATTAAAAAAAAAGATGTAAATTGCACCGACAGTCCAAGTGTGATAATTACACAACACCACTACTTGTGCATGTACAAACCCAGGACAGGGCTGCTATCTTATATCCAAACATTTGTTTTGGGTTTTCCTTTTTAAAAGGCTGTCTGTCTTTCTGTGTTCGTCACACATCATATTGTATAATCCTTTAACATTAGGTCCTCCGGGCTTGCCCCATTGTTTAACAGGTTGAATTCAGGAATGGTACCAGTGGCAGCAGCACACAGACACTTTACCTGCTCTAGCACGCTGACTTCATGTACAAAAGAGAAGCATTCCTCTATACCACTACTACACATTAAAAATATAGTGCATTTTTATTTTTAAGCAAAAGTTGAATAAAGATAACTACTGTTGATGAGGGCTAGTTAATTAAGTAATAATCCCTGAAGAACAGGGCATTACTGGCCAATAATGCCCTGGCTGGAAGAGTTGAAGGCCCGAGGCGAAGCCGAGAGACTTTAACCCAGCCAGGGCATTATTGGCCAGTAATGCCCTGTTCTGAGGGGATTATTACTATTATAGGCTAAATGAAGGCTTTTTTCATAAATAATAGACACTTTTGTATAGTTATATAGATTTTTTTATTAAAATAAAATGGTAAATACATGAAACCACCTCTATATACGCTTACACTGCAGATATCTATATCCACACACTGCCGCCCCCTCTGTTTACACACACACACACACCAGCTCAACACACACAAACACACACACACTGGAGCTCTAGACACACAACACAGCACCTCCTCTACACTCACAACACAGCACCTCTACACAGCCAACACAGCAGCTCTACACACACAAACTCTGCTGCTACACACACATGCTACACCCATAAACACTGCTGCTGACACTGACACACACACACACTGGAGCTCTATACACACACACACACACACACACACACATCAGCTCTACACACACAGAAACTGCTGCTACACATACAACAGCACAACACACACACACGCACTGCAGCCACAATAAAAAATGCAGGCACTTACTAAACTTTGCACTCCCCCCCTTTACACACAACACAGCACCTCTACACACCCCGCCCCCCACCCCCCCCCCCCCCCACACACACACACACAACACTGCACCTCTATACACAACACAGCACCTATACACACACAACACTGCACCTCTATACACAGCACCCCTACACACAACACAGCACCTCTACACACACACACAAACTGCTGCTACACCCATAAACACTGCTGATGACACTGACACACACACACACCTCTGCACAGATATACAACACAACAGCACACACACACTGCTACTGACACACTCACACACAAACTGCAGACAGCCACTTACTTCTTTGCAGACTCTCCCCCCCCCCCTCTCTCCCCACCTCCCTCCAATTCAACTGAATCTGCTCAGAAAATCTCAGTCAGCTCAGTACGGGGAGGAGTCAACCCGTGGCTGATACTTCCTGACCAATCCCCTGCCCTGTCTCAGAGCTGTTACTTCATTCTAACCAATCCCCTGCACTGTCTCAGCTGTTCTGAAAGCTGATTGGCTGGAAATAAACACATTGAAAACTGCACTTTGCAAGCTGCTAAAATTCCGGCCATTACTGATTGGATAATGACCGGAATTTTAACCAATCAAGAGAGCAAGGTTTTCAATAATGGCCGGAATGTTACTGCTTTAGCCTATAATCATAGTTAAAAACCTAGGAGTATAACGAGTTAAACAAAACTCATAGCTACTCTAAAAAATAATAAATGCATTGTTGTTTTTTTTTTTTTTTTATGCTACAAGTATTTTCTCATAGTACAGAACTGATTTATAAATAAAAAAACACACATGTAGGATAGTGCTTGGTCTGCAGCTTTAATGCCCATGCTTGCACATTGCCCCACAGCCACAAAATGGTGCTAAACTTTCACACGCCTTTACTTCCATTCATGTGAATGGAAGCCGGGGTGTACTAAACCTCAGCACCCTTTTGTGAATCTGATGAGGGATGTTTGGATGTAATAATTGCATTGTTGTGTTGCAGGTCGCGGTGCATGAGATTGGCCATGCCCTTGGACTATCCCATATTAACCGCCTGGGATCTGTGATGCAGCCAAATTATACTCCTCAGGAACGTCACTTTGAGCTTGCCTGGGAAGACAGAAAGGCGATGCAGGAAAAATATGGTAACTGGGCATGAAAATAAGTGCTAGTATGTCAGGTATTTACAGAGAGAGAAGCTCAGCATGACCGTGACTCACAGGAGAGCAGCTGCCAAGACGTAATATACAAGGAGGAGTTCATCAGTAGCGGTTTTAAGGGGAAAAATATATATATAGTGTGATACTTCCGTGAACATTTTTCATAAGGTTAATATATAAGTAATCAAAGGATTTAAAAAAAAAAATTTAATAAGCAATTTTATTCTTTAGGAAATCTGAAGCCGCAGGTTTTAAAAAAAAAATAAATAAAAAAAAAACAGGTTTAAAATAGAAAATAATAATACAACTCAGTAACAACATACCCTGAGCACTGGCTGTGGCTTTTAAAAAGTGCAGTTTCTCTTGACCCAGAATGAACCAATGATATGTCAAGGATGTGAAGCTCCAAAAAATAAATCATATACATGTGATATTACAGGGTGGTACTGGCGTTACTTCCTGGGTTTTAAATAGCCCACGTCACATGGGCCAACAGGTAAGTGCAGTGTTTCGGGAACCAGCGAGGTCCCGGGGGCTGAAAATGGCACCGTTCAGCCCTGGGGACTCCCAGATTCCCACCCTGTAGGGGAAAAAAAAAAAAAGGTTAAAAAGTGTGGAAAAAATGTGGGCTAAAACAAAATGAGAGGCCTGGATTGCTGCTTTTTACAGTTTGTTTGCAAACATTGCACTAAGACATCGGAAATGCTTTATCTCCCCATGTGCTGAACAGGAGTTTTCACAGGCAAAGCTCCCCCCTCCCTTTTTATATTTATTGCGCCCTTGAACAAGGGCAGAGTGGGTTAGAGCAGGGGTGCTCAAACTGGGGTGCGCGAGACATTCTGAGGGGGAGGGGGGAGCGTCAGATACAGAGGCCCTGCGCTTCCCCCAAGGCATTTAAATCAAATCCCGGGAGACTGCGCGAGGCCTCTGTAACTTCACTTACCTTTGTGTCGGGCGACGCGTCACCATGGAACCCGGGGTGAACTGACGCCGCGGGGTCACTTGATGTCACGGTGCCATGGCAACGTGGTGTCACATGACCCTGCCGCGTCACTTGAAGCCGGAGCCGAGCCAGGGGGGGGAGAGCAGGCAGGGGGGCGCAAGGGGAATAGTTTGTGCACCCCTGGGTTAGAGGTTGAATAAATACCTTAAGGAAATACATTTGTTAATTTTCAAAGATATCAATGCTGCCAAATATTTGCTGTTGCAATTTTAATTGTTTTTAAGGGATTGGCTTTTGTAAACAAAGGTATTACAAATGTAACTCAGATGCCTTCAGAGTAAAATGTTACTCACTGGTTGTCTGTACCATAACTGGGACACTAGTAGGGTAGTACAGGGAGAATAGCATTTGGACAGAGTGCAAATAATAAAGCATATGCCCCTTTTCAATATGGTGAGAAATGAGGTACAGTAACAGGAGAGTAACAATTAACTTCCATTGAAATGCATTCCCCAACATCTCCCAATATAGAATATTATACTGAATATTGGAAGCTGACATCTGTTTGAGATGGTTCTCCTTTGTTACCAGGTTCCTGTGATGGGAGCTTCAGCACCATTTTTGATTGGGTGAAAAAAGAAAAGAATCCACGTGGGGAGACGATTTATCGATTCAACACCTACTTCTTCAAGACAAGCTGGTATTGGATGTATGAGAACAAGAGTAATCGGACAAGATTTGGAGACCCTCGCCCTATCAAACTTGGATGGCATGGGCTCCCAGAACAGAGCATTGATGCTTTTGTACATGTCTGGACATGGAGCACAGATGCACAGTATTTTTTTAAAGGTACTAACCCAAAGCAAATGAAGTTTAGATATCTCCATACATCGTCCACCATGGTACATCCTTTCCAAGCAATTTCCAAAGCATTACATGTTTTTAGTACATTGCTTATACCTATTCTGGATGTAAACACAAATGGATTAAAAAAAAAATATATATATATTAAATTCCTCAGTACGATATAATTAATCAGAAATATGGCATTCATTTGTACTGTAAAAGTAGAAAAAGAAATGGTCCAATTCACATTTATAAGACACATATGTTTAATGAAGTAGCATAGACTGGGAGCCAGTCTAATCCATGTAAAAAAAAATTAATGGTTTTAAAGATGTGTCCAATGCAACTGATCAAAACGGTTTACAGAGTTGATTAATGTTGAACACAGGCATTCTCATTATTCATTTACAATAATAAAAAAAAAAGTCAGAATTACACTCATAACATTTCTGAGCTTTTCTTCAGTTGTCTGTACAAATAATGCCATCTGAGTTACTTGTAGTCTGGCTCTTCACCAATCACATTATGTTTTAAGTGCTGCTAATTGGAATGAAGCTCTGTAAACTTTTTCCAGGCTGAGCCATCAATTAAAATGATCTTAGTTGATTATAGTGACTTTGCGGCCCACAGTTTGATTCAATTTCATTACTTTATCTTCAACGCCAAGAATGCTATCAATTATCCATTTTGCAGCATTACATTAGGAGTGTCTGTAGGTAGCTTGATTGAATCCAAACTCCACCTTGCTGTTGATTCCGGAGGGTTTGACATCGCAAAGTTATATGTTTCTACTACTTTAAGGTACTCAAGTGTGGCGCTACGACCCTGACAAAGACATGGCGTTCACAGAAGACTGGAAAAAAAACAAGTATCCACAGCCCATTAATGAGGCTTTCCCAGGAGCACCTAGTCCTGTCGATGCTGCTTTCTTTGACAAGAAGGAACGTGTCATCTACTTCTTTAGAGAAAATAATGTAAGTATTCTTGTTTATTGTGTGGATAACATGGATTATTTTGTGCATATAAATGAGCAGACGCTGAAATTATTATTATTTTTTTTACTATAGCTTAAACTCATTCTGCACATCCATAATGATGAATTTTAGTGTCATGGGACATCCTGCTTCATGCAAGCAAATAAAAAAGGGGAAAAGTAAGGGGACCAGCCCTTATAAGTCTGTAAGATGGCACCTGCCACTCAAATGATGTGCAGGCAGCCTAATAATGTTGTATCTGATAGGACGGGAAAGGTGTTTTAGTATTACAAATTGTTGTGGTATATGCAGTACTTGACAACACTGTTTGAAGTTTAAAAGAAATATAACTATTCCTAATTGCTCTAGGTTACTGCATTTAGTGTGGAGAGGCATAAAAAAGTGGAACACTTTCCAAAACGCATCATTGATGTTTTCCCACCTGTGGATCCCAGTGACCATCCCATGGGATATTTAGATGCGGTCTATTTCTCCTACTCTTATCAAGCAATGTTCTTCATCAAAGACAAGTATTACTGGAAAACGGTGAATGATCAAGACCGACAAGTCAACGCTTCACTGCCCTTCAATGGACTATGGCCCCGGAAGAAAATCAACTCTAAGTGGTTTGATATTTGTGACGTCCATCCTTCTGTCCTTTCCCTAACAACTTAAACAAGAATAGTGTTGCGTGGTCTGTAACTCCTTCAGTGGGAGAGAAAGTTGCAACACATTGTTTATGAATACATTCCAGCCACCTCCAACATTGAACAGGTTCACCAACAAAACTGTTCCAGGACTGTTGATGTGTAACTTAACTGGGAGGCCCAGCAGTCAGTGGTCCTTTAACATAACTTGTGCTCAGTAGTGTAATATAAAAAAAAGTGGGTAAACAAAGAGAGTTTACCATGTAGGAAGTATGGACATTAAATAATTAACACCATATAGTGAGTAATGGGTAAAAATCCAGATTACCAAAGTGAGATACGAGTAAACTCCAAGTGCCTAGACGTTCTTACATTACTGTTTTTTGTTTTTTAATTAATCCCATTATTGGTTTCTATGACAAATGGTATTTTGCATCCTCATTAAGCAGACGCTTGTCTGGCCTGATACCGTGAGAGTAAACTGATGCTGCTAAGAGTTGTACTTTTAAGAAAACAAGAAAAAAGTGAAGTTATATTTATTTATCCATTTCGCAGGTATTTATGTTTTGTAAGCCTTTATTTTTTTAGAACGTGATGACAGTAAAAAAAAATCTTATATCTATACTATAGGATGACTGTCACAACATTTAATTATATGTGATAAACATACGACAAGGGCACACGAGCCTCATCATTCTTGCAAGAGGGGGTTTGTCTTGGGGGAGGCTCCATGTGCTGCCTAATCAATCATATGCCGGAAAGAACAAGAATCATAGCTCCTTTTGTTGCTTCCCTTTTTAGCTGGATAACTTCCTAATTTGCGGTTTGATAATATATTTCTGTATATGACTTTGGATATCCTGAAAAGAGCTGGCTGTTGCCATGAATGTATTTCTGATGTTTCAACCATTATTATTTAAATGAACATATCCTGTAATCCGTCATCTTTGTTATCCTTAATGCTTAGGTCCTGGAGGTTTGATTTATGTAGACAAGGCTTGCTCAACTCCAGTCTTCAAGCCCTCCCCAAAAGGGCAGGTTTTCAGGATATCCCAGCTTCAGCACAGGTGCCTCAATCAGAGACTCAGTCAAAGACTGAGCCTCTGAGGCACCTGCGCTGAAGCAGGGACTGATTGAGTCACCTGTGTTGAAGTGGGGGTGGGGGGGAGGAACTTGAGTGCTGGAGTTGAGCGCCCCTGATGTAGATCATATAGTTATTTTTAGGTGACAGTACGATCGACTGCTTTAAACAAGAAGTTGACCTTCTTGTGTGATTGCAGCGTGAAGAAATATGCTCCGATTGGTTAGATTTGTCTTTTTCAAGCCTTAAATGTAGCAATGTTTTGGTTCTCGTAAATTAGTTGAGACAAAGCTATTAGTAAGGGAAACTAATTAGATCAGAGTAAACTTTCAATAAAGACTAATATCACAGCTATGTCTATTTAAAAACATCTTTACATATATATGATTTTTGACGTTCCCAACAGCTGTTGAGGATTAATCACTGGTTAATTTACTCCCTTGACAGATATTTTTGTTAGCTTTGGCCACTTTTATGAGTTTGGTTGCCAATCAAATAAATATGGTCCATATAAGAATCACCTGCTTATATCCTGTTGACAATTTCCATGTTCCGTACACATGGTAAAATGTAACCACTTTAATAAACGACACTATAAGAATGACTAAATGGTGTTCTTTCCTAGAATTGCTAACATTGGAATCAGCTCTCGAGTGGCTTTTGAGACATTTGTCCTAACATCATGGGCATGTTGCTTCTTTCTAAAGCCGCGCTTATAGTGCCGGCGACGAGACGTAATTATTTGATTTTTCTGGGGCTGTCGCCTCATGTGACAGCCTCTGAACCAATCAGGAGCCTGGTCACCCGCGCCGCTGCCGCAAAGCGAAATACAACTTTCGCTTGCTGCGACGGGTGACGTCATGCGTCGCCGTCACTATAGGCGCGGCCTCAGGCTACGCTTATAGTGCCGGCGACATCAGGCTACAGAAAAATCAAATTGAGATGACTTCCAGCGATTGCGACCAAGCCGTTGCGTCGCGCTTACTATAAGCGCAAGTGACGGCAGCAATGCATTTGTTTTGACGCAAAGTCGCTATCGCCGGCACTATAAGCGCAGCCTAAGGGTTATCACAACCTCAGCTCTCCATCAGATAAGATAGATTGTGAACACAACGATGAGGATCTCCTCTTCCATTTCTGACATCGGGAAGGTGGGGGAGGCACCAGTCATGTGATTGCTACATTAAAGATCACACAGCATACACGGAAAGTCTGCGACACCAGATACAGCGTATTAGTCAGCAAGGCATCAATTACTTTGTAAACTTATCTGAATGTTCACTTTTCCCCCTCCTCCTATCTTGCCGGATCAGGACTCATTTTCACAAACCTGTCCTAAATCCTAAAATTAGGATTCCCCCATCATAAATATCATGCAAGTATAAAGGGTTCATATTAGGTACATAGTTTGTATTCAATCATTTAAATTCAATGAAAAGGCACATTTGTTTTTGGATTGTGTGTATACTGTATATAGATACTAAATGGAGTAACACGATCCCCAATACAGTACTTATTAAATCTCATAGAATCATTAAAAGATTTTCATCTTGCAAACTTTGCTACTCCTAATGGGATGGGGAAAGATGTAATGTATGTGTGTGCAGTTTTTGTTCTCCCTTATATTTGGAATTTGTTTCTGTGTGACGGCAATGGTTGGGGCAGTCTGGCCAGCGCATTAAAGGTTAAGCCCGGCAGTTGACCGTACCTACCAATATGGATGCTAGAAGACCATCAAAATGGCCAACCTGTCTTAAATTATGCTGTCCCCATAGCAGGTTTAAGTTATTTACCCCCTCGAGTAGTTAGTCTAGTCGACCCAACCATCGACCAAGAGGATGACGTGCAAGTTTTAGACCTGCACCAAGAAAATCACAAGCCTTCGGTGTGAGGGATACAGGGTACGGACCAAGGGGCATGAAAAAAACGCAATGGTCAAAGACATTGTCCAGTATGAGACCAAGTTGCAGGGAGCTACAGAAGATTCCGTTCTGGAGCCATCCAAGGTCCTATCCTCTAACCAAAATGAAGAGTCCCAGGATCCCAGCATGGAAGACGAGCCAAATCCCCCAATAGTAGCAGCAGAAAACCCGCTGGTCAACCAACTGATGGGCTATCGGTGGCAGTTGGCCCAGATACCACGCCGGAGTTGCGGTTGGTGACTATCCAGCTGATGACAGCTGCCCCGACCCCCGCACGATCAACGACTAGAAGCAGCAGCAGTTCCCCGCTTGAGTCTCTCCGCCTCATGTGCAGGAGATTAGCCAAGTTCAACGTGGACAAGGACGACAGACAGGTGTCTTATGGCGGACAAGCACCAGCGTTTCCTGCACCAACTTGTGGAGAATTGAGTAAAGTACTTGACTCTCCAGCTGAGGACAAAGGTGGATGAGGTGTATGGGGAGATAGACGGGATGATGCCAGCAACTACCCGGTCGTGACGAAGCTATTCATGTCCGGATATGCCTTTACCCCCAAGACCTACCGGACCCAATTCAAAGCGTTGAACAAAGGGTCGCAGGACTTCCATGCGGAATTTGTGTCCCGGCTAGCCCACAATACTAAGCGCAAGGTGCGAAGTGTCCACTTACAAGGCCCTTCTAGACCATCATAAAAAAGCAATTTTTGCTAAAGTGCATCTCTGAGGTTTGTGAGTGAGTCACGGACTGCAAGCCAGTCACATCTAAGCAGGCCACCATGATGGCAGATGAATTCTTGTCCCCCAAGGTCCAGCTACGCAGACGACTCAAGACCAATGCTCCCATACACGGAGGGAGTGTGCCTCATCCTACAGAAGCCCCATGGTTGGATGCTTCTTCCTGGAGAAGTGCTCCAGCCGCCCATGGTTCCCGATCGAGGCCCATGAGTGTAAATGCTGCTTAAGCAAACGGCAGTGTCACATAAGGGCTGATTGTCCTATTGCCGCCTCGGCAGCTAACCCCACTTTGGGTCCACGTACCCCAGCACCACATCCGATCGCCTGCATGGATCTGGCTCTGACGATGGAGCATCACCAAGCAATCCAGCATGTGCATCAGGTGACTCATGTCACGGTCTCCAAGACCCCAGCAGGTGCTGCTACTGAGGCATACAAAGTTGTTACGATTGGACTTGAGCCCACTGATGTAACACAAAGGTATCCATCAGGTCACCATCGGGACCAAGATAGTTGCCGGCTTGTTGGATACCAGAGCCTCAGTAACGTGGTTCGGCCTGATATTGTCAAGCCAGAGCATGTTTTACTCGGAGAAGGAATGCAGGTTAAAATGGTAGATGGAGCACCCAAGTCCCTGCAGATTTCCCATGTGTTCCTAGATTGTGTCGCGGGCCAGGGTTGGATACCAACATTTTGTTAGGCAACGACCTGGGCCAATTAGTGTGCAGCTATGTGGAAGAGGCGGCCCTGATCGCAGCAGTTACCTGCAGCCAGAGCAAAGTTGTTGCTGGCTCTGTGTCTCCTATTGTTCGGGCAGTAGAGCCAAACCCATTACTCAGGACTTTGAGAGCCTATACCCCTAGATGTCTTAACAGAGACCAGTGATGCAAGCCGGGGAGAGCTTGACTTGACTGACCCCTCCTCCCCCCTATTCCTGACTGTGTGACTAGGGGCAAGAAGGTGGAGCAGAGCCGGGCACACCGAGAAGCCTTGTGGTCGGATCAGAGTCTAGAGGGCATGAGGAGGCGTGCTGCTGGGCATGCCTCTGAACCCAGACCCAATTGGCTCCTGTAGCACCGCAGGCTCTTAGGGAACAGACATCCGGGTCTCTGGACCGACCATGGACAGGGATAAGATAGCTGATCCACTTCAAGGCATACCGGGCGGCGCTTTCACACCTGGCCCACAAGATCCCTTTAGCTCATCAGGGGATCACCCGCGTGGGAGCCAGGCTGATGCAAAATTTCCGCTGGCCCAGGAAATCACAGGAGACATCAATGTTCTTTCACACCTGTGATACTTGCCAGCGAGTAGGCCAGCATTGCAATCGAGGGAAGGCCCCTCTGTGACCACCACCAGTAATCGGGGAACCCCTCCAGCAGGTAGCGGTTGATATAGTCAGGGTTCCTTATGATTCCGTGTGGGTTAGGGTAAAAGTACATCTTAACGGTGGTGGACTTTGCCACAAGGTACCCCGAGGCAAAGCCCAATAAAAGCCCAGAAGGTAGCGGAGTGGCTTGTACAAATTTTTGGTTATCCAATTCAGGATGAAGAATGCACCGGCTACCATCCAGTGCCTGGTTAACCGACTGAAGAAGGGGATGCAGGAGTATGCCAGGGCGTATTTAGATCTGGCTGTCTTCAGCAATTCTTGGGAGTCCCATCTGACCCATGTAGCGACTGTATTAGACCAGATCAGGGAAGCAGGCTTAACCCTTAAGACTGCCAAATGCCAGTCTAGCATGGCAGAGGTCCTACAACTGACAGGGTGGGTGGGGGGCAGCTCAAGCCTGAGCTGACTAAAGTGGAAGCCATTATGGAGTGGCCAGTACCAGACCCAGAGGCAGGTGTTGGCCTTTCTGGGGATGGCCAAGTATTACAGGAGTACATGTGTTCCCTGCTAAAGTGTCCTTGCCAAACCACTGACAGACGACCCATAAAAGGCTACCCGCAGTTATCTGGACCAAAGTGCACTGCTGCACTCCAGGCACTCAAAGATGCCCTAACCAGCTCTCTCCGATCCAGGCAACTCCCGACTACACTAAGTGGTTCCTCATGCAGACCGATGCTTCCACCAATGGCATCAGTGCAGTGCTAAGCCAGGTGGGCAAAGATGGGGTACCCCAGTCTACTTGAGCCAGAAGTTGTTGACTTGGGAGGTCGTCTACGCCATTATCGAGCAGGTGTCTGGAAATTGTGTGGGCTCTAAAGAAGCTACAGCCCTACGTTTATGGGCGTTACAGTTATCACCAACCACAGCCCACTGAGCTAGGTGCACCAAGTGTTGGAGGGAAATGGGAAGCTATTGCGTTGGAGCCTTCCCCTGCAGAATTACAATTTCTCCATCCAGCACAAAAGGGCAGTGAGCACAGCAATGCTTATGGCCTATCCCGGCAGGACGACCCCAGCCTGGACAAAACAGCAAAGACTTTCCTCGATCTTGGGGACCAACCCAGGTTGTTACCCCAGAACTATCGTCTTAAGGGGGAGGTGTGACGGTAGGGGCAGCCTGACCAGCTCACTGCAGACAAAATGGCTTATCTGTATTATATTATGCCATCCCCTGTATCAGTTTATTACCCCCTAAGAAATGTATTGTGAATGTATTTGAATGCCCCTATTGTGTGCTGGGCTGGTAATTCACTTAGCCAGTCAGCCAGCACACAATGGCCCCTTGGCCTATCCAAATGGGGGGTGAGTGAAGTGCTTTAGACACAGGGGGAGTGGGAAGTGGGTGTTTACTCAGGCCAGGGGACCACTCCAAAAGCAGAACCATTGTTCATCCCAAACTCTAAAGCACCTCTCTCCACGGGAGGTATTAGGCCAGCATTGGGAACCGTTACTGGGTCTTAGGCCGGTCGCCACGATTTCCATTGGTTGGTTCAAATTTCCCACTTCCCCTTAAACCCGTCCCCGCCCACAGCCCAGATTGGTCCTTCACGGGCATGCCCTCACTCTGTGATTGGCCGGTATGTTGCATCCATGTCGATTTGTCAGCCCCACATCTTCTATGGGTTTAGATGGAGACAGGGAGAACCAAGTAAACCCTTACCAATCACAGTGCCACAGACAGTTGGTGTGTTACTCCAAGGTTTAACGCGGATCCAAAGCGAGGCTCAGTTGTATAGAAGAGTGGAAAGCTTAAACTTGCATCCCTACCGTACTGAGGTACCCAGACACTAGCGTTGTGTGGAAGACATCCTGGGTAAGCCTACCGAAGTGGCTCTCAGTGTCTAGCATAATAATAATAATAGCATGTTCTTGTATAGCACTACTAGTTTTACGTAGTGCTTTACAGAGACATTTTACAGGCACAGGTCCCTGCCCCGTGGAGCTTACAATCTATTTTTTTATGCCTGAGGCACGGAGATAAAGTGACTTGCCCAAGGTCACAAGGAGCCGACCCCAGGAATTTAACTGCTTCAATCTCAGTGCAAATCAGTGTCTTTACTCACTGAGCCATTCCTTCTCCCTGTAAACCGTTTTTGGTTAGCGTCTGTTGGTCATTGTGTCTGGCGATTGCAATCCCGTGTAATCGTCCTGGCCTCCCGGGACTGTGACCCCCTAATCCAGAAAGTTACGTACACATGTGCTAACCCCACACGTTAGTTTATAGTCAAGGCAACGACATAATTAAAGGACGCAAAAGTATATTTTACAAATGTTAAAAATAAACTTCTTCGATGTTTTGGACAATCAGAATAGCGGGGCTTCCCACTGAATTTGAACATGTTGCAATATACAGATGTAACAGGCATTACTGCTTCCGCTGCCGCGGTGCAGCGAGCGCAACCGCAGCAAACGACAACATAGGTGGAGCTAACACACGAGCGGGTGCAATGTCTGCTACATCAGTACAGTATAAAGACGTACTTCCAACCCTGGAGAAGCTCATTCTCTGCCCCAAATTACTTAAAACACAGATCCATTTCACTCCCTTGACTTTAACTCTCTCAACAAACAAATGGGGAAAACACTATTGCATAGTATTCCTGTAGGATATATCTGCAGGACCTGGAATGGGACCGGAGTGTTTGATCTACACAGAAGAGAATGGAATGGCTTAAAGTGCCAGAACTAATTGGTCCCCTTGTACAGCCTTTCTATTTGCTTTCCTTATTTACATCACTAAACATTATAAAAATATTATAATTTTGAACAAATGTGAAAAAAATAAAAAAAAGTTATGGCAACTTCAAAGATGGCCACCCAGGTCCTTTTCTAAAAATATGCTTTTTAATGTAGCTTTCATTAGTAATTTTAAAAGCAAGATCAGTTCGGCCATCCCCAACACAACATATTTTATATTGCACTGTTTTTATCATTGGGATTCTTGCAGTTCAATTTTAAACACAAATATGAATGTAATATCCATCACAAAAAGGATGTGGAGTGGTCTCCGAACAGATGAGATAAAAGAAAAGTGTTGAATAAAAGCAGTGGTACGCGACTCCTTTTATTCATTTAGATTTTTTCCGAGCACACTACTCACCAAGAAACTTGTGTAAGAACTTAGGACGTGCACGTGTAGGAACTTAGGGACGACACCCACCCCAGACCTACAACCGGGGACATCGTTTTTACAGACAGTCTCTGCTGAGAGGAGCTTACAATCTATGATTTTGGTGCCTGAGGCACGGGGAGATAAAGTGACTTTCGGCAAGGTCACAAGGAGCTTACACCGGGATTTGAACCAAGTTCCATTATTCAATCTCAGTGTCATTGTTTTACAGCCAGTGTCTTTACTGACTGAACTGCTCCTTGTCCTAGTAAAAAAAAGAAGTAATACCAGTAACTTCTCTGGTAAGTATCTTGGAATCCAAGGGGGCCCCAGAGCAGAAAATAGCTTGGCTAAATTCTCAAGGACCCCCAGTTACAACCTTGAATATATATGTTACTGGAAGATTGACCACTTCCGCTACAAAAGCATGAAATACTGCAAAGGGGGTACATTTTTCCTATATATCACAAGTCAAGCATTTAAACCCATTACTTTCAGTTTATCGACATTTTATTTATTTTCGGTATATTACATAAATGACCTTTTTTTTCTGCAAGGGTTTGTTCTTTTCCGTCCTGAAGTCAAATGATGCTCTACTACACCTTCGCATCTCAAAAAACAAAAGGTTCAAATTAAAAAGAAATGATGTGAGTAGCGCTTTTACATAAGGAAAAGAAATTTGGAAAAAAGGTTAGACACCCAAAATTACTACATGTACTGAGTTCTCAGCATATATATAAAAAAAATACATAAATAAAAAAAATATTTGGAATTATCAAAAATTGGGATTTGGTCACACACGGAGAACTTAGTGCCGCATGTTTGAGTATGACGGATGGCGTATTGAAACTAGTAATTTCCATCATTAGAGAAAATGCGTAAAACATTCCCGGAGATCAGCAAAATCAGATATCTTCAGTCAAACAACCCAAATCCTCATCGACCCAAAAATGGAGCGTGCAAGACTGAATTCCATTTAAGCTTCCATGCAGGGCCCCAGAAACAAAACAAAAATAGAAAAAAAAATAAAAAAAACGTGTCCTTTCAACTAAGGTGCTTGACCTTGCTTCTTTGAAAGATACCTGTGAAAAAAAGGGACATATTTATGTTTGATGTGAGTAAATATAGCTGGGAACAAAAAACAGTTTTGAACTACAAAGTGTCTGAACTTAAAAAGGGTCATCCGAGAGTATTCCTTCTCCTGCCAGAGAAAATGAACAAGCTGCATGTTCACACTATGGATTTTGTTACTGCAGCGGCTGACTCCCTCTGTTCTACCCGAATCCAAAGTTGATTGAAGATGCAAGGAGGATTCACGTAATGTACCGTAGTATTCTGCCACGGGGTGCTCACTGGGACATGGAAAGATCTGTGCTGTACGTGCAGAATTAAAGAAAAAAGCACCCATGTGGTCTTGTGAAAACAGGGTTTATTGGAAGTGGTCTAAATAAACCACTCCTAATAAAGACTGCTTTCACAAGACCACGAGTGTGCTTTTTTTACTTTTTATTCTACCCGAAACCAACACAGCTCTCTCGAAATTTCAAATGGGAAACTCATGTGGACTCGTATTAGACCTAACTTTAGGTTTATCTGGAAAGTTACCTTATGTTTGTTTCTTGAGGATACCTTCATATAGTATGTAGACTACCTTTAAACTAGAGTCAGAATGCAGTTATTGCATTGTGATCTCATTTATGGCACAAAGCAACAGAGAGGCTAAAGTAACTGTAAAATTGGCACTTGAAATAATAATAATTAAAAAAAAAAATAATTACTAGCTGTTCAAACTTCGGTTTCTCTGGGAACAAACACAAACCCGTCCCCTAGTTCACCTGGTGTTTCACTTGGCAGTAGTGAATAAAAGGCAGGTTTGTGTCATTACACAAGAAGCACAAGCCACAGAGATTAGTTGTGAATCAAGGTTCAATGCATTATCTTATACATAATGTGTAGTTTCATTATTGAATAGCTCACATTTTGAACATACTGTATACACAATTTAACACTTAATGCCACGCACGAATAAGGGTAAACAGTCTGCCTTTAAACCTGCACTTGCATAGTACTGCAATTAAACTAAAGACGTGACAACATAGAGAACATTCAATTACTTTGCAATAACAAGTGAAGCCCTTATTGGAGCTGCAGTTAATTCCCCACCCCTACGTTCCCTTAGACTCAGTGTTACAGAGAGCTGAACTGTGATTTTAGTCCTACTCTGATTGCGTGATCTAGCACAGAGGTGCTCAACTCCTCAAGACTCCCCCCCACCCAACAAGTAAAGTTTTCAGGATATCCCTGCTTCAGCACAGGTGGCTCAGTCTAAGACCTAAGCAGGGATATCCATAAACCCTGATGTGTTGGTGTGCCTTGACGAATGGAGTTGGCCAGTCAACGACTGACCAACTGATTGAGCCCTGTGCTGAAGCTTGGATATCCTGAAAACCTGACCTGTTGTGGGGGTTTTGAAGACTAGAGTTGATCACCCCTGATATAGCGGAAGGAAATATTACAAACGCAGTGCTATGAGCAAATCCAAGAAGAATGCCAATACATGTGGTTTGTATTCGAAACAAATATACGATATACTGGCACAAATCAGGTGCAAACAGTTTTAAGCGCATTCTTATGAAATTCACGGTGCTGCTTTGAAGGTGCAATCCCAAAGGCGTAAAGATAAAAAGATCCCATTATTTAAAAAAAAAAAAAACAAATGTTCTAATTGGCTTCCTTACGCAGGTCTATCATGGATAAAAGCAAATATTTGGCCCATTTTGCTTCTTTGGAAATTATGTACAAATATGTTTAAGAGGGGCCAATCAAGTATTTCATCTACCCGTATCCCACCTTGTCCTTGTCCCAATAAAAGGTAAGGGGAGAGGAAAGGGCCTTGGCAGTGAAAACTTTTGTTGAACAGACATCGTACAGAAGGGACTAGCTAGAGAAAATCCAACCACTCCCAAGTCTCAGCTCACCAGGTTGACACATTAACTGTCAAAATACGTATTGGTTAAAATCTAGATTTATGTAATTGGTGCCCTTTTGTACTAGGAGGGATTGCACTTTAAAATGATCTATTCTCTAAAGGGAAACTTTTTGCCCTGGGCCCCACTGCCTGCTCTTCTACAGTGCCCGTGCCCCCCATACCTGTTCTTGAGTGTCAAATGATGCTGCAAGTCATGTGATGTCACCCCGTGGTGTCATTTGACACAGCCTTGCCGTCAGCCGAAGCCGTCTGAGTCAAGGTAAGTGAGAGTTACAGAGGCCTTGCGCATTTAAATGCTTTGGGGAAGAGCGCGGGAATATATATATATATATATATATATATATATATATATATATATGCAAATATAGCTGTATGCTCATCTGCATGTCTTAGGCAGGTCTGCAACTCCGCCTTTCCCCATTATCACCCAACATACAGCACTTCCACTGCAGCAAGGGATTCTGGGAAATGACATGCAAATGAGCACACAGTGTCACTTTTTGCCTCAATAACCATTTTTAACATGGTTCCCTATAGGCTTAAGCTTGCTGCATGGTCGCAGCTTTGAGCACAGCCAGGGTTAAGGTGCATACCCAGAAAACCACCCACAGACAGCTGTTTCGACCTTGATGGGTCTCATCAGTGTGGGGTTGATTTTACTGGGAATGCAAGAGAGGCTATGGGATAGGCTAAACCATAATACTGAGTTAAGTTATGGTGAGTAAAAAAAGTGACAAAAACCCTCCACAGGAAAGCAAATATGCAAATATAGCTGTATGCTCATCTGCATGTCTTAGGCAGGTCTGCAACCCCGCCTTTCCCCATTATCACCCAACATACAGCACAATATATATATAAAATAATGGGGCGAACAAGATTGTGCATTTAAGGCTCCAAATATTATCATCACTTAATAACCCTTACCTTTCCCAGTGTTTATGATTTAGATCTGACAAGTCTTCTAATTTTGCTATTTCTTTAAGGTATTGAGATAGCTTCAAAAGTTCTTTGTCTTTATCCCGATTTAGGTGCGCTTTCATGAAAGGCCTGATCTGTTTGTGAAGTAAAAACAAAAAAGCCGTTTACCAACATAATATGGATTAAAAATTATGAATCTAAAACCTAACATTACGAAACACCAACATGTCTACTTAAAGCAGCAGCACTTCCTTCTGACCCCCCCACCGTTTTTTTTTTTATAACTAGATGGGATGCAGGTGGTCCCCCAGAGCTAAACCACGTTAGTTTCAGTTTAGGGGACCCCCTAGTTTTCAAAAAGCTTACCAGGAAAGGTAGCAACAGGAAATTTAAATCCCAGGTGTAATGCGGGCTAATGGGAAGTCACAACGGATGACGTTGCTGCTTGCCGGGGATTTAAACCTCCAATTTGTTTTCACTGGGGTTGAAGGGAAAAAAAGTGGGGGGGGGGGGAGGTGAAGTGGGAGAACTGCTTCTTTAACCCTTTGAGTTTTACTGCATCAACAAAAGGGTTATTATGTGAAGTTCAGTGAGCATCACAATAAGAAGGGTCAGTCTATGGCTCTATCCTACCTCTCATTGAATTGGGTGGCAACAGGCGATCCGGGGGAAATGTGCAGCCCTCAGGGACTTCACCTACGGCCCCCAACCTCTGGTTAACCCACTCTCCCTTTCTCAGTGCAGAACTGTTGCTGGCTAAGGCTGCGTCCCCGCTGCCACTGAGCGCGCCTGGCGCGTTTACTTCAGTCATTGTCAACCTGCACGGCCACGCTCAACAGATAAAATCAATATTTTTTGCTTGCGCTTGCAAAATTATGCAGGACACCCGGCACTCATGCTTGGAGAGTTGGTGACGTCACCTCTCTCAAGCATGAGCGCGCTCAGCGGTAGCAGCCATAGTAGCTTCTCCCCTCAGCAGCTTAATAAATACTGTACTGTCCACTCCTCTCCTGTGCTCATCACTAGTGTAAGAGGAGGAGCGGGACAGTTTTCACTATGCACCACATACATATACACGTAACGTGCAGCCCTTTTGAGGACTCAAGGGATTTACATGCGGTCACTGAAGCAGGGGCGTAGCTATAGCCCGGGCAAAGCCTGCACCCTTTGGGGGCCCGCTATCCCCCCTATGCACATTGCGGGGCCCTGAGATGCAGTAGAAGAACAGAGGGAAATCCCTTCCTCTGCAGGTGGGCGAGGCCTGGGTCAGGGGGCGGGGACCTGAGATGTAGTAGGAAGGACAGAGCGGAAATGCCTTCCACTGCAGAGCCTCCGTAGGCGGGGCCTCAAGTAGTGCAGCGTGGGGCTGCAGCCTGAGAGACAGGCTGGGGAAGGTGAGAGGGAGGGGAAGGGTTAAAGCACATGGGTAAAAACAGACATGGAAAGGATACACGAAGGAAGAGACACAGGGAGAAAATGACGTACAAGAGAGAAATATGTAAGAGGGAAAAGAAAGACATGAGGGAGAGAGATAGAGAGAGCAAAGGGCAAAGGGAGAGAGCGCCAGAAAGGGCAAAGAGAGAGAAACAAGGGGTCTCTGAATTTTTTTTGCCCGGGGACCGCACATGTCTAGCTACGTCACTGAACCGAAGTATATCATGTTGCCTACCACTATATTACCGTAAATGTTTTTGCAACAAAATGTCAGCTATGACAATTGACTACTTACTGGAGCAGTCCCACCCTGTCTACTTTTACCCCATCTTTTGGGGTGGGGTGGGGTGGGAAGCAGGTGGTCTCCAAAGCTGAACTACATTAGTTTTAGCTCCGGGGACCATCTTGTTCCTGAAATACTTACCTGAAAAAAATAGCGCCGGTACCGTCCCTTCCCAGGTAAACAAAATGGCCGTTTATATTTCCCACGTTACGTGGGCCAATAGAAAGTCGCACCGTCATCCGTCGAGGTGTGGTTTGCTCCATTCAGTGACAGACCATTGCAACGGACCCCAAAACCACAGAAACCATTACACGCCACGATTTACTTCTCGAGTTTACCTTTAGTCCATTCTGTGGATTCATTAAGAAATTCCGTCCAATATCATCAAACATTATTGTATTTTTTTTAGTGTAGAACTCGGAGTATTTGCCCCATATCACCCCAAGAGGTTTTACCTATAAAACAAAATGAAAGCAGCAACATGTGAGAACTTTCATACTAAGTGGGTAATATGGGCTGCCCCACAGGAACATATATTTCAGGAAAGTTAAAGCAGCAATTTCAGCTTGAACCAGGGGGACCCCCCAAGAGTTAAACCATGCTATTTTCAGCTCTGGTGACACCCCGGATCCCCAGACACAGTTTTCGTTGACGGGATCTCCACTCAGTCACAGTGACACAAAATGGTATTCGACGCTCTGGCCAATAGGATGACAATGCAGTCTCTTGTTGGATGACCACCAATGCCATCTTTAAATTCCCAGGAAGTGAACCCGGCACAGAAAACTTTAGGGACATGGGGAGCCGAGTGGTGCCTAAATCTGAAAATAGCACTGTTTAGCTCCGGGGACCCCGTGGTTTAATCACTGTATAGAAACAAAAATTGGGGTAGGATTCCTGCTTCAATTGTGAGAAGTGTCTGCCCCAACAGGTAAAAGAATGAAAGACTTGCTTGAGAGCTGCAAAGTGATAAGCAGGTGTGCCTGAAGTGTAACAGCTGTGGATGTCAATATTAAGGATTGCACTTTCAATTAAAATATAAGACATTTCCATATTTTACCATCTCTATGCATGGATTCAGATTCTCAGCCATACTTGTGGTTGAGACTGAAGAGTCCAAATCATGGTGACGGTTATTCACCTGGTAGTTGTTTGTCTGCTAGAATGGTAAGTGCCAAGTTTTTTTGTTTTTTTTACAATTCTGCCCCATGTACTTCTAAAGGACAAATACCTTTGAATTGATCTACATCAGGGTTGGCCAACTCCCATTCTTCATTGAGCCACCTGTGCTGAAGCAGGGATAGCCCTAAAATCTGACCTGCTGGTGGCCCTTGAGGACTGGAGTTGGCCACTCTGGACCTACATGAAGGTATGTTTGAGATTGAGAGGTCATAAGTATATAGCGCAGGAGGAGACAGGTCTGTTCTACACACGTTCAATATCCAGGGGCGGTGCAACCCTTATGCGACTTAGGCGGTCACTTAGGGTGGCAAATCTTGGGGGGAGGCGGGAGCAGAGAACGACAACGGGCATAAAGCAGAGCGGCGGCACAGACGTGCATGAGAGGAGGACAGGGAACCGCAGGAATGAAGCAGGCCGGCAGAGGACGATAATGGCTGTGGAGGAGCGCGCCCCAGCTGTCTGACCTGGAAGTGTTTGCCGCTGCTATAGCGCAGGTCCTCTCGGGCTGTCGTCCTACTCTGCCGCCATGCTCCGCTCCCGCGGTCCTCCTCTCCCTCCCATCTCTGCCGCCACCCTGCCCTGATGGTCTGAGAAGAGGGAGACGGGGTGAGAAGGGGGTGGGAACAGGATGAAGAGGAAGAGAAAGGTGAGAGGAGGTGGGAAGGTTAAATAAGAGGGGCAACTGTATAGTGTTTAATTTTTTTTTTTTTTTTAAAGGGCGGGAAGGGCGCACAAGGCCCTGAAAACATCAGCTATTAAACCCTCATGAAAAGAACAAAGATTCCTCTACTCTTACATCAATGAGGCCTCTTCTGGGTGTGTGAACAGTGATCATGGCAGCACTATCCAACATGAAAGATATCTTATAATTGGCATTTGTGCTGACACCCAGCTCCTACAGAAAGAGAAAAACAAGTTCCAGTTAGGCATTGGTTTATTGTATAGCAATAAAACCCCAAAAGGAAAGATCCAAGCTAAGCTACTTAATAAATACCCTTAAAAGTGCTTTATAAAGTCAAATGCTTGATTAACAACATACACACACTTTCTGAGCATACCTGATGTGCAATACAGTTGCTTATTGCTACATTTCTGCCAATTAGAGTGTGTAAGCAAATAATATCAATGTGACCCCCTTAAACAGGAAGCTCAACATACACATTTTTTGTGCAGAATTAAAATATGAAGTATAAAAGTAAACCTAAAAATAACAAACAGCAGTAGACGTTTTTGTTAGCAGTACTCAATGTTACCTGCTACATTAAAAGCAGCTGTAGAGACACCGCAAAAGTGAATATACACTAGATAACTGAAAAAAATTATCTACACTAGTCAATTTTACGGCCCCTTTAAAGTTCTTTTCACACACGATAAATTGAGTTGTCCGGAGGGTGAGAGGTGTTAAAAGGTAAGATGCGTATGAGACTTCAAACTATTAACTTTGTATCCCGATTGTATATTGATTTCTATGGATATCTCTTCCTTGTACCCAAATATTTCTAATGAATCTTGTTGATCAGCAGCAAAAATATTATCTAGCTAAGGAACACACTGGTCTATCTTAAATTTATTCTTGGGGGGGATGGGAATTCTCTAAATCCAGGGAACGGCTATGGGGAGCCCTGGTGTGCCATCATATTCAAATTTGAATATAGGATATTTAGAAGAGTTGGCGCAATATAGATAATGTATTTATGGTGTGACGGGGCTCCCATGTGGTTCTTCTGCAATTTATTGGTCTTTTTTTCAATAGGATTGATTTGAAGATGATGTTCAATCCTGAGATTTATACATCAGATACAAATTTGGGATGTCAAGGTTATACTGAGGAACGGGGTAATTTTGACCACTATCAAAAACCCACTGATAGGAATACCTCCCACAGCAGGGGTAGTTTTCATCCTTCTAAGCTGATACAAGGCTTACCGATTTCACAATACTTTAGGGTCCTGCGGATTTGCAGTGACCCTGTAGATTGTGAAGGGGAAAAAAAAAAAACTCAGTGAAATGACTATGAAATTTAAGGAAAGGAGGTATAGTCAGAGTACACTGGAGCGGGCACGCCACAAGGCTAGATTATCCACTAGAACAGCGTTTCCCAAATGGTGGGTCGCGACCCGGCACCGGGCCACGGCACCAAAATTGCCGGGTCGCAGCAAGGCTGGCCGCGCGGTGTCTCCCGTCCCCCCCGCTCAAATTAAAAAACAATGGCGGCGATTCCCCCTGCGGTCCCGTGCGCTTGCGCAGGGCAAGCAGGGCCCGCTCCCTTCCTCCCCCCCGCTCCCAACGTGGGACGGAGGAGGAAGTACCAGCTGCTCTGCGGCCCGCACGTTACATGGGGGAGGGTGGAAGTACAAGCTCCTACTGCGACCCGCTTCCCCACGCGGCCAACTTCCCGAGCTCACCTCCCGTGGCACCCCCTCCCGAGCCCACGTCCCGTGCCCCCAATCCCACCTCCCGTCCCGGGCAGCAGGGGATATCGGGGGCAGCAGGGGAAAGCGTCCGGCGGCAAGGTAAGTCACCCCACCCAGTCACTGCCTCCCACCCAAGTGTCCCTGGCCCCCTCCCACCCACCCAAGTGTCCCTGACCCCTCCCTCCCACCCACCCAAGTGTCCCTGGCCCATTCCCACCCACCCAAGTGTCCCTGGCCCCATAGTGTCCCTGGCCCCCTCCCATAAGTGTCCCTAGCGCCCTCCCTGCCACCCACCCAAGTGTCCCTGGCCCCCTCCCTTCCATCCACCCAAGTGTCCCTGGCCAACCCAAGTGTCCCTGGTCCCCTGAGTGTCCCTGACCCCCTCCCTCCCACCCACCCAAGTGTCCCTGGCCCCCTCCCTCCAACCCACCCAAGTGTCCCTGGCCCCCAAAAGTGTCCCTGGCCCCCTCCCACCCACCCAAGTGTCCCTGGCCCCCTCCCTCCCATCCACCCAAGTGTCCCTGGCCCCCTCCCTCCCACCCACGTGTCCCTGGCCCCCTAACTCCCACCCATCCAAGTGTCCCTGGCCCCATCCCTCCCACCGACGTGTCCCTGGCCCACTCCCTCCCACCCACCCAAGTGTCCCTGGCCCCCAAAGTGTCCCTGGCCCCCAAAGTGTCCCTGGCCACCTACCTCCCACCCACCCAAGTGTCCCTGGCCCCCTCCCTCCCTCCCAAGTGTCCCTGGCCCCCTCCCTCTCTCCCACCCACCCAAGTGTCCCTGCCCCCCCCTCTCCCACCCAAGTGTCCCTGGCCCCCAATCAAGTCACTCACATCCGTCGTTGCCTGTAATTCACTGTCTGTGTCTGTGTGAGTATAGGGGAGAGCGAGTGTGTGTGTGTGTGTGTGTGTGTATCAGTGTCTATGTGTGTGTTTATCTGTGTGTATCTGTATCAGTGTGTGTGTGTGTGTCTGTGTGTGAATCAGTGTCTGTGTGTATCAGTATCAGTGTAAATGTGTGTGTATCAGTGTTTGTGTGTGTGTTGCAGTGTCTCTGTGTGTGTATCAGTGTGTGTATCAGTGTGTGTGTGTGTGTAGCAGTGTCTGTGTGGCTGCATGTGTGTCAGTGGCTGGGTGTGTGTCAGTGGCTGCGTGTGTCAGTGGCTGTGTGTGTGCGTGTGTGTGTATCAGTGGCTGTGTATGTGTGTGTATCAGTGGCTGTGTATGTGTGTGTATCAGTGGCTGTGTATGTGTGTATCAGTGGCTGTGTATGTGTGTGTATCAGTGGCTATGTGTGTGTATCAGCGGCTGTGTGTGTGTGTGTGTGTATATCAGTGGCTGTGTGTGTGTCTGTGCAGGCCCTATAGGCGATAAAAATTTTAGTGGGTCACGAAAAAGAAGTTAAAAAATAACCGGGTCACGGAAAAAAAAGTTTGGGAAACCCTGCACTAGAACCAAGATACAATAACAGATTCTTCCTTCTGTTCAAACTTTTAAAACTGGGTCTTGTAGAATAGCATCGACCACTCGCCAGTTATGGACGATTATTGAAGGGGATAAAGAACTCTCCCCATAAATGTAAAACGGGGCATGACTGATAGTCTATAAGAAAAAAAAATGTTACAGGATCTATTAGTACAAGCAGATCCTGCGTATAAATACAGATTGCCAATCCTTTTTCACATAAAAAAGGGATTTTTTTCATGCACACAATGTGGTCTTTGTAATTCACTTACACAGGGTAAAAAATGCTATCATCCCTATAGTGGTAGGAAATACATCAATACTTCCGTAAATTGCTCTAGCGCCCAGTGTATTTATCTTTTTAAATGTCCACAAGACCTTTCAGATGTAGATGAACATAAAAGTACTATTAAATATATAAGGGAGGGACACCTTAAGGGAGAACTAAGGCCTTGGACATAGTAAGCGCTTAGGTGCTGCTGCTCGCTCTCGCTTGCTGCCGCTCGTTCTACCAGGAGCTTTTTGCTGTCCTTGCAGAGGAGACAGCAAGCGCTTGGGAGGCGGGTATCACTGTGTGTGTGTGTCACTTGGTAGCTGTCAGTGTGTGTGTATGTGTCACTTTGAAGTGGTCTGTGTGTCACTGGGGAACGTGTGTGTGTGTGTGTGTGTGTGTGTGTGTGTGTGTGTGTGTGTGTGTGTATATTATATAATATTTTAAAATTTAAAAAAAAAGACATGTGAGAATAAATTATTTATTAACATTGTGCAACTTTGATAAATATATTCGCACATGCACACACATCACACACCACACACACACATACACTGGTACACACACATACACGCACACACACGCACATGCACACACACACACACACACGCACGCACGCACACACACACCACCTTGCTGCCACCCCTGCTCCGGGACACAACCCCTTCCTCACCCCCCCCCCCAGTGGCCGCGCAACCCCCCTCCATCTCCAGCGCAGGCAGGGAGGCAGCTACGGTGATCGGGGCAGAAGGGGACACATCACCCGCTCCCCCCCAGCAGCGCAAGCCACCTCCATCTCCCGCAGGCTGACAGCCACAGGGATCGGGCAGAAGGAGGCCCATCACCCGCTCCCCCCCCCCCGGCAGCGCAAGCCCCCTCCATCTCCCGCAGGCCTACAGCCACAGGGATCGGGCAGAAGGTACACTCACTCACTCCGCTGGCACCAGACCCCGTTCACATTTCCCTGCTCTCCTTCCATTGGTTGCTGAGGCGTCACGTGAGCGGAGTCAGCGCGTGAATTTAAAATTTCACTGTCGGCTCTGTTCAAGCGCGCCTCAGCAAGCAAGGGTAAGCATGCGCGAGCCCCTACTAAAGCCTCTTTAATTGCGGCTGTAGGGGCTCGGTGGCAAGCAGCAGCAAGCGAGAGCAAGCAAGCAGTAACCATGCCCTGGGCGATGGAAGTCCTGTTGCGTTACATTTTCTACCAGCTGACCACCCAATTTGTACTTTGAAAGCGATGAACCTTGAACAGGTACAACCCCCCCAAGGCGGGGTGGCGACATGGACAAACGCTTTCTGCAACAGGTGGAGTTCTGGATTTTTACTCTGGATGCAATGGCAACAAAGGGTATGAAATACAGATGTTAAATGAAGGAACAATCTTATACTATATTAGTGAAAGCACTGTATGCCTGCCTGCCTGCATGCTGGATGTCCGGTGTCCCTAGGGGAAATCTCATTGGTCCCTTGGGCCGCCCCCGCACACCTCTCATTGGCCTGAGGCGGAGTGACGGCCCAAAGGACACACAGGGGGACACACACACACACAGGGACACACACAGGGACACACACAGGGACACACACACACACACACACACACAGGGACACACACACACAGGGACACACACACACAGGGACACACACACAGGGACACACACACAGGGACACACACACAGGGACACACACACAGGGACACACACACAGGGACACACACACAGGGACACACACACAGGGACACACACACAGGGACACACACACAGGGACACACACACACACACACACAGTAGGGGGGGGGTGTACATTAGCAGCATGTATAACCCGGGGGGGCTCACATACCCGCCGGAGCCTCCGCCTCTTCCTCCCCGAAATCAGCCTCCACACCCGCGCGCACCTCCTCCTCTCCCCGTGTCTCCCGCGCTTTCAAACCCCCCCCCGGCGCCGCTACAGTCAGCGGAGGAGCGAGTGCCCGGGACACAGCGGGGGAGCGGCAACAACAAGCTGCCTCCCGCCTCAGTTCCACGTGGGAGCGGCCGGACGGGTGAGTGAGCGGCCTTCACCCACCCCTCACCCCCCTTCAAATCACCTCCCCTCCACCCCCCCCCCCCTCGGCGCCGCTACAGTCAGCGGAGCGAGCGAGCGCCCGGGACACAGCGGGGGAGCGGCCACAACAAGCTGACTCCCGCCACAGATACACGTGGGAGCGGCCGGACGGGTGAGGGAGCTGCCGGACGGGTGAGTGAGCGGCCGGACGGGTGAGGGAGCGGCCTTCACCTCCCCTCACCCCCCTTCACCTCCCCTCACCCCCCTTCACCCACCCTCACTCCACTTCCCTTCCACCTCCCCTCCACCCCCCCTTCACCTCCCCTCCACCCCCCTTCACCTCCCCTTCACCCCCCCCCACCTCCCCTTCACCCCCCCCACCTCCCCTTCACCCCCCCCACCTCCCCTTCACCCCCCCACCTCCCCTTTACCCCCCACCTCCCCACCCCCCCTTCACCTCCCCTCCACCTCCCCTCCACCCCCCCTCCACCCCCCCTTCACCTCCCCTCCACCCCCCCTCCACCCCCCCCTCACCTCCCCTCCACCCCCCCTCCACCCCCCCCTCACCTCCCCTCCACCCCCCCCTCACCTCCCCTCCACCCCCCCCTCACCTCCCCTCCACCCCCCCCCCCTCACCTCCCCTCCACCCCCCCCCTTCACCTCCCCTCCACCCCCCCCTTCACCTCCCCTTCACCTCCCCTCCACCCCCCCTTCACCTCCCCTCCACCCCCCCCTTCACCTCCCCTCCACCCCCACCCCCACCCTTCACCTCCCCTCCACCCCCCCCTTCACCTCCCCTCCACCCCCACCTTCACCCCCCCTTCACCTTCCCTTCACCTTCCCTTCACTCCCCCCTTACAACCTCCCACCAACTCCTCACCACCTCCACCCCCCTTCCCACCTCCCCCACCCCCCTTCCCAACTCCCCACCACCTCCCCTCCCCCCCACCCCCCACACACATGTATACACACACACACACATGTATACACACACACATGTATACACACACACACACATGTGTATACACACACACACACGTGTATACACACACACACACGTGTATACACACACACGTGTATACACACACACGTGTATACACACACATGTGTATACACACACACATGTGTATACACACACATGTGTACACACACATGTGTACACACACACACATGTGTATACACACACACGTGTACACACACACACGTGTACACACACACATGTGTACACACACACACATGTGTACACACACACATGTGTACACACACACATGTGTACACACACACATGTGTACACACACACATGTGTACACACACACATGTGTACACACACATGTATATACACACACATGTATATACACACACACATGTATACACACACATGTATACACACATACACATGTATACACACACACACACATGTATACACACACACACACACATATACACACACACACATGTGTATACACACACATGTGTATACACACACAAACATGTGTACACACACAAATGTACACACACACACACACACACACACAATGTATACACACAAACATGTATACACACACACAAACATGTATACACGTGTATACACACATGTGTATACACACACACACAATATATACATACACACAATATATACATACACACAATGTATACACACACACACACACACGTGTATACACACACACACACGTGTATACACACACACACGTGTATACACACACGTGTATACACACGTGTATACACACACATACGTGTATACACACACATACGTGTATACAGACACACGTGTATACAGACACACGTGTATACACATACACACACACGTGTATACACACACACGTACACATACACACACACACACACACACACACATGTATACACACACACACATACAATGTATACACACAAACATGTATACACACACACACCCCAGCACCACCACATCAGCACACCGGTATCCCATGCCCCCCCAGCACACTGGCATTCTCGGCTCCCCACCATTCCCAGCCCCCATCAACACCATCAGCACCCACACATCGCCACCTTTGCACCTCCCCCATCGGCACACCCACATCCGCACCCCCACATCAGCACCAAACCCTCCCAAATCAGCACACCAATACAATCACCATCAGTACAGCCACAGCAGCACTACCACCGCACATGGGCCGCGTGGACCACTCCCCACCCAAATGCCACACCCACACCACAAACATCCCGGGCAACGCCGGGGCTCTCAGCTAGTGATTTTATAAGAGTAACAAATCGGTGTCCGATTGTATGTGTGGTAGCAGATATCATCCTGATGGACTTGGACAGTGCGACTCTGGGCCAGTTACTGAACTTCAAGAAAGCGTTACAGGCATCTTGTTTTTTTCAGCAGGAAAACATGTTACCTTACCAATATAATTGGCATTAGGATGTCCTACTATTGCTAATCATTCACTTAAAATGCAGTTAATGATTGAGAATGACTACCGCACTTCCTTGCATAAGACAATAAATAGAAAAGAAGTGTGGCCAGAACAAATTCCAAAATAGGGACCAGGGCAAGAAAAAAGAAAAGAAAGCAGGTTTGATATCACAATTCCAGGCGGCGGAAGCAATATTGATTTTGATTGAGGATCTTGCATATCTCGTCTGTTTAGAAATCGATCTCTGATGAAACATGCCTCACAGCTATTAAAAGGAGCAATTCATGCTTTTTAATATTACTGTTTAACATAGAATGAAGCAGGGGGTCTACGGAGCTCAACCACATTAATTTCCGTTCCGGGACCCCCTGCTTCCCGAGATACAGACCTTCAAAAAGGGATGCCAGAAGCTTCGCAAAGTTTAAAGATCCGCGTCACGTGGACCAATAGGAAGCCACACCGGATGACATCACGACTTCCTACTCGTCCGCAGTGCGTGGGAGCTTCAAAAGTCCGCCATTATGTGAACCCTGCTAGCCGTGTAGTTACCGGCACCCCCTAAAGGTAAGCATCTCTGGAAGCAGGGGGTCCCCGGAGCTGAAATGAATGGGATTCAGCTCCAGAGACACCCTGCTTCAATCCCATGTTAAAAATAAATAAATATTTGCCAGCTTTAAAAAGCCTCGTGTGTCGCTTTACAGTAAATAGCAGGAATGTACTGGAAAAGATCTCACCTGTTGCAAACTGTTCTACTTCCCAAACGGTGCATAAAGTAAATCAACATTTCTTGGAAGTGTTATACCCACATTAGGTGATAAATCCTGCTATATTGGGGGGCAAACTCACCTATGAGATGTTGCCCAAATGGAATATGGCATCCAACGCAAACGTTTATACTGTCAGCGCAGTGTTTATAATATTGATGCCATGTTGGAAATAAATGGAGCACAGTGTTGTAACAGGTAACATCTGCTATATCCTGTTCTGCTAATAAATCATTATGTTTCAAACTTACTTTCATTTTGGCTTCGATCCACTTCATACTGGTTGCCGCTAGAATGGCAAAACATATAATTAAAAATAAATAAAGCTGTGTGATTAAAACAAGTTTAGAACTGTGTTCCGGATGCGGACAATTAAGCAAACGTGTAACGAGACGTTTAATTCTTACAAATAGTCCAGTAGACCAAAAAACATGAACAGCAAAAATGCTGCGGACCAGACGTCTCGAAAAGGAGGTCAGAAACATTAATGCTTTGCTGCTCACAAAGCTGCAGGAGGAAGTCTTTGGTTCCAATTATAAACATTTAAAATGATGTGAACCAATAGGTTATTCCTGCCCTTCTATGTCGTTTTACTGGGCAGAAGTCATTTTAGGAACAAGAAAATAAATGACAGGGGAAAGCGGATCCCAGAATTGTAATTCAAATACTTACACCATATTACAATGTCATAGTCTTCATAAGCAGAGGTAAGAAATTCGTGTAAGTACGGTCTCATGAGCTCTAACCCAGTTTCTGCACAGGACCGATGATCTGAAACAAATTTGGAGAGTTTCAGCAGTCTGTAAAAGGTAATCAAGGTGAATGCTCTATAGAAATTTAGATTCCAAACTAGACACGTGATTGATTGTGCCTCTTTGAAAAAGCAAATTAGACATTGTTATATTCATACAGCCCTCACCTAATACAGAGCATTTTTGATGTTTTTCGTTTTTTTTAAACCATATTTTTTTTTGTATTTAGAGAAAATGCTACTCTTATTTTCATAGAGCAAAAAAGACAGCAACTGAGTGTAAGTGAGACACCCACTACAGTACATATCCAAAATATTTCTCGATGGTGCTGTACAAAACGTGTACATAGACATTTCTACAAAGGGATTTTATTGAAAACTTGTTAATAGCAATACAAAATCCCACCACCACATAAAAAAACAAAAAATACAGAACCTAGGTGACACATTACCACAATGAGGCAGGGACATTACATTTCCAAGTACAAACTCCTTCAGAAATGCACATAAATGCTAAATAACGTTTTAGGCATTTTGTTAATGGTCTAGAGTTTACGTATTTGATACAGTAGCATCATAGTGTTTTCCTATTTATCTTTCTAGTGTTCTTTTGTTTGTATTCTTTTGGCTCCTTCCTCAATTTGTGAGAACGCAAACATTCGTTAAAGCAAAAGGTTCAACAGAAACGGCACAGCAATGCTGGTCCATACATAAAAAAAATACAAAATAACAAATCTCCAGGTGTATCCTGGACAAATACAGCTTCAACAGCTCTTCACGCCTCCTGCAGTAACCACAAGAATAAACAATTCAGGTGGGAAGTATTCCTAAATGTAATGTATGTATATCTTTATTTATATAGCGCCATCCATGCATTACAGCAGTAATACACGTGACAATAATAATATAACACATAATAGGGATAAGGGAATAATGGGAATGGGAATAATTATGCAGACATAAAAAGCAACAATAGGAAAAGGTGCCCCTGTCCCGAAAAGCTCACAATCTAAGGCTGCGGCCAGGCAGGGATCGGGCGCGCTGACGCTCGTGCACTGCGCCCTGCTCGGCCGGGCGATTCGTCTGGGGGCTCGGCCACGACATCACAGAGCTGTTTCGCCCTCATTGGGCTTGTGAGCGGCAAAATCTAATTTGCTTGCTCTGCAAGCATCGAGCAGGCGCTTGCTCACGCTGGCTGCTATGAAACAAATTGAGGCAATGTGTGTGGCCAGCGTGAGCAAGCGCCTGCGCAGCGCCTCCGTGGTCGAGGCCAAAGTGGTAAACGGGGAGAACTTACAGAAACAGTAGGAAGGTGTTCCAGTAAGTCTGTCTGCAAGGGGCCAAGGTTAATGCACGGGAGAGGTATAGCACCAGCCAACAGAGCTACCCACATGCTTTGTTAAAGAGGTGTGTTATGCAGAGCACTCACCAAACAGTGTGTAGTCAACATCCAAAACCAGGAGCTTCTTTCCTTCCCTCGGAGCATTTATAAGTTCCACTTTGTAATCTTTAACACGCCGGGAAATTTTTGCCAAGTTTTCTTCCCTAGAAAGAATTGCGTTTTACTTTTGCTAAAAAGACAGACAAGTTTTGTGAAGCAGCGATCACACCAATGGAAACTCTTTGACAGAGACGCCAGAATGCAGAGTACCCTGATTTTATTTATTGATGTTTACTTTCTCCTTGGAATTAAAAATGATACTTCTTGAACTAAAGCCATTCCCCCCCGCCCCCCATGGAATATTGGCAGCCATGTTTGCTATATTCCAGAAATGTAGAAATTACAGAAAAGGCATCATGAAAGCTCATGAAAAAGGACGTTAGAGAATAAAGAGTTTAATTAAAAGAAAACTAACAAAAACACTACGCGTGGCAAAGATTGCACCATTATCATAAAAAAAAATGTAAATACGGACTAGGAAGTATTGTGATACCAGAAGAAAAACGGTGGACATGTTACAGGAGCAATGACGTCTTATATATTTGAATACAAGTTATGGGCATAGATTTGTGTTCTGAAAACAATGACACTGAGTTTGAATCAGGGGAACCTGACTCAAATCCCGGTGTCAGTTCCTTGTGACCGTGGGCAAGTTTCACTCGTTTCCTTGCAATATAATAAACAAACTGCTTAACGTATATATCGGTGTTTTTCAGAGGATTTTGAATCAGCAGAATTTCACAATATAATTACAGGGTTCCTCAGCAACAACAAAAAAAGTTGAAAACCACTGGTATATATTATTCTCTTTTAAATTTGGACAACAAAAAAAAAATATTACATAAAAACACCTACAGCATTATGCATAGCATGGCATACAGTAACATTGGCCAGCTATACAACATACACAGACTGTCGTGTGCAATCAAAACCCTAAACTGCAGAGCGGCCACGGTTTGCAGCGACACTGAGCACTCATGATTTGCAATGAACGTACGGAACACCAGCAGATTACCTGTTTTCTACCTCAACAACTTCCTCTTCAATATCAAAATCATTTACAACTTCATCATTGTCAGGCGGTGGTCCCAGCACGTCCTCCTGCCAGAACACAACATGAAATAAAAGACTCAAGCACTTCCTATAGATATACAAGGCAGAGGAACACTCATCTGAGAAAGAAGGATTTATTCTACTTTTATTTCTACTTTGGGATTTTTAATGTGACCCCCAATTTAATTTCTCTTGCATGAATATTGCCTGTTATCTGTAGATGTGAATATTGTCTATTTGCCATTAGTGACTTCCCTAAAGTGACCTGTAGCGCCGGCGTTTATATTGTATACAAGCAGCGCAGACAGAGCGCGTACGTGGTCGGAAAAGTTCATATTAACCTGCGAGAAATTCAAATGACTATGGATTATTGGGGAAAGTGTCAAACAGTTTAAGGGCTTTTTTTTATTGGATATAATGAAATGTTGTGTTATATCATGCTTTGTAAAAGTTAACTTGAAATAAACAGTGATAAAAATTAGAACTAATTTTACCAAACTCTCTTCCCGTGTCCCCATCATCATAATCTTGGTATTCGGTTTGAGTTTGAGTATTCCCAGTTTCATGTTGTTGTCTACGGGTTTACCTGCAACAGAATTTTTAAAGCATCGTTTTACATGACAGATACAAGCAACTTCCAAAACTTACAAGCGGTCCAGTTATGCGGAAAACACGTACACAAAGTTATGGTGGGTGATTTCCCAGAATCCCTTGCTGCAGTGGAAGCACTACAGCTAAACCCCGTTATAACGCGGGTCTCGGGGTCCACCCCGAGACCACCGCGTTACTAACGGGGTCGCGAGAAAAAAAAATGGCCGCCGCGCTTTAGCGCATATTCATCCCGCGGGACAGGAGATGGGAGCGGGCATGTCCCTCCGCTCCCCGCTTCCCCCTGTCACCGCGGGACAGGCCGCGGGGCAGGAGATGGGAGCGGGGATGTCTCTCCTGTCCCCGCTTCCCCCTGTCACCTCGGGACAGGCCGCGGGGCAGGAGATGGGAGCGGGGATGTCTCTCCTGTCCCCGCTTCCCCCTGTCACCTCGGGACAGGCCGCGGGGCAGGAGATGGGAGCGGGGATGTCCCTCCTGTCCCCGCTTCCCCCTGTCACCTCGGGACAGGCCGCGGGGCAGGAGATGGGAGCGGGGATGTCCCTCCTGTCCCCGCTTCCCCCTGTCACCTCGGGACAGGCCGCGGGGCAGGAGATGGGAGCGGGGATGTCCCTCCTGTCCCCGCTTCCCCCTGTCACCTCGGGACAGGCCGCGGGGCAGGAGATGGGAGCGGGGATGTCTCTCCTGTCCCCGCTTCACCCTGTCACCGCGGGACAGGCCGCGGGGCAGGAGATGGGAGTGGGGATGTCCCTCAGGTCGCCGCTTACCTCAGAACCATGCTGCCTGCATGGAGGTTGTAGCGGGGGGTTTCTTCTCCCCACCGCTGTCCCCGGTGCTCCCGCTGCCTGCGCGGGAGGAGGGGGGGGAGCGGGTGGTGGTGCTGGTCGCGGCCCGTCTGTGTAGAGTGAGAGAGTGTGTGTGTATGTATATATGGGAGAGAAAGTGTGTGTGTGTATATGGGTGTGTGAGTGTGGGTAAGTGTCTGAGTGTGTGTGTAAGTGTGTGTAAGTGTGTGTGAGTGTGTGTGAGTGTCTGTGAGTGTGTAAGTGTGTGTGAGTGTGTGTGAGTGTCTGTGAGTGTGTAAGTGTGTGTGAGTGTGTGTGAGTGTGTGTGAGTGTGTGTCTGTGAGTGTCTAAGTGTGTGTAAGTGTGTGTGAGTGTGTGTGAGTGTGTGTGAGTGTGTGTGAGTGTGTGTGAGTGTCTAAGTGTGTGTAAGTGTGTGTGAGTGTGTGTGAGTGTGTGTGTGTGTGTGTGTGTGTGTGTGTGTGTGTGTGTGTGTGTGTGTGTGTGTGTGTGTGTGTGTGTGTGAGTGTGTGTGTGTGTGTGAGTGTCTGTAAGTGTGCGTGAGTGTGCGTAAGTGTGCGTGAGTGTGCGTAAGTGTGTGTGAGTGTGCGTGAGTGTGGTCAGTGTGTGTGCAGTGTGTCAGTGTGAGCAATGAGCAGTGTGTGTGCAGTGTGCAGTGTGTGTGCAGTGTGGCAGTGAGCAATGAGCAGTGTGTGTGCAGTGAGTGTGTGCAGTGTGTCAGTGTGAGCAATGAGCAGTGTGTGTGCAGTGTGCAGTGTGTGTGCAGTGTGGCAGTGTGAGCAATGAGCAGTGTGTGTGCAGTGAGTGTGTGCAGTGTGCAAAAAAAAAAATGTAAAAAAAAAATTTTAAAAATTTTTTTTTTTTTTTTTTTTTTTTTTTTTAAAACGGGAGCCACGGGAAAACCGCGTTATAACCGAATCGCGGTATAACGAGGCGCGTTATAACGGGGTTTAGCTGTATATGCTAGGTGATAATGGTGAAAGGCAGGGTTGCAGGCCTGTCTAATACATGTGAATGTGCTCACAAGTGATATTCTTTATTGGGGTGTGTGGAGATTATATATATGGAGATTATATATGGAGATTAGAGAGAGAGAGAGAGAGAAGAACAGAGAGCGCACGTCCCATAGTGTAAAAAAGTAAATTTAATGTTAAAAAAGAGGACAAGGGGATTAAGGACACTCACAAAAGTACAAGAATTAAAAGCAGTTTGTGATATAATCACCACCAACAGGGCAACACCGTCCTGGAACACAAACTGCTTTTAATTCTTGTACTTTTGTGAGTGTCCTTAATCCCCTTGTCCTCTTTTTTTAACATTAAATTTACTTTTTTACACTATGGCTATCATCTTGTTCCCTATTTCAATTTTTTCTGGACATGTACTAAGGGTTGGACTTTCTACATTTTTGTTTTTCTTTCTTTGTTTGTTATATATGTAATCACTATTATTGGCACGTTAGATTTTTTATATATATATGTTTTTTTAGATTGAAATATCATTGTTTATATACACATTTTTTTTAATTTTTATTATTTTTATATTGTTTTAATCACCTTGTTTCACTAGTGGCGCAACTGCATTTTTTTTTATATATATATAACATGGCCCTATATGATATATATATATATATATATATATATATATATATATATATATATATATATATATCATATAGGGCCATGTTTACCAAGCAGTGCTAAGCCATTAAACATCTAACGGTAAGATCGACTGTTCTAGATGAGGGCACGTAATTCATAAGTGTTTATTTGTTTCTTATGTGAATGATAAATGTTAGGTTATATGCTATGATTTGTATATATATATATATATAAGGGATTCTGGGAAAGTGGAGGGTTTTTGTCACTTTTTTTACTCACCATAACTTAACTCAGTATTATGGTATAGCCTATCCCATAGCCTCTTTGCATACCCAGTTAAAATCAACCCCACACTGATGAGACCCATCAAGGTCGAAACAGCTGTCTGTGGGTGGTTTTCTGGGTATGCACCTTAACCCTGGCTGTGCTCAAAGCTGTGACCATGCAGCAAGCTTAAGCCTATAGGGAACTATGTTAAAAATGGTTTTTGAGGCAAAAAGTGACACTGTGTGCTCATTTGCATGTCATTTCCCAGAATCCCTTGCTGCAGTGGAAGTGCTGTATGCTGGGTGATAATGGGGAAAGGCGGGGTTGCAGACCTGCCTAAGACATGCAGATGAGCATACAGTTGTATTTGCATATTTGCTTTCCTGTGGAGGGTTTTTGTCACTTTTTTTACTCCCCATAACTTAACTCAGTATTATGATATATATATATATATATACAAATCATAGCATATAACCTAACATTTATCATTCACATAAGAAACAAATAAACACTTATGAATTACGTGCCCTCATCTAGAACAGTCGATCTTACCGTTAGATGTTTAATGGCTTAGCACTGCTTGGTAAACATGGCCCTATATGCTGTAGTGAGAGCCTCTAAGTACTGTATTGCCATAATTTGTCTTCGATTAGCACTGTGTAATCGGTCAATGAGGCTGTGTAATAGTACAGGAGATTAAATGTCAATGAGGGAGATTAAACGACACCCTAGTCAAACCCCATTTAGTGAAGAAGACTGCATACCACTTAACCCAGGGGTGGCCAACTCCAGTCCTCAAGGGGCACCAACAGTCCCCTGTGCTGAAGCAGGGATATCCTTAAAACTTTAAATGTCAGTGGCCCTTGAGGACTGGAGTTGGCCACTCTTGGCTTAATCCTTTGGGTGCCCTTAATACTTAGCTAGTACGTCATTGGATCTGCCACTCCAGGGGTACCCATGACGTACTCGCTACGTCATAATAATCCTGCTAGTTTTTATAGGAGAGATTACGGTCATATCACAAAGTGGAAAGGAAGGAGGACTCCTTTTCCATCAGTGGTCATCTGATCGGGATAAAGCAGCAATTTCTGATCACATGAATTTTTATTATTATTATTTCATATTAGACACAACAGGTTCCCCCAACGCTTAAGACCACGTCCAGGGTGAGAGCGCGCGCTTGAGCGCGACCACATTATGTCAATATGATCATCTAAAGTGCGCACGCGCGTTCCATGGAGCAGCTTAAGGAGACAAATTATTTTGTATTTGCCGCACGATGGCCGGGTCACGAGCGGTTTGCCCAATGAGGGTGAACCACCTCCGTGACGTCACGGCCACGCCCCCGAAATGCCCCACCCTGCGCCCGTAACAGCACATTTCTAAATGGCCAGGAATCTCCAAAGCTTCATCATCAGCACGTGACGTCACGGCGCTCCGTTGCGCGCCATCAGCATGAACGAGGCCTTAGGCTTGTTGTATAGCAAGGGCTGGTGCACCTGCGGGCGCCCAAAGTGCATGTGGCGTGCGCGTTTACTTGCTATAACGCAAGCGGTGACGTGCGTGGCTAGGGGGCGGGGCTCTGACATCACATTGGCTCGCAGCGATGTCAGCACAAAATTTTTTTGTATTTTCACAGATCTGCCACGCCAACACTCACGGTCGTGCGTGCCTCAAGTACAGCAACTGCAGGCTCAAACCCTGCCATTATCATTGACGCGCGCACTGCGCTTATACAGCCGGCAACGTAGACGCGACCGATTATGTCATCTGTCGCCATTGCGAAAGTTTGTTTGGGAGACGTCGCTGGCTACAAGGCCAGTGACGTCAGCAAGGGGGAAGGCAGATGGGCGGAGAAGCTCCCCGATTGGCTTATAGTCAGTCACATGTGGAGACCGTCTCTTCAAAAATCAAATACCACTGACTACCAGATTTTTGGTAGCACTGTCGCTCCGTTGCGCCATCGCGTCCCCTATAAACGCCGGCGACAATGCATTTGTTTTGACGTGACGTTGTGTCATTATCGCCGGCACAATAAGCGCAGCCTTAGGCTGCGTCCATAGATGGACCAGCCGTGCTGAGGCGTGCGGACGCTCCGCGCTGAGCCCCTGCATCCTCAATGAGGATGCCTTGAGAGGGGGCTCACGCGAGCGTCCGCAGGCGTGCTCAGGCTTTGGAGTTTTCAGCCGAGCGCCAAGCTGTTTTTCAGCGCGCTGTCGGCTGAAAACCTCCAATCACTGCACAACAGCGTCAACGTCACGGCGCCATGACGTCGGCGCCGTGACCTTGACATCAGTGCGTCGCGGGCGATTGGCCCAGCGACGTCACTGCCCCGCCTCCAACCACCTCCCCCCGGCTCCCTTCGCGCACGCTGGCTCGCCTGCAAGTCCGTGCAATCGCGCTGACTGAAGCAGGCGAGCCTCAGCGTTAGCGCGCCTCCGCTCTCCCCACACCTCTATGGCCCGGGTCTTACTGTGGCGCTCCAAGCTACAGGAGAATCCACACTCCCGCAGAGATTTAAATTTTGAAATTCCCTTACAAAAATACTTTGCCTTCTGGGGTTAGCCTCACTCTGGAAGCCAATAGAAAGCTGGGATATTATCGTAAGGGTACATTGAATCGTATGATTGGAAAAGAAAAAAAAATTTGAAGTTCTCTTTGCAAATACTGGCAAAAGTAAAAACAATAAAATGTATCTTCCCTGATTGGGGGATCCCAGCAGCTGTCAGAGTCATGGTTCAGCAACATAGTTTCCCTTGGATTAAATAAGATAAAAACAAAAATACTTGATATTGGGGAGGAGGGGAACTCCACTGTAGAGATTGCATGATTCCAAAGTAGTAGGGTCGAAATGCAGTGCAAAGAGCTCTATGTGTGCGTCTATTCGATTACGCAGGATAGCTGAAAAGGCACAACATGCATAATATATGCTCATATAGTTGTGTACTAAAGCCTTGAGTGTGTGTCCATCATTCCTTCTTTCACTTTACAGAAGATACAATCACTGCATGTTTGGTCATTTGGGGACCTCGGATAAGTGGGCGCACTTATGAACTACGTTAACTGTCCTCGCTTGACCAGTTTATAATAGAGGTCACTGAAGTAGGGAACATTGTACTGTGCAATATGTTGCTTTATATATAAATGATATTACAATAGATTGCATGCCACTGAAGGATTACTTGATACCAATGAGAGAGAGACTACTACCAATGAGATGGCGTGGCACAGACGCCAATGAGCAGGATGGCATGGCACAGACTTCCCTAATGCCAATGAGCAGGGTGACGTGGCACAGACGCCATTGATGCCAATGAGCAGGGTGACGTGGCACAGACGCCATTGATGCCAATGAGCAGGATGGCGTGGCACAGACGCCATTGATGCCAATGAGCAGGATGGCGTGGCACAGACTCCACTGATACCAATGAGTAACTGGCGTGGCACAGACTCCATTGATACTGAGTGAACTGGCGTGGCACAGACTCCTTTGATACTGAGCAAGATGGCGTGGCACAGACTCCTTTGATACTAATGAGCAAGATGGCGTGGCACAGACTCCTTTGATACTAATTAGCAGGATGGCGTGGCCTACTCCTTTGATACTAAATAAGTGAGCTGACGTGGCACAGACTCCTTTGATACCACCGAGTAAGATGGCGTGGCACAGACTCCTTTGATACCACCAAGTGAGATGGAGTGGCACATACTCCTTTGATACCAATGAGTGAGATGGAGTGGCACAGACTCCTTTGATAACAATGAGTAAGCTGGCACGGCACAGACTCCTTTGATACTAATGAGCAGGATGGCTTGGCACAGACTCCTTTGATACCAACAAGTGCGATGGCGTGGCACAGACTCCTTTGATACCGAGTGAGCTGGTGTGGCACAGATGTCTTTGATGCCAATGAGTGATATGGTGTGGCACAGACTCCTTTGATACTAATGAGCAGGATGGCGTTGTACAGACTCCTTTGATACCAACGAGTGAGATGGAGTGGCACAGACTCCTTTGATACCAACGAGTGAGATGGCATGGCACAGACTCCTTTGATACCGAGTGAGATGGCGTGGCAGACTCCTTTGATACCGAGTGAGCTGTCGTGGCACAGACTACTCTGATACCAATGAGCAGAATGGCATGCCACTGAGGGTGTCAGGCACACAGTGTAGGCATAGTCTTTACTTGCAGTGAGGGAGCATCTGCCTGAGAGAAGCAGACTCCCCCCCGCCATAGGGCTCACTATGTGGCTGCCACAGCCGAGTCTCTCCCCACTCACCTTTGTATTTGAGGCCCAGCAGTTTCTGGCGCTCCGGCAGCACCCCGGTCAGACTCTTCAGCGAGTGCTTCAGGTCCATCACCGTGTCATCCTCGGACAGCGCGGACAGCGGGAACTCCTGCCCGCCCCACTTAATGATCAGGGACAGCGTCATGGCGCCGCGGTGACTCAGCGTCATTTGGTACAAAGCGCCGGGAGTCACACCAACCGAAGCGTGGTGTCCCCAGCACTTACCGGCGAAGGGGAGGGCGAGAGAGGGGGTCACACACGCACAGGGGTCACTTCCATGGGGGGAGCCGGAACCGGCGCTTCACGCAACCACAACACGACTTGGAACCGGAAGTGACGTCGGAGGGGCGCCTCGCCATGTCAGAGGCTCCTCATTCTGCGTCTCCATGGCAACAGTTCCTGAAACTGAGACTCTCAGGCAGAACATTTCTCAGTTGTAATGTAGTGTTCCTGTGCTGCAGGGATTAGTCCTTGGTGAATAGGAGAGTGGCCTCTGATATATAAATGTAAGGCTGCGCTTATAGTGCAGGCGACGCGACAATACAAATGCATTGTCGCCGTCGGCGCTTATAGTGCACGTGATGGCGACAAAGCGACAGAGCGACAGCGCTACCAAAAATCTGGTAGTCGCTGATATTTGATTTTTTCGGCGACGATCTCCCCTTGCGGCCAATCAGGAGCTTCTCTGTCCCTCTGCCCTCACCCTTTTCTGACGTCACTGGTCTTGTAGCAAGTGACGTCGCCTAAACTTTAAATGCAACTTTCGCGACGGCGACGGGTAACGTCATCGGTCGCCGTCGCTGGCCCCATAAGAGCGGCCTAATGCTTGTGTTAAAAGGCACATACTGTAGGTCAATACAACTGCATGGTTTATATACTTATTTGGTACCTGGTTGTATGCCCTGTACCTATTAAAACCAGCTGTACCTATTGTACCTATTTCTGCCTGGGGGAGAATCTTCCCTCAAAGCAGTTGGGAGCAGGTAATGATCAGCTTCATAAGGGGACATTTAACACCATGTTTATTGTGTGTATAAAAGTATATAGCTATCTGTACTGTGTTAGCCGAGCTTAATAATCAAAAATGAATAGACAATACCGTTCTGTTGCTAAAGTTCTCGTTAGTCACAGAACGGTATCTATTCATTTTTGATTACAAAAGTATATACAAATAAATAAAAAAATGCACATATTTTATTGGTAATATGATCTCTACATACAGTTACTTGCACTGGTGACAGCATCTCAGGCGTCGTCACTTGTTTGAAAGCTCCTCTATCCTGCACCGACATACTGTATCAAATAAGGTGTACCTATTTTCTTGGTGCCAGATGTTGGAGGGTCTGTTATTTATGTGAGATTGGATCCACCCGATGGATTCCGAGACCCACCATAGGAAACCCTTTAATAATATATTAAATGTATACCCTTCAGTGTACATCAGCGTCGCCCCAAAGGCGGGACGCCTGGTGGGGCTCCCAAGGAGCTGCTCCCCTCTACACAGGACCAGCGTGCTAAGGGTTAATATTTGCTTGTACTTTGTGGAACGTCAACCCCACCCACTGGAATGTTAATGAGCCAAGAGGACATAAATAACTTTGAATTCGCAGCAGCATTCAACCTGAACTCCTTCAGTGTATATCTGCGTGGCCCCAAAGGCGGACAGCCCTTAGCACAGTTGAAGGGCAGCTAAAGGGTGTGAGTCGTGTGCTGATGTTTGGTGATGTTAAAGCTTCTCTATTTCAATCATAAACTCACCAGCCCTTTTATCCCCTGTACCCAATTTTCCAACTCTAACTGTCCATGATATCTCTGTGAATTGACTGTATAGCCTCTGTTCTTTTAATGTAACCGTGTATTGTTATTATAACTCTGTACCCAGGACATACTTGAAAACGAGAGGTAACTCTCAATGTATTACTTCCTGGTAAAGCATTTTTATAAATAGAATAATATCTAAGAAGGCACAAGCAATACACGACAATGTTTCATGTCTTTACATTAATGTGAAAGTTGCATAGTAGATGGCTATACTGCTGTGAAACAGTATTTTCTTAATTGCATGTTTTCACTAATAAAGCAATTAGTATGGAACACTATAGTGTTATTACTCATATGCAGCGATGTCAACATCCAAATGCAGGTGAGGTTTTTATTTTAGTAGAAAAGCGCTGACTTCAATCAGTGAGACTCCATTGAAGTCTATGAAACAGCCAATCCTAGAAAATCAGTGAGACGGACTCCAAATCAGTGAGACTCTGAGTTGACAGAGAGAGAAGGGGATTGGCCCGGTATTAAAGGGGTTGCACCCCCTGACCTCACCAGGGAGGCAAGGGGTTAACTGGACTGCGGTCCAGGAATGTGGTTTGCACCTTGCTATGACATGAAAATGTATGTTCCCCTGTTGTAATGTATTTCCACCATGTAAGTGTCTGTGCCACACACACACTGGGATCCATCCGGGAGGACAAGGGTTAATGGGTAGAAAGTGATTATAGCCCTTTGTTTAATTTTCCCGCCTTTTCAGGCACCATTTTGCAGAGTCCCATAGGCCGCCATTGGAGCTCCATTCATTTCAATGGCGGATCTAGCTGTTTTGGACCTGTTTCCCTCGAAGACCAGCAGGTGGCGTCCGAGAGGAGGAGCGGCGTTTTCCCATTGTAAGTCAATGGGCCCATTGACTTCAATGGAGATTCCGCGACGGCGATCTCCAGGAATAGTTTGGCAGCCATCCAAACCGCAAAGCGGATACTTTATCTGAAAAAGAGCTTTCATCACGATTAGTTCAAGTTCAACGACAAGTGGCGTGGGAATCTTAGGTTCTAGGGCACCCAGAAATAAAATTCTTTTTGCCCCTAGCTCCTAGGCCTCCCCTCACTTGACCACCACCGGGTCCAAGAATCCAGTTGCACCCAGTTATTTGGTGTATATTATATCTTGTCATAAGTTACCGTGACAACATGTCTGTTTCTGATTAGTGCAAAGGAAATATTCCAGTAACCTATAGCGTAATAAAACATTTTTACATTGTGCATAAAGCGTAAAAACTAGAAGAGCTTTAGGAAAACGGTAACTACTTACTTGCATCTTCTGCTCTGCCATCTCTTAGGCCGCAGCCATGGTGCGAGCGACGGCACGTGCGTCTCTAACAAAATGCAGCGAATCTATGGGGCTATAGAGCGCGCAGCAGATTTTTCAGGAGACAAAAGATTTTTATTTTGTCGCACGACGGCCCGGTCACGTGAGCGGTTCAGCCAGTGAGGGCAAACCAGCCTTGTGACGTCATGGCCATACCTCCGCTTTGCTGTGGATGTCAGTTCACAGATCGCTAGGCAGACAGGTGCGCGACGCTATGCGCTCCATCACGCACGCCCACTATCTTAGCTGCGGCAGGGTGATGCTGAGCAGGCTCGCACTCATCGCGATGAAATACATTGCTACAATGTGTGTGGCCAGCGTGAGTGTGTGCCGTGAGCGCACGGCGCTCAGCTGCTTGCAGAGACAAGTCAATTTGTTGCTGGCGTGTAACGTGAGCGGTTCGTCCAATAAGGGCGAACTAGTACCGTCACATCATGGCCGTGCCCCCTGACACGCCCCCACACGCGCGCAACTAGCTGGTCAGGAATCGCACGGCCTAGCAGAGAGCATGACGTCACGGCGCTCAAGCGCCAGCGCGCGTGCTCCCAGCCTGGCCGCAGCCTTAGTAGCCAACTGTAGGCTACACCGTAACGCAATGTTAGGCAATCTTTCTCCCCTGAGCCCCCCTGCCAACTCTTCCCCTCCTTACCTTGGCTCCGGCATTCTGACGTCCCAACGTCCCGTTGCCATGGAAACGCGGCATCATGTGACCCTGTGGCTTCATTTGATGCCACTTTGCCATGGCGACGTGTCGCCAGGAGCCAAGGTAAGGGACCTTGCAGAGGCCTTCGCCGCTTCCACGGCACTTAATTTAAATGCCTTCTGGAAAAGCGAGGGGCCTCTGTAAGCGCCACCCCCTCCCAGAAAATCCCGCGCCTCCCCCCCTTCCAGTTTGCACACCCCTGCCCTAACTAACACTAACATAAGATTTAAGAAAGACATTCAGCTGTTTTCGCATATTGTAATAACTGTGTTTTTAAGATATCAAGAATGATCTAAATGTCAATACAATAATCAGGCTAAATCATCCCATGTAATGGACTTCATGGTGTCCCCCTGTGTGCTGCCATGTTCAGTGTTCTGCGCCTCTCTGCTGTCCGACTGTCACTACTTGTGATGTCCTGTATGGCTCTGTCTGTAACTGGGACCGCTTCCTAATAGCAATTTCTTCAGCTGTAATGTATCCTCGGTGTTAGAATGATCTATTCTGTTAGAAAATGTAGTTACATTCTATCTTCCGGTCATCTATGGAGAGCCATTGTTTATCGTACAACTGTACCTATCTATTGAATACCATGTGGGACTATAGTACCTGGTGTGAAGACACTGTTGTCTGTCTGCCACACCCATTTGATAAGGCTTTGAGGCTTATAAAACACAAATAAATTGATCTGATATATTTTAAATCATAGGGAAATATTCATCTTATCCTATTGAGTGTATGTATATCTTCTACTTCAGTGGTTCCCAAACTTTTTCGGTTCAAAGCTCCCAAAGGCGATCAGGATTTTTCCACGGCGCCCAAAGTGAAAACAAAGTTGTATATACATACCTAACATCTCTGACGATCTCTCACTCTGACTCTCTCTCTCTGACTCTCTCTGACTCTCTTTCTCTGACTCTCTCACTCTCTCTCTGACTCTCTCTCTCTCTGACTCTCTCTCTGACACTCTCTCTCTGACACTCTCTCTCTTACTCTCTCTCTGACTCTCTCTCTCTGACTCTCTCTCTCTCTGACTCTCTCTCTCTCTGACTCTCTCTCTCTGACCCTTTCCCTGACTCTCACCGACTCTCTATCTCTGACTCTCTCTCTCTCTCTGACTCTCTCTCAGACACTCTCTCTCTCTCAAACAATCTCTCTCTCAGACACTCTCTCTCAGACACTCTCTCTGACTCTCTCTGACATTCTCTCTCTTTCTCAGACACTCTCTCAGACACTCTCTCTCAGACACTCTTTCTCAGACACTCTCTCTCAGACACTCTCTCAGACACACACACTTTCTCTCTCTCAGACACACTCTCTCTCTCAGACACTCTCTCTCTCTCAGACACTCTCTCTCAGACACTCTCTCAGACACTCTCTCAGACACTCTCTCTCAGACACTCTCTCTCTCAGACACTCTCTCTCTCTGACTCTCTCTCTCTCTCTGACACACTCTCTCTCTCTGACACTCTCTCTCAGACTCTCTCTCTCTCAGACTCTCTTTCTCTCTGACACTCTCTCTCTCTGACACTCTCTCTCTCTCTGACACTCTCTCTCAGACACACACACACACACACACACACACACACACACACACACACACACACACACACACACACACACACACACACACACACACACACACACACACACACACACACACACTGATACACACACACACACACACTGATACACACACACACTCACACTGATACACACACACACACACATTGATACACACACACACATTGATACATACACACACATTGATACACACACACACACACACACACATTGATACACACACTGATACACACACACACTGATACACACACACACTGATACACATACACACACATTGATACACACACACACATACACACATTGATACACACACTGATACACACACACACTGATACACACACACACTGATACACATACACACACACTGATACACACACATACACACTGATATACATACACTGATATACACACACACACAGTGGAGAGCAGAGACAGCGACGGGTGTTAGTGACTGGGGGGGGGGGGAGGAAAGGCAGGCGATCCGTGCAGGCGGCTCCCCGCCTCCCCCTGCACCCACCGCCAGCGACCGCTCACCACCACTGCTCGCTCCCACACCAAGGGGACGTGGGGAAGGGGGCAACAGGACAGGCAAATGTACAACACCCCCCCCCCCGGCGGGCACCCCCGTTACCACCTCCTATCACCCCTGGCTGGGACCCGGGGTTGAAGGGGGGACGACACCGCGCAGCCACCTGCAGACAGAGGAGGCAGGAGCGGGAAGACAGACACACACACTCACCGTGTGCTCTGCACAAAGCAGAAGCCCCGCCCCTGGCTTCCTCTGACCTGCAGCCAATCCCCTGCGGCCCGGTCGGCATTAAGGAGGGATGGTGGGGAGGGATAATCGGAGGGATGGTGGGGAGGGATAATCGGAGGGATGGTGGGGAGGGATAATCGGAGGGATGGTGGGGAGGGATAATCGGAGGGATAATCGGAGGGATTGTGGGGAGGGATAATCGGAGGGATGGTGGGGAGGGATAATCGCGGCGCCCCTCTAGGCAAGCCGCGGCGCACAGATTGGGAACCACTGTTCTACTATATATTTTGGAAAGTTGTTTGTCTGTTTGCAATGCATTTGGACACCTTAAGATATCGTAACCAAATTTTGCATAATGGTTCATGAGATGAAGGAGCAGATTTTTGTCTATGTTTGGATAGAATTCACAAATGACATAACTGATGACATCACAAACAATACGATCCCGTCGCACAACCGTCAAGCTACCACTTAATCTTGGTCACTCTGAAAAGCCAATTTGCACATTAGCAAAAATACAGGAGCAGCAATAGTTCTTCAAGAGTGCGAGATCATTGTTTGGGACGAGAGTGCAATGTCCCACAAACATGCATTAGAGCGGGGCTGTCAAACTCGTAGCCCACAAGGTGTCGCTATGCAAGCAACACCCGCGAGTTGACAAGGGGGGGCGAGATGGGACAGGAGTCCAGTGCCTAGTGACTGAGGCGAGCACTGGAAGTTGCTGCGGAGCTGCCTTCTCCCCCGCTGGTGTGCACCTGCGCCATGCCTCCCCCGCCTGCTCGCCTCCTTTTCCCTTGCATGCTCCTCCGCTGGTGCCTGCCGGAAGAAGGCACTGCGGCAACCCCAAAGTAAGGTGTGGGTGAGGGGTGCAGGTATAGGGCTATTGTGGGAGAGGGAGCAGGTGTAGGGCTATTGTGGGGGAGGGGGAAAGGTGTGGGGCTATTGTGGGGCAGGTGTGGGGGAGGGGGCAGGTGTGGGGCTATTGTGGGGAAAAGGGGCAGCTGTGGGGATATTGTGGGGGAGTGGGACAGGTGTGGGGCTATTGTGAGGGAGGGGGCAGGTGTGGGGCTTTGGTTGGGCTATTGTGGGGGAGGTTGAATGATGTAGAGCAGGGGGGATTTGTGGGGATGGGGAGGTATTGGGGTGGTGGTGCTATTATGGGGAAGGGGTATTATGGGGCTATTGTGGGTGGTATTATGTGTGTTTGTATTGTGGGGAAGGGAGGTATTGTAGGGGAGGGAGGTATTCCGTGTGTATTGTGGGGCAGGAGGTATTGTGTGTGTGCATTGTGAGGCGGGGGGGGGGGGAGATTATGTGTATGTGTATTGTGGGTATTGTGTGTGTGTGTATTGTGGGGCTGGGGGGTATTGTGTGTGTGTATTGTGAGGTGGGGGGTATTGTGTATGTTGTGTATTGTGGGAGAAGGGGGGTATTGTGTGTCTTGTGGGGGACGGGGAGTATTGTGTGTGTATTGTAGGGGAGGGATGTATACTGTGTGTATATTGAGTATTGTGGGGTATTGTGTGTGCATTGTTGGGCGGGGTGTATTGTGTGTATGTGTATTGTGAGGCTGGAGGGTGTTGTGAGTGTGTATTGTGGCAGAGGGGGTATTGTGTGTGGGGTTATTGTGGGGCAGGGGGGGTATTGTGTGTGTGTGTGTATCGTGAAGCAGGGGGGGGGTATTGTGTATGTGTGTGTGTATTGAAGGGGAGTAGTATGTGTGTGTGTATTGTGGGGGATTGGGGGTATTGTGTGTGTTTGTATTGTGGGGGTAATGTGTGTGTATGTATCAGGATCCGTGATCCTCGGCGCTCTCCTTGCTTACCCCAACCCGTGACCGGGTGTTCCACTTCTCCCACCTCCTGCAGCACATCTCGCCTGCTGGCGAATACCAGCATTCCATCTAGGGCTGCGCGCGGACCACACTCTGCACCTAATGCTGTCCCCGCCTCCAGGCTACTCTCGCTCGGTGACACCACCGTCACGCAGCACGCAAACGCTATGCGCGGCCCTCGCACACATGCGCAGAACCTTCCTCGCTCCTCTGCCTATACTACACCTGTTGCTAATTCCTCTGCCTAGTATACACCTGTGCTTATTTTCTCCAGCCAACCACAGCCAGGCATACTACTGAGTATGCTCTCCTCTCATTGGACAATCTCCCTTTATATGCTCAGCTGCCACACTGGCAAATTGGCGGAGCATAAACCTTCCTATGAGCAAAGTGTTCCCTGCTGTCTTGTCTCCACAGTGTTGTTGTGCTTCCAGATCCTTGCTCCTGACCTTAGCTTTTCCTCCGGACTCCGCTCTTCTGTTCTCCTGACCTCGGCTTCGTATGACCATCCGCACCTCTCCAATACTGACCCCGGCTAAATACCACGACAATCCACCTCTCTCCAATCCAGACCATGGCTAAGTACCTCCTACGATCCACTGCTCTCCAAAACCAACCTCGGCAAGTATTACTGACCATCCAGACCTCTCCTACCCCAACCAGGCTACCTCGACCAATCTACACTCCAGACGCGCCCACGCGGCTGTGGGTTGGTGTTATATCAAATCCCCACCTCGGCCTCGCGGTCACGCCTTGTTTATGGTGAGCACTCCGTTACGGTATGGTGGGGAGAGAGCAAGAGGTGATCAAGAGTGAGAGAGGGGAGAAAAGAGTGATGGAGAGGGAGAGAGGGAACAGATGGAAGAGGGAGAGATGGGAAGGGGAAAAGAGAGAAGGGATGGGGAGAGTGAGAGAAAAGGGATGGGGAGAGACAGAGAGAAGGGATGGGGAGAGAGATAGAAGGGATAGGGGAGAGAGGTAGATAGAGGTCGGATGGCGAGAGAGATACCAGCAATACATCGATGATGTGATTGTAATTTGGGACGGTGACAGCATCTCATTTGACAGCTTTGTTGCTGGGCTAAATGACAATCAGTTTAATCTGATTTTTACTAGCGAGTTAAGTCCAACCAACATCAATTATTTGGATTTAGAAATATATATTGCTGACAATAAATTATGTACTAAAACTCATTTTAAAAGCACAAATGTGAACTCCTTTTTACATCCAACAAGTGGTCATGAGAAAAGATGCATTAACAACATTCCATACAGCCAGTTTTTGCGCATTAGGTGGAATTGTGCTGATTTGGAAACATTCAAGGTTCAATCTCACACTTGTAGAACGTTTCCTACAAAATTGCTATGATAGCACTATTATCGATAGAGCATATAAAAGGGCGCTGAATACTAAGAGGGACAAATTAATTTATTCTTCAAGTAGTAAACAAACACATAATCAATTTGTTGCCATCGATGGTAGTTTGAATATATCCACTCAGACATTGGGAAATACTATTGTTAGCGATTCTATTCCATCAAACACTGCACCACAAATTGTAGAGCTGAAGAAATCCAATAAGAAAAAATCAATTATTAAAAATGAGCGAAAGACTCCATATTTTATAACTAAATTTAATAGTTCACACAGTAAGATAAAACATATTCTCAATATATATTGGTATATCTTACATATGGATCCCATTTTGGCCAAATTTTTACCCAAAAGACCACCCATTGTCTTTACAAAATCCAATAATCTGAAAAATATATTGGCCCCGAGCCTCCTTAAAGGCAGTGTCCCTACTAAAAAGAAGGACCTTAGAGATTTATTGGGGTTAAAGGGTAACCACAGATGTAATAGATGCAAAATCTGTCCCAGAATGTTAACTCAAGATCATTTTAAATCTAAATTGACAGACTTTAAATATGAAATCCATAATTATATTGACTGTTTAACAACATATGTCATATATATCTTACAATGTGGATGTGGACTACAATGTGTAGGTCGCACCAAACGCCATCTTAAAATACGTGTGATGGAACATCTTAGAAACATTGTTAACATTCCTAAACTATTGGCCTCTGGTAAACCACGTACGCACTTGTTGTCTCATTTTAAAGATGTCCATCAGTGCAGCACAGTAGATGTTAAATATATGGGTATCGAATACATAGCTACAACTATTAGAGCTGGTGACAAAGACTTACAAATTGCAAAGAGGGAGCAGTTTTGGATTTTCACCCTCCAAACTAAATATCCACGTGGGTTAAATGATTATGTAGAACTGACTCCCTTTTTGAAGTGATTATATGAGTATGATCCTGTTAGTCAATCAGCTGTTCGCTTTAACACTCTTTATATCCATATTATTGCTTTTTTCCCCCTTCCTCAATTATGTTTTTTTTTTCCTACTCTGTTTCTTTCCCCTTTTTCTCTACTTCCCCCTTTTTTCTTCCCCTCTTTTTTTCTTTCTTCTTTCTTTTGTTCTTCTTTGTTATTCTATCTTTTCTTTTCTCTTTTTTATTTATTTATATATACATTCTTTTCCTCCCTTTCCCCCCCCCCCCCCCGTTTTTCTCCTGCCTCTGGTATTTTTCTAATATTCTCTTTTTTTATGTGATAAATGTCCATTATGTGTTGCATTTGTATTTGTAATGTGTTTGCACAACGTTTTATTCATATTGTTCATATTATTATACATGTGTTTTATCTATCACACTTGTTTATAGGGGGTTACCTGTTTGCATAACTTTATATGTCTTTATATTGTGTGGCATTTCTGTTTTTAAGTATTATCTTTTAATTTTTTAAATGCCACTGAACTAATCTGTTATAAGTATGAAATGCATTTTAACATGGATTTCAACACAAGAGGGGAGGATTCGTAACACCACCCACCCCTCTCAACTATCAATTCAATTGGTTGCTTAATCATCAGTACCAACCAATCATGAATTTCGATAAACATATAAAGGACCCCAGACAGGTGCCCCAGATATTACCTGATGAAGTATACTTTTGTATACGAAACGCGTCGCGAATGGTGTTGCTGGCTCATTGTATACTCATAGCCAGCCTACACACAAGTGTTTTTTTATTCCGATCACGATCGCACAAACCAAAACGGACAGGCATCTCCAGGACAGCTACAGGGGGCTTCATTTCATGCGCATGCGCGCTACGTGGCCCACCACGCTGACACTCGTGGAGGTCTGACAGCGCTACAGCGCTACAGGGACAGCCCCAGCGCACGGGACTGGTCTCTGAGGAGTGATATTGCCCCTGCTTACCCTATTTGATGCTCTACCATAGAAGTGACGATCGAGACCGGGGATTATTAAAGTTTTTATTCATGTAAGTGGTTACTATTGTTTATTGTTGGTAATACACTTTATTTCTCTCATTTTGGTGCGCTCTTGTGTTTTCCTTTTCCCAGAGATACCAGCAATGTTTACGTATTTTTAATTAGGAAAAAGCAAGAAAAAAAGTGGTTATAGTGACTGTTTATAAAAAAATTCTGATGCGGCCCTATAAGGATCTCCGAATATGGCCGCTGAGGCAGGACATCTGCCCCCATGTACATGGCTGTGGAGGCAGGAAGTCAGCCTCCTTCTGAAGCAATTGCCTGCACCTGTTTGCTCCATTTATAAGGATTAATTACCCTCCCCTCCTTGCCTGTGAAAGGTTCTGTTTACCTGGACTCCTGCTTTAACCTTATCCTTCCTGCGTTGTTCCTCCATGTTGCTGATCCCAGCCTGTGACCACGACCATCCTGCTTTCTCCAGTCCTGACCTTAGAACTGTGACCCCTACTACTCTGCCTAGCTAGTCTGTCTCCTGGACAGTAAACAGCGACATGCGCGACTGTAACACGTTGCACAGGCCATACACTATGGACCCCGCAGAGGTGGAGAAGGCCTTGTCCTTTCAGGGCCAACTCTTGGGTAAGCACTCCACCCACCTGGCTACGTTAGATACTGCATTGGCTTCCATCGCCTCCACCTTGCAAATACTCGATACCCATTTTCTCAGTGCATCCAAAGAGAATCCCACCGGTCCAGCAAGCGACACCCATTCCGGTGGTTCTCAAGGAGCCAACTAACCACAATCCTGCACGCTATGCTGGCTCCCCCTCTGGCTGCAGGGGTTTCCTGAATCAATGCCAGATCCACTTTGATTTACAACCATCCTCCTTCAGTTCCTATCGCTCTCAGGTGGCGTTTATCATTTCTCTCCTGGTAGGTGAGACTCTAGCATGGGCATCACCTTTGTATGAGAGGGGTTCACCCATCATTCACAACTCTGCAGCCTTCATCCAGGCTTTCCAAAGGGTCTTTGACACTCCAGGTCGGGCAATCACTGCTGAGGCCACCCTTATGCGAATTCAACAAGGGTGTCGCCCGGTAGGCCGCTACGTAGTCGAATTCAGGAAATCGGTTGCGGAGACCGACTGGAATAAGGGAGCCCTGAAAGCAGCTTTTTGGCAAAGCCTCTCCGAAAGGCTCAAGGATGAACTTACCTGCCGAGACATCCTGGCAGACCTAGAGGGACTGATCGTACTGTGCATCTCTTTGGACATCAGCATCCTGGAGAGGCAACAAGAGCGGAGGTGGGACCTGCAAATCTTGTCGGTTCTACCGGAACCTCACCATCCGAACTCCCTTCCAGCCCCAACTACCGTTAAGGAGGAGCCCATGGAGTTGGGGGGTATGCAGCTTTCAAAAGAGATTAAGCAGCTCCGACGTATGACCGGGCTGTAACTCTACTGCGGTGAGAAGGGGCATATAGCTTGATCCTCTCCCAAGAAGCCGGGAAATGCAAAAGTCTAGAGAAGAAGGGAGGACCTTCTCTGGGCACATCTAATTTCTATCCTCCTGACGTCTGATGTTACCCATCCGCCTCTCCTGGTAGGGGTGCGCTATGTCAATTTGTGGATTTGGGGGTGGCTCCTTCGTGGACCGGGCTTTTGCTCATCGTGTAGGCATTCTTCTAAAAAAAAAATCTTCTCCTATGTCTATCGTAACTCTGGACGGCAAACCAATGGGGCCCGGGATTATCCTTCAGGAGACTCTTCGCCTCACAGCCATAGTCGGAGTACTTAATCATGAGTCCATACAGCTGACGTGATTCCCTCCCCAGGCACGGACATTATTCGGGGACTCCCATGGCTGCGAGTCCATAACCCACGGATCGACTGGTCATCGGGCCAGGTGACAGCATGGGCCTCCTCCTGTAGGTCCAAGTGTCCGGTTATCCCACACTCCTTGGGGAAACTTCATTGCTCCAAACCAGAGGCACTGATGAATCTTCCTCCCGCCTACCAGGCTCTTCAGAACGTCTTCAGCAGAAAGCCGGTGGAGGAGCTATCCCCTCATCGTCCTTTTGACTGTCCCATTGATCTGCTCCCTGGTACAATTCCTCCCCGGGGGCGAACTTACCCTTTGTCTGAACCAGAGACTGTAGCCATGAATGCCTATATTGAAGAGAATCTGGCTCGCAGATTTATTCAAATGTCCAGTTCTCCCGCAGGTGCAGGCTTCTTTTTCGTCCAGAAAAAAGATGGATCCTTAAGACCCTGTAAAGACTACAGGGGTATTAACAACATTACTATTAGAAATCACTACCCACTCCATGTGATTCCATAACTCCTTGATCACCTTCATGGTGCAACCATCTTCTCTAAACTTCATCTAAGAGGAGCCTATAACTTGGTTCGAATCAGGCATGGGGATGAGTGGAAGCCTGCGTTTAACATGAGAGATTGCCATTATGAGTATCTTGTCATGCCCTATGGGCTATGTAATGCCCCCGCAGTTTTCTTTTTATGTCAATGATGTCTTCAGAGACTTGCTGGGTTCTTGTATTGTCGTCTATCTCAACAACATCCTTATTTTTTCTAAAACCTTGGAACAACATTGTGAGCAGGTAAAGATGGTGCTTCAACACCATCGTCAGAATAACTGTTTGCCAAGCTTGAAAAATGTGAATTCGAGAAATCTAGTCTTGCTTTCCTTGGATAAATCATATTCGCTCAATGCTTACAGATGGATCCTGCAAAGGTCTCTGCCATCCTAAGACAAAAAAACAAGCGCAAAATGCAAATAGTGAAGTATATCAAAATATTTTTAGTGTTTAAAAAGGGGTAAGTATTTTGCGTACATCAGAAAAATAGAACATAAGCATTTCGTGTAAAAATACACGAGTTACCACATAGTAGACGACAGGACACACGATAGAAGGGAACGCCTCAGGTAAGTAGACCTCCGCACCCTCCAGATGTCATCTGGCTCCTTGGTAATAGTTAATCACCAGTCTCCAAACCGTCTCAGGTACACTCTCTTAACGGTCTTCGTGACGATGGAGGAAAATCTGTAATCCAGACGGACACACTCTGTGTGCATTAGGACAGAGTCTCTAAGTCCATAGATATATACCAGTAGTGGGTAAACCACCGCAGTGTGTCCGCATCCACTCCTCACAGTCCGTCGCTCTCCAGTGATGTCACTCCTCGGGCATGGGTGTGACGTTACACGCAGTGCGTACCTCCAACAGGAGACACCCGGCAGAATATCTCATGTGCACAATAACACGGCAGAATATCTCATGTGCACAATAACACGAAAAATGGCATAAAAAAGCAACAATAAAAGCAGTAAGGATAAACGCGTAGGATTACTGCTTTTATTGGAAACGCGTAGGATTACTGCTTTTATTGGAAGCGCGTAGGATTACTGCTTTTATTGGAAACGCGTAGGATTACTGCTTTTATTGTTGCTTTTTTATGCCATTTTTCGTGTTATTGTGCACATGAGATATTCTGCCGTGTTATTGTGCACATGAGATATTCTGCCGGGTTTCTCCTGTTGGAGGTACGCACTGCGTGTAACGTCACACCCATGCGCGAGGAGTGACATCACTGGAGAGCGACAGACTGTGAGGAGTGGATGCGGACACACTGCGGTGGTTTACCCGCTACTGGTATATATCTATGGACTTAGAGACTCTGTCCTAATGTACACAGAGTGTGTCCCGTCTGGATTACAGATTTTCCTCCATCGTCACGAAGACCGTTAAGAGAGTGTACCTGAGACGGTTTGGAGACTGGTGATTAACTATTACCAAGGAGCCAGATGACATCTGGAAGGTGCGGAGGTCTACTTACCTGAGGCGTTCCCTTCTATCGTGTGTCCTGTCGTCTACTATGTGGTAACTCGTGTATTGTTACACGAAATGCTTATGTTCTATTTTTCTGATGTACGCAGAATACTTACCCCTTTTTAAACACTAAAAATATTTTGATATACTTCACTATTTGCATTTTGCGCTTGTTTTTTTGTCTTTTGTCTTTAGCACTGTGGAGTGTTGAGCCACTCCTCTAACTGTAGCAGCAAATGCAACAAACCAACGGTTTTGTATGGTTATATATATTTATATATTTTTTTCACTTCCACAGTAGGGTTGTGCCTTCCTTACTGTCCTTAACCGTTCATTAAGGAGGGTTCACTTTATTTAGAGGTTTATCACAATACAGACACTGTTCTTTTAACACAATTTGGTTTCTTTTGGGTTGCGCACTTCTGTTTCTTTTCTCTGCCATCCTAGATTGGCCACTGCCCAAGGGACTTAAACTCATTCAAAGGTTCCACGGATTCGCAAACTATTACCGTAGTTTCATTCGGGATTTCTTGAAAATAGTCGCACCTATAACTGCCATGACCAAAAAGGGGGCAGAGCGTGTTTCTTGGTCTCCAGAGGCACAAGCTGCCTTTCTCAAATTGAAGAGACTTTTTTTTTCCATGGCTCCTATTCTTGTTCACCCGGACCCTCTCCGTCCGTTCATCCTCGAGGTCGATGCTCATGATATTGGTGCCGGTTCCGTACTTTCACAGAGAATGGATTTCCAGTCACATCTGCATCCTTGTTGCTTCTTTTCTAAGAATTTCTCTGCAGCGGAGCTTAATTACGACATCAGGAATCGGCAGCTCTTGGCAGTAAAGATGGCACTGGAGGAATGGAGACATCTCCTCGAGGGAACTTCAGTGCCTGTGACCATACTAACGGAACCTGGAGTACCTCGGGCAGCCCGTAGGCTGAACACCCCCCAAGCAAGATGGGCTCTCTTTTTCACCCGCTTCAACTACATTCTTTCTTTCAGACCGGGATCCAAGAGTGTTAAAGCTGATGCCCTTTCCCGCCAATTTGCTGTTGAAAAGTCACTGGAGACTGATGAAATTCCCATTATTCCCCCTTCCTGGATTGTCGCTGCAATCACTCCCACTGTCATGGACCACATTCATAAAGCCCAGTCTGAGTTCCCTGCTGGCCTCTCTGTACCTCCTCTTCAAGTACTCCAATGGAGTCACCAATCTAGATTTGTGGGTCACCCAGGTATTAAGAAAACTGCATAGTTTCTTGAGCATAGTTTCTTGAGCAGACCTTCTGGTTGCCGGAGATTAGGAACGACGTCAAAGGCCCGGGCCATAGAGGGGGGGAGCCGGGCTGAACCGCGCGGACGCTGAGGCTCGCCTGCAGAAGCTGTGCGATTCCACGCACATACAGGCGAGCCAGCGTCCGCGATCGGAGGTGGGGGGAGACTGAGGGAGGCGGGGCAGTGACGTTGCTGGGCCAATCACGGCGCCGACGTTGACGCAGCCCCACTCTCATTGGAGGTTTTCAGCCGACAGCGCGCTGAAAAACAGCTTGGCGCTCGGCTGAAAACTCCAAAGCCTCCGCATGCCTGCGGACGCTCGCGCGAGCCCCCTCTCAAGGCATCCTCATTGAGGATGCAGGGGCTCAGCGCTGAGTGTCCGCACGCCTCAGCACGGCCTGTCCTTGTATGGACTCGGCCAAAGACTTTGTCTCGGCTTGCACGGTGCCATGCTCTCTACCATGTGCGTTACTTCATCCCCTTCCCGTCCCATCCTTCGTCACACTTGTCCATGGAATTCATTGTGAAGCTTCCCCCATCCCAGGGCATGACAGTAATTGACCGCTTCTCCAAACAAGCATTTCCTTCTGCTCCTGAGCTGGCAGACATTTGCATAAGGGAGGTATTCCGCATGCATGGCTTACCTACTGTAAAGGTCGTGCTCACCACAAACCAGGACCGGACCGCGGGGCTGAGGTGGGGATAGATAAACACTGACCTTAGACCACGAAGCCGGGTACAGATTGCGGATTTCCGTCGTCGTGGGTAGCCGGGTCGGGGATTGAGAAGGCAGGGTTAACATTATCCATGCTGGGGTCAAGGCAGGTGGCACAGGAGCAAAGGTCAAGGTCACAGGCAGGGTTCGGCAACAGGAAGGCTACAACAAAGAGCTTCAGCGTAGAGCTTCAGTGTAGGCGCTTCAGTGCAAGGGAAGGTCTCGGAACAGAGTAGCTACAGCGTAGGGGATCCAGCGGAGATGCTTCAGCATGGGAGATCCTCAGGAACAGGGAACAAGTCAGCTTCAGCGTAAGCGCTTCAGCACAAGGAAAGGCCTCCGGATAGAGGAAGCCACAGAAACACAAAGCTTCAGCACAGGGGCTTCAGCACAGGAATAACCTCCGGTTGGAGGAGGTTTACAGGAACACGAAGCTATAGCCTGGGGGATCCAGCGCTTCAGCACAGGAACAGGAAGGGCTAAGGCAGGGTAAGCAGACGTGCTTGTGGCAAGCACATGATACCAGGAACAATGTGATTCCAGAATTATGCTCAGCCACATCCTGGGGGGAAGGGCTGACCCTAAATAGCATGGGCAGCAAATAGGGACAGAGCTGAATAGCAGGCAGCATGAAGCAGAGTGCAGTGTGAGTCCAGAACCAGGTGATTCAAATTGCCAAGTACAGGGAGGGCTTTGCCTGGAAGCTCTATAGCCTTGTAAGGGCGAGTTCCAGCCAAAGCCAGGACCTGAACCCTTACACCTACTGAGATTGTCTCCGACAGGGGCTCCCAATTCATTGCAAGATTCTGGAAAGCCTTTTGTCGCCGTTTGGACATTGACCTTCATTTTTCATCTGCCTACCACCCACAGTCCAATGGTCAGACAGAGAGGACCAATCAAACATTGGAACAGTTCCTCCAGTGCTATGTCTCCGAGCATCAGGACGACTGGGTGGACCTGCTGCCTCTGGCAGAATTCGCCTAAAAGGGGGGATTCTATAAGGATCTCCCAATATGGCCTCCAAGGCAGGACATGTGCCCCTACCAACATGACCACCAAGGCAGGGTCAGACTCCTTTTGAAGCAATTGCATACACCTGTCGGCTCCCTTTTATAAGGATTCATTACCCTCCCCTCCTTGCCTGTGCAAGGTTCTGTTTACCTGGACTCCTGCTGTAACCTTATCCTGCCTGCCCTGTTCCTCCATGTTGCCGATCCCAGCCTGTGACCATGACCACCCTGCTTTCTCCAGTCTTGATCTCAGAACTATGACCCTTACTATTCTGCCTAGCGGGTCTGTCTTCTGGACAGTACACAGCGGCGTACGCGACTGGAACAGGCCCAAGTCTGGCAGTCGGACTTAAGAATTTGTCACTTCAGGACATCAAAGGCAATTCAACTATTATGGGCGGAGTTGTTGTTGTTGTTTTAGCAGGGGATTTTGGATTGAAACTAAAAAATTCAACTATCCATTTATAAATCTCAGTATTTTTTGTTGTTTCTTAGATTTCCCGAGCAACGCCAGGTACTTTCAGTTAGTAATTACATTTATGTAATTATATAAATAAATGCTCTGCTGGTAAAATGTTTTTGTATACATGTATTTATTTACATATTATGGGGCCTCTATAAAACTCACGTGTTGGGAAGGATCCCTAGACATTTTATATGAAGAGGTATGTGCAACCTGGGATGCATACAGAGAATATCCAAAAATGTGCTTGAGTAACAATGATATTCGACTCTGAGGTCGAAACGTCAAGTCCTTGGCAATAAATAGCTTAATAGAAATCTGCAGTGCCTTGCCTCCTTCATTGATTACCCTTGGTATATTACGCAGAGATACCTGGACCAGGAGCACCGATAGTTGTATCTTTTGTGTATTATTTATTGGTGTGCAGCTATTTCCAATTTTACACGCATGCGCACTGCCATGGGAGGCCGACGTGCTGACAGCAAGTCCGGCGCATGCGCTTTTGACTTCAACCAGCTACCAGCAAGTGGGCACGATTTGACCGTCTGGCCGTGCTGCACATTCGCAGTGTCTTCCGCTGCTTGTTATTGTGGGCGGGATCTGGTGCGCGCGCGGTTGTGCATGCGCAGTGCGCGAGCGGCGCTCGGATGGTGGCCTGTCTGGTGTGTGTGTGTGGGCCGGAAATCCGTAAGCGCGGCCTTGAGAACCGATACATTCCCGGAGAGGGGCGATACGAACGGAGGGTGTCACAGAGCAGCTAAATACCGAAGCCTGCGGAGGGGGAAGCATTAGGGTCTGCACCAAGGGACGCGAGGGACTAGAGGCCCCGAAATGGAGCCCTAGCGGCTCTGAGGAGAGAGATACAGGCAGGCGGAGGCCGAGGGAGAGCCGTGAGGGTGAGCCGTGCGGGGGGGGGGGGGAGGGGTGGAGTGAGCCGTGCGGAGGGAGGAGGAGGGAGAGCAGTGCGGATGAGAGAGGTGGGGGTGGGTGTAATTACTCAAAATAATGGGCGGGGGAAGGGGGGGCTTACAGAGACAGCTGTGTATCATATGAGGGTGAAGAGGTCTTTGCTTGTTTTGTAGAGAGGAGGGGGTGGGGGGAGAGAGAGGCCTCTGCCCGAATAGAGAAAAGCGAGAGAGAGAGGCCTCTGCCCGAATAGAGAGAAGGGGGGGAGAGAGAGGCCTCTGCCCGAATAGAGAGAAGGGGGGGAGAGAGAGGCCTCTGCCCGAATAGAGAGAAGGGGGGGAGAGAGAGGCCTCTGCCCGAATAGAGAGAAGGGGGGGAGAGAGAGGCCTCTGCCCGAATAGAGAGAAGTGGGAGAGAGAGGCCTCTGCCCGAATAGAGAGAAGGGGGGGAGAGAGAGGCCTCTGCCCGAATAGAGAGAAGTGGGAGAGAGAGGCCTCTGCCCGAATAGAGAGAAGGGGGGGAGAGAGAGGCCTCTGCCCGAATAGAGAAAAGCGAGAGAGAGAGGCCTCTGCCCGAATAGAGAGAAGGGGGGGAGAGAGAGGCCTCTGCCCGAATAGAGAAAAGCGAGAGAGAGAGGCCTCTGCCCGAATAGAGAGAAGGGGGGGAGAGAGAGGCCTCTGCCCGAATAGAGAAAAGCGAGAGAGAGAGGCCTCTGCCCGAATAGAGAGAAGGGGGGGAGAGAGAGGCCTCTGCCCGAATAGAGAGAAGGGGGGGGGGGGGAGAGAGGCCTCTGCCCGAATAGAGAGAAGGGGGAGAGAGAGGTCTCTGCCCGAATAGAGAGAAGGGGGGGAGAGAGAGGCCTCTGCCCGAATAGAGAGAAGTGGGAGAGAGAGGCCTCTGCCCGAATAGAGAGAAGGGGGGGAGAGAGGCCTCTGTCTGTATATTTTGGAGAAGGGAGAAAGACCATGTTGTGTACTTTTAGAGGAGGGAATAGACCATCGTCTTGTGTAGTTTGGGGGCCTGGGAAAGGCTTTTAGGTGTTCTTTTATGGGGTGTGAAGAGGCCAGCTGTCACCTTGTGTACTTTAAAGGGGGAGAGAGAGCGTTCGTTACCTGGTGTACTCTACAGTGGTGAGATAGGTTTGCATACTTTGTGGGTGGGTACTACTTTCTTAAGAACGGGGAGTGTAGCTGTCATCTTGTGTACATTAAGGGGTGTCATCTTCTGTACTCTAGATGGGTGAGAAAGTTGCTTTGTGTGTTTTAGAGTGGGAAAGAGGCAATAGTCTTGAGCACTTTAGGCGAGGCGGTATGGTGTACTTTAATGGTAGGGTGTGTGCTGCCAGTTATACGTTGTGGGTGATCTGGTGTGGTTGGGAAAGGTATTCATATTTTTTTATTAATATATATATATATATATATATATATATATATATATATATATATATATATATATATATATATATATATATATATATATATATAGTGAGAGAGGTCATATGTAGTTTGGAGTTGGTGGCAGAGGTGTTCTTTAGATGGGGAAAGAGGGGCTGTCTTGTGAACTTTAAAAGAGGCAGAAGGGGTAGAGAGGAGCCATCATTTTGTGTACTTTAGAAAGGGAAGGCTGTCTTATGTACATTAGAGAGGAGGAGAAGCTGTGTTGTGTACTTTGGGGCGGTGTCTTGTGCACTCTAGAGAGGTGGGATAGGTCAGCTTGTGTTCCTTTTGGGGCAGGGGGGTTCATCTTGTGTACTTTCGAGGGTAGGAGATGCCATCTTATGAACTTGGTGAAGTGTCCATCTTGTGTGCTTTGGGGAGTGGGAGGGGAGGCTGTCTACTGTACTTTGAGGCATAATGGGTCACTTTGTTTACTTTTGATGTGAGGAAAGATTCAATCTGCATGCATGTTATTCAGGGAGTGAGAAAAGTTTGCTGCTCTGCCCGCTCCCAGATTCGCCCTCTATGAGGAGAGCGCAGTATTGTGTAGTTTATGTAGTTATCCGAATACTCTGTTTATTTATTGAAACCTGGGGATAATTCTAATTTGTGTGACGATTGGCAGTCTAATTTTCTTTGCCTTTTGCAGTTTGACGTGACCTTGCTCCAAAAGAAAGTGGCATGGGTGCAAAAGAGAAGCTGGAGGCCATGTTAAACGTGGCCTTGCGTGTCCCAAGCATCATGCTGTTGGATGTCCTCTATCGATGGGACGTCACCTCCTTCTTCCAGCAGATCCAAAGAAGTAACCTGAACAACAACCCACTCTTCCAATACAAGTACCTTGTGCTCAACATGCACTATATTGGTAGGTAATAGAGTCGAAAGGTGCAGTCTGTTGTACAACCAAAAACAATGAATTACAGTGACATATTAAAGAGGCACTCCATACAACATTTATTTATTTTAATAGGTTTGAAGCAGGTGGTCTCCATAGTTGAACCATGTTGTTTTCAGCTCGACAAGCATTTTCTTTTGAACAGGGTTATAACACTTTTACTGTGCCCTAGGTGGCAAACAATGCATGATAGGCCATTCTGGTACAAAAGGTCTTTAATTATCTGATAATGTGGTTATTATTTTCTACAAGTAAAATAAACATGGTGCTTGATTTATGCAAGTTTTGTAAATGCTTAAAAAAAAATTGGCTGGTCACATTTGATAGAATCTTTAATATAGTGTACTTTTTTTTATCCGTCTGTTTTAAAAAAAATGTTTTTTTATATGTAGTTCAGTTTTTAGATACATCATACATTTGGGAGTTTGGCTACAAAGAAACCTTAACCTCCTATATTTATTCATACAGTTTATTTGTATTTGTTCCAAGTGTACTTCTAATACTTATTCAAGTTAATAGTAAATATTGTCATTTTTTTATAAAGCGCCATTCTAAATAATATCTGGGGAGAGTCAATAACGAGGTTTAAAGTCTCCAAGGTATATGCTTTTGAGACTGTTAACTCTGACACCCGCAAGCCTGCATGTCCGACCTCTTAAGAGGAGACTCGATATTGTCCAAAGCTGAGATCGGACGAAAACTTGATGAATTAACTGTTTCGGCCAATCGCTTCAGACAATATAGAATTGCCCCTTCATCTTACTACTGAGTCACTCTGCCACCCATAGATTGCTCTATTTCAACCACAAGAAATGCATGAGTGGGATAATGTTTTAATGTATGTATATTACTTGTTTCTTAAAAACTATTGCAGCATATTCCAATTATTTTAAGCTTGAGGCATAAATGAAAAGCGAGTACCTTCTGTACCGTTATCAAAATATTTGCGCAGATGTGCTTTCCTGCAGCCAATATATGGCGCACAAATTAGGGCATCCAGATTACTTACTTCATGGAAAAGTACATGTTTAGTCAAGTTAGAATTGCTGTTGTGTTGAGAGACCTGCCACAAAAAGTTAGTTCCCAGATAAACAGGGCTCAAAACATCCACCCGCTTGTGACTTGTGAAAAATTGGGGGTGACATCTATGTAGCTGACAGACTGACTCCCGCAGTACATCTTTGGAAGCACAGCTGTCAATCACCAGCCTTTCCTGCACCATTCCCCGCAGTGGACGAGTGGCCACCCACGATAGACTGGTGCAGGTAGGTACGTTTTCAAGCCTTGTTGAAAAAAATTTGGGTCAGTCGATTATGGCTCAAATGTTTGTGTCGGTGCACTTGTCTGCATCACAAATGTGTAATTTGCTGCACATTTTTTAACCAATTAGATTGTAATCTATTCGGTGCAGGGACTCCCTTGCCAAAATGTTAATGTTATGTCCGAAGCACTTCTCCCCTTTGTGATAGTTATATTATTTGTTATCTATATTATTGTCACGTGTATTACTGCTGTGAAGTGCTATGTACATTAATGGTGCTATATAAATACATGCATACATACTGTACAACCAAGGGTGTTTATATCATCTCAGACCTGGGAAAGTTTTTGACCATCAAAAAGAAATGACGCAGAGCGCTCGGTTTGATTCATACGTTTGCTTATGGCTTCTTAAGTGACACTCCATACATTGTAAGTTGACGTACGGAAGTATGATTGGAGTAAATTATATGTTGAGCAGAGGTGCAGCAACTTTTTATTTATTAATTTGGGTGTCCGTTTTTGCTCTGAACTTCCCTTGATACTTGTAAAAATTCTAAAATGTTTAACGGATTAGCCCACTTCACTGTAGAGAATTTTGTAATCGTTTTCTTTGTTTGCAGTATGTGAAGGAAAGGTGGCCATGCACTGTACCTGCTTTCAGAGCACTCGGTATTAAAAGCAAATCATGTGGACAATGCGACTAAAACAAGCAGAGTCTGGATGAATTAATGTCACCGCAGGTTCTTCACAATAGCCATGCCAATTGCAAATGCCCCATAACTTTAAAATAAGGCAAAGGCAGGAAATAGTTTTTAAAAATGTTATATTATACATAGAAAAAGAGTCAACGTCCGTGAAAGGGACCCTATCGTTGGCCCTTTATATATAACCTTTTATAATTCCCTGTACATTTGCCTTGGTAGTTTAATACTCCCATATGCTGGGGGCTGCAATATTTAGGTAACGGGGAGAATACACATTTTTATGTTTTACATTAGGCCATTGAAACTATATGCCCCAGAACTTTACCTTTATGTCCCTGCCTGTGAGAAAATTTATGTTTTCAAATGATGTACTAAATGCAAACCGTACACTTTCTATTCTGCCCAATATTTATTTTTTGTGCCACTACAACTGTTGTAGCTATTGTGGCTGCTTATCTTCTGCCTTCACATGCTACTCGCCTGTGTCCAATCACTGAAGTAAGATCTTGGACATGAGTAATTGAGGCTAAATAAAGAGACCAGAAAAATACAGAATAGAGCGGAGAAAAGCTGACCAGAAGGAAGGTGTGTAGAGAGAGGGGAGAAGAAAAATGTGTAGGGCACGTATAAGGTGTTATTTAAGTGGTAAAAACAATTAATACACTGCAAAAGCAGCCGGGATAGCTGCAGAAGGGGGCACAAGGTTATTTACAGGATGCAATTTTTTTTGTTTTTTACATTTAATAAACTAGGATGTGAGGTTTTTGAGTGGAGAATGCTATAAAGCTGCTGCTTAAAGTTGCAAAATTCTCATACTCTGCTAACTTGAAAAAGCAAAGTCTCTTGATTAATGCCAATATAGGTTCTTCACATTAGCCAGGCACTGTGGAAATGCTCCATAACTTGACCGCCTCCTTTCTTCTTCACAAACACCTCCGTTTGAGAAAATGTGTATTTTCTATTCGTGTATTTAATGCAAACAGTACCCTTGCTATTCTGCTGACTGTTTTTTCCGTGTGCTCATAGAAACTAAAGTATGAGATTACTGGGTGAAGTTACCATTCTGTCCCTGAACTCAGAACATTCTTGTAACTGGAATACCCCCAGCTCGGGTAACATTTGAAAGATTTCGCCACAATATTTGACCTCATTTGCCATAATTGCCGACAGGCCAGTCAATAAGTTGAGGCATCATTGTAACACATCAGTGATTGGCTGCAGCTGGCGTTCTCTTTCTGAACTGGAGTCCCTAGACATATGGAAGCAATCGTTCTGCTCTGGGGGAGCTCCCAATTCTTTTAAGCATGTATTGTGTTTGATTGTTAAGGAAAAGTGCTTTGTGTTGTGAAGTATTTCATGGGATTTTTACTCATTGCCTTTCATGGGATAGATGGTGCAGGAAGAACGGGGTAATTTTCAGTAGAAAACGCCCTTTAAATGTCTGGGGATGAGTTCAACTTCTAGATCAGTGGTTTCCAACTTTTTATTTATTTATTTTTTGTTTTGTTAAGGGACCCTATAATTGTAGTGTGAAATTATGCGGAACCCCAACTGTCTCAGCGCATCTGAGACACATGCATTGTAAGGAACCCCAACCCTCTCTAATTGTGCGTCCGACATCACCTGCATTGTAAATTCTTCTGTATTTGGTACAATTTTCTAAGGACCTGAAAATTGCAGGGAACCCTTCAGGGATGCCCAGGGAACCCCTGTTGAGAAACACTTCTAGGTATTGGGCATGCCATTCTGTGCTCTGCATGGCCACTATGTTTTACTGGCTACGAGACTGAAACAAAACCTCCGGTCACTAGAAAGCTTAGTCATTATGTATATTGACTCTGGTAATAGCTAGGCTGAACGTTATGGTTTAAGAAGACATTGGATTTCATACCAAATTCTCCTATCTCCTGCAGGTTACATCCTGAGTGTTGTACTTCTGACTTTACCTCGGCAACATCTGGCCCAGCTGTACCTATATGTTGTTACTGCTCTGTTGCTGTATACAGGGCATCAGATTTCCAGGTTTGTTTTGATTCACGTTTATTAGAAATATTATTTTTTAAATAACTATAATTCTATTCTGCCCTATCCCTTGTGGGTCAGATGCGGTTGGGAAATGGTAGAAAACGCAAGCAATTCCTGCGGAAAGTAGAAATTTCACGATCCTATGGAGGGGGATATGAGGGGTGCCACTGTTCTCTTGAAAGGGGTCTTATAACAGTCAATGTAAATAGGATTGTGTCTTCCTCATTTTAAGCTGAAGGACATACTACTAGGAGGGAGAAGCAGGTTTAGGAGTCTCACTGAGGCGAATACAAAAGCTGCAATTTCGGAGCTAAAACATCTCACGTGGTCAACTGGTAGCAAACAAATTCCTCAAAGTGCAGGTCTCCTCTAGGACAGAGGTACAAAGTAGAGCTCTACTCACAAGTTCACAATGCTATTCTTCATTTATTATAACAGCCAAGAACAAAGGAGAAACAACTGATGAAAAGTCCATATGGGACCTGAAACATTGTTTCTCCTCTGTTCTTGGCTGTCACAATAAATAAAGAATTGCATTGTGAACGTGTGAGTAGAGCTCTACTTTGTCCCTTTGTCCTAGAGGAGACCTGCACTTTGAGGAATTTGTTTGTCTATGTTTTGTGTTGACTGCACAAGCAGGATTCTCCTCGCCTGAAACGGTTTCACTTTCGAACTGTACAACTGATAGCAATGCCACCATGATGGAACATTTTTTTAAATCATACCAGTATATTGCTCAACTCTATAAACAAGGAAAGCCTATACAGTACTATTCATAGGGGTTTTCCTCTTTGCATCTCAGGGATTATGTCCGGAGCGAATTGGAGTCTGGCTATGAAGGGCCGATGTACCTGGAGCCATTGTCTTTGAATCGGTTTATCGCTGCACTACTAGGTACGTTTGATTTTGATCTTTACTTGGAAAATTCTTAACTATGTTACAAAGTTGTCATGTGTAAATCGGCTATTAACCATTTTTTTCCCCCAAAACTATCTTTATTTGAGGAACATTTTTGTTCATGTTGCAGAAAGGAAAAGTGGTTGCATTGAAAATACACAATTGGTTAAACATTTGACTGTTTGTGTTTTTAACAATATAGATCCCCCTATACCATAGCCTATTTTCTAGTTACATACAGGAATTCCCCGCATTAACGTACGCAATGGGACCGGAGCATGCATGTAAAGCGAAAATATACTTAAAGTGAAGCACTACATTTTTCTCCTTATTGATGCATGTACTGTACTGCAAACGTCATATACATGCATAACCAATGTAAATAAAGCATTTGTAACAGGCTCTATAGTCTCCCCGCTTGCGCACAGCTTCGGTGCAGGTAGGGAGCCAGTATTGCTGTTCAGGACGTGCTGACAGGCGCATGCGTGAGCTGCCGTTTGCCTATTGGGCGATATGTACTTACTCGCGAGTGTACTTAAAGTGAGTGTCCTTAAAGTGGGGTATGCCTGTATAGTACTCTAGGTATCCTAAACATGTTATCCCTAGCAGCATCGTTGGGTGTTTAAATTAGATATATTTTTTTTTTAACCAATTTTTTAAGTTGATTTAGAACTTTGTTTCTCTACTCGACAAACCATCAGGTACTGTGATTGTCTGGTTTTCACTAAACTTGTATAGCACCTATATGAAAGTTCTTCATATGTTCTACACTAGGAGTGGCCAACTCCAGTCTTCGACTGAGTCACTGATTGAGTCACCTGTGCTGAAGCAGGTATGTCCTGAAAACCTGACCTGTTGGTAGCTCTTGAGGACTGGAGTTGGCCACCCCTGGTCTACACCATGTGAGATTTCTTGATGGCAATTTAACAATGTTCAAAATAGACTACTTCTTACTGTATGTAGTCCTTGTGAAAGTACTTCACGGTACTATTATCCTTCAGGACTTTATAAGTTTCTAATGACTCATGTATTTCAACATTAATCAAGATATTTCATACTGGTCTCATAAAAATTCACAAACCCTAACATTATTTAATACTAATAGCACTTTGTCGTAGTTCCTTAGCAAATGTGAAACGTTAATGGCTTTGGTGAATGATCAGTAGTTAACGGAGAAACCTATGCCACACCATTATACGTATTGGGAATTAAAAAAATAAACAGAAATGATTGACTGATTCAGTACAAGCGTAATTGTATAACAACAAACCAAGGAATACACTTTTTGTTGTATTTTGTTTGTAACATATTCACATGTTTTAACTAATTACCCAGTAATCGGTTCTGGTCTTAACTTCTTGTGTTGTAGGCCAGCTGGTGGTATGTACGCTCTGCTCCTGTGTGATGAAGACGAAGCAGATCTGGCTGTTCTCCGCTCACATGCTCCCCCTGCTGGCCCGTCTTTGCCTTGTCCCAATGGAGACCATTGTTTTCATTAACAAGTTCGCCATGATTTTCACTGGGCTTGAAGTATTGTACTTCTTGGCATCGAACCTCCTTGTGCCATTTAATCTTGCAAAGTCGGCATACAGGGAGCTTGTTCAGGTAAGACGCTGACATGAGTTTATTACCGTATTCGGTGCCTTTTTGACATTTTTCCTAGCCATCAGAAGGCGCTGACACCCGTAAACCTCCTTGACATCCAGAATGTCATTGGAAGAGCTATTGCTAGTTTTCAAAGCGAGATCAGTCACCGTTCTTTAGGAGCGGTGGATGCAATCTGAACGGAAGAGAAGGATCATGGGAATGCAACCTCCATGTGATCACTAGTCCGCTAGACTTACGGCATCAAAAGGTTGACCTTTTTAATGGTATTTGCTGATACGACAATTTTATGATCGTTCTTTAAAGGCGATTTTCACTCTTAATTTTGAGGAAAAATTAAATATTTAAACATTTAATAATCATTTACTTATAGTAGTTTAAATGTTGTACTTAAATTAAGTGCTGAAGCTAAGAAGTGCTTTATGGCAGTGAGGACGATTGGGTTAACCTTCTCCTTGCTGAGTGGGACAGGAACAAAACACTCCCCTCTTGCACATAAGGTACACCACCTCCTATACTCCTGCGCTATTTATTTTTCCTCCTGCTGAACGTGCTGTGTGCGGGGCTTACGTTGTGCTGCTGTCCTGCCTACCAGACGATTCTTGGGCGTCCGAAGCCCCCAGTGTCTGACCCCGAGAAAGGTCTCCTCTGTGAAACCTGCTGAGGTTGGGCGGGAGGTCTGGAGGCCTCCATACTGTCAGAGGCCGAACTCGGCCGTGCTGGTAGTGCACCATCCGGTAGGTGCTGGGAAGGGAATCCAGGATCAAGAGCCAGCCCTGCCCCTTGCAAGATATGCTGTTTGAGAGCACACAGAGAAAATACTCCTCTTTTTATGCGCATCAAGTTATTAAAGGTACCAGAATTTCCGTCATATAATCCCCAGCGTTGTATAATCCGCAGGGCTATCAAACAAGCGAGATCAGGGTCTTCATTTTTACTTAGCCCGCCATCGTGGCTGCTATCTTCTGAATCGGCTGCCTCAGAAATTCCCGTGTTTCGGAAGGCATTTGTAATTTAGTGCTTGCATCATCCCAGGATTCCTGCACCCAACATGTTACTTCGCACCGTGTTGCTCAGCGCATTTTTCTAGTCTTTGTATACGTGTAAAGTCCGTCAGACATTCATTTTTTTCCCAAGGCTTTCTCACCGTTGCCTTAAAGGATTTGCTTTCTTCAACGTCCAACGGCCGTAACTTTTTTTTGTAATTCCACCTGGAATTATCGAGCGCTTTTGATTTCGGTTTGAATGTGAGCTTTCAGAGAGTCCGTTATTAAGAGACCTTTGGGTTGAAAAAATGCTCCTTTGCGTGTTCACCACATGGTGTGCAACCACCTTGTCATAATACTTTGCTTCAGCCAACCTTTTTCGTTTACTTCGACTATAACCCCTTTTGGAAACTCTTCCTTGGGTATAGGAATTTCCTATTAAAAATAATCTGTGGATCCAACTTTTATCCACCAGCTGAGCAAGCCAAAAACAGTAACGTTTGATTTTTCAGGAGCTGTGTTAATTTTTTTTTTTTGTAAACTTGTTCTTTATTTGCATTTTTTGTTAAGAACAATGGGGAGTGGGGTACAGAATATAAAAAGGGCTAGGATGTTACTTTTGAATTACATGTATTTGTATCGTGTATATAACACCTTTTTGGTGGGGAGACAATAATGACATCACTGTTGGGACAGCGTATAAAATAACCAATGGAGCTGTCGTTTTTAATGGGAATAGTACAACTTCCACAAGCATCAACAGTACAGCTTGGAGGACAGTCAAAACTAAGCAGCGCCGATGTTTATAATTTGACAAGGACCATAATTGGATTTCTTGACAGCATCTTTCGTAAATTTCAGAAAAAACCTTGACGCGCAGACTTTGACCGACGGTTGTTCTGTTGCGCATTCTTACATTTTTGCGGCACATGAAATGATAGCATCACATGGGCCCACCGTGAAAACTTTGCAGTCTCATTTCTTGATCCATTATTTGAGCCTTAATCCAAATCTTCACTGTGGAAATTGGGAGACCAGCTTCTCGTTGAACGGTGATCCATCTAAAGAGGTTTTCTTCTAAATTCGGCCAGGCTAGGAGACTGTGGCGATGCGTTCGTCATTGCTTTTCTACTTTCGCAAGCCTTTCTTTCATCCACTTCAAATAACTTTACTGATTCACAATTCCCGGCCTCTTCCGCCATTTTCACGACTTTAAGTTTAAATCCAGCGGTATAACTCGCACGATTTTTTAAAATGTCAATACAGGTGTCACGGGAGACCAGACATTTACAACTTTATACCGGGATCATATCACTGAGCAAAACCAAATTATAAAATTAAATTGTCATTTATTCCATTGAGACAGACGTTCACACAGTGGATTACAAAATACAAGAGAAAGTCACACTTACTGTAAGTCACGCTGTATCTGCTCCGGAGACACCAAGATCCCTTGACCGGGAGATGGCACCAAACGTCCTGGTACTCTTTTCAGCTTGAAGTTCCTGCCGCGACCGCTACGTCTCTTCTCAGAACTTGGCCCCGCAAAGTGGGATTTAGAAAATGTATTGCCTTGAAAATTATCTGAAGCCGGCTTGTGTCTATTTCTCCCAGCATCTTTTGGTGATTTCAAATTTGCCGCTGCTATCTTGGCACTCAAACCTTAGAAAATCTCTCCACCGGATTGACTGCAGGGTTTCTTATAGTATTTTGGAGTTCATTCACAAAATACTACAGCCAATCCCAGCGTGGATGCCCCAGCACAAAAGAAGTTCATGATCAAACACCAAACAGGAAAATGTGGCTTGGTAGCCTCCTGGCTACTTGCTGTTGTAGGGGGATCGTCACATGCCGAAGTTGGATGCGCCAAAACAAAGGGTTAACCCCCACGATTTAGTCAGGACCCTCTGCTGAACTTGACACTGTGACTCTCACACAGGTGTCACCTCTTCATACTGGGGCATTCACGCAAGCCCCTGCCTCCTTCCAGCTCTACAGCTGGCAGTTCTCTCTCCAGGGGCTAGTAGACAGACCCCTGTCGGCACACACTGTTCCATCAGGCCTGCTTAAATAGCCTGAGTTCCCATTCACAAAATTGGAACGTCAGGGGTGGAGTCCGGCTTGGCTCTTGCACTATTTGAGTGGCACAATGCTTCAGCTTTGGAGTAAGTATCTTCCCTATAAGGGGCGGGTCTCGCCCCAACTACCTTAACGTTCCACCTGGCCCACACAAAGATAAACCCTCTGACTTAATGTGAGCCTATTACTCAGCTGTTCGTTGCTAGTTCATCTACACAAATAAAATGCAAGCAGCAAAGATGTCTCTTAACCCTCTGCAATTCTCCATCAAAGTGCACAGAATAAGTAGATTGGCAACACACCTACTGCTTTCACATGTTGTAAAACACTATGTACATTACAATGCAATACAAGGTACATTTGAAATATACGGTCACATGTCATGTATAGCACACACAGTACATTGAAATAAACGGGGAACACCCAGTTGCTCAACATTAACCCTGTTGTTACCCTGCCTGGAGAGAGGGAGAGATTTTTAAAAAGCTATCACTAAAAGAAAGTAATACTTTGATTTTGAAAAATAGAGGTATGCTAGCAAACTTTAATGTGTACTTTTTAAGGAATATAGAATATGTATCTACAGGTGATCATGTTGTAACGGGTACTATTTAATTATGCAGGTGGTGGAGGTATATGGCCTTCTTGCGCTTGGGATGTCTCTCTGGAACCAGCTGGTGGTCCCAGTTCTGTTCATGGTGTTTTGGCTGGTCCTTTTCGCTCTTCAGATCTACACATATTTCAGCACGCGTGATCAGCCGACCTCTCGCGAGCGTCTCCTTTTCCTCTTTCTTACAAGGTATTGTGTTTTGTTATAACGTGCCATCTTCCTGAGCGAAAAATGAGCATAGAACGCAATTGCTATACAAATCTGAGACCAAGCCAAAAAATACCAGTATCAACATTCTTGCCTTTTTTTTTTTTACGATCATTTGGAGTCCCCTAATTATTATAGCTGCCGTCCAGCCGTTCTCTTTATTGCCCATAGAGAACGCAGCACTGAGATAATAGGTGGCTCCTCCTGATCATTCTACTCTGTAGCCTCTTCGTTATCAGTGGAGACAGATGCTTTGGACTGTGATAAGATGTTTTGTATTTCTGTTGCTAAGGAGTGTCTGATGCAAAGGCGATAAGTGAGCTGATCTGGCAGCAGCAGAAATCTTGTCTATTACTGGCATGGAACTGTTACTGTTATTTTGTTAAAAGTAAGAGTTTAATAATCATTGACTTGAACAACTTATCGCATTCCTGAGATGCTCCTGAAATGAGGATACACTGTAATTTTGTGTCCACAGATGAAGAAGGAAGAGTTCATTTGTCAAATGCTTAAAGGGCTCTTGCCCCATTTCTTTGTTGGTTTTCTATTTGTTTTAATAAATGCAGCAAAGCAATTATCTAAGCCAGGGGGGGGGGGGGCGCAATCTTTTCCCCATGCCAGCTGTCCCCCTCTCCTCACGACCCCCCCCCCCCCCCCTGCTTACCTTGACTCTGGCATCATGCCGTCACGTTGCCATGGCAAAAATTCAATTGGAAGTTTCCCCCTCTCCACTCTCTCGATTTTAATAAGAGTGCTGGATTTTTGACAATCCAGCAACGGATTTCGCTTTCAATATAAAATCAGAGTTTGGATTTTTAAAAAGAAATCTGCCCAGGTTATATTTAACTGCGGATTTCAATGAATCTGCTCGGCTTTTTTAGTACCCAATCCGTAGACCCATTTTGGTGCAGGAGACGGATTTGGTCCGCGGAATTCTAGGAAACTGATATGGTCCGGTTCGCCCATCTCTAGTGGTGTGAAGGGAAAACAGAAAAAAGGTTGTGTATATACTGTACATTCATGTGCAGATAAATATAGAAGAAATGCATCCTATTATCTTACAGCAGTGCATGCATATTTGGCACAAATGGTCAAGTATGTTGTCAAACAGATTGGAAAAAAGTGTAACCGGTGTCTATTATACTGAAGATCTCCGATAGCCTTCAAAATTACCAGGAAGGAGGGTGAGTGATTCATGTGACTATCTTCTAGAAAGACCTTGGGTTGGAAGGAAAAAAAGAGGCCATCTTGGGAACTGAACCGTGGAGACCACATTTTGCACAACCTGTGGCATCTTTTATGTATCCAGCTAGTGAGTTTCTCCATGGAACATGCCTTCTGTATTTAATTTATAATCTGTTTCAGTCCCGCGCTAGCCAGTCTGGCTATTACACAACTAGTGGATACAGATATGTGGGACGCAAGAACGCTTCTTAGTTACATAATAGATGAGGTTGAGAAAAGGCCTACGTCCATCAAGTTCAACCTATGCTAAATTTAGACTACAGATACATTATCCTATATTTGTACAGGTAAACCCCGTTATAACGCGCCCCGTTATACCGCTAAACGGTTATAACGCGGTTTTCACGTGGCTCCTGTATTTTTTTTTTGCACACTGCACACACTCCCAGCACTCACTGCACACACTACACTGCACACACTCCCAGCACTCTCACTGCACCACTGCACACACTCTCACTGCACACACTCTCACTGCACACACTCTCACTGCACACACTCTCACTGCACACACTTACTGCACACACTCTCACTGCACACACACTCACTGCACAAACACTGCTCACAGCACACTGCATACGCACTCTACACTGCACGCACTCTACACTGCACGCACTCTACACTGCACGCACTATACACTGCACGCACTCTACACTGCACGCACTCTACACTGCACGCACTCTACACTGCACGCACTCTACACTGCACGCACACACTCCCACTGCACACACACGCACACACGCACGCACACGCACACACTCCCACTGCACGCACACGCACACACTCCCACTGCACGCACACGCACACACTCCCACTGCACGCACACGCACACACTCCCACTGCACGCACACGCACACACTCCCACTGCACGCACACGCACACACACCCACTGCACGCACACGCACACACTACCACTGCACGCACACGCACACACTCCCACTGCACGCACACGCACACACTCCCACTGCACGCACACGCACACACTCCCACTGCACGCACACGCACACACTCCCACTGCACGCACACGCACACACTCCCACTGCACGCACACGCACACACTCCCACTGCACGCACACGCACACACTCCCACTGCACGCACACGCACACACTCCCACTGCACGCACACGCACACACTCCCACTGCACGCACACGCACACACTCCCACTGCACGCACACGCACACACTCCCACGGCACGCACACGCACACACTCCCACGGCACGCACACGCACACACTCCCACTGCACGCACACGCACACACTCCCACTGCACGCACACGCACACACTCCCACTGCACGCACACGCACACACTCCCACTGCACGCACACGCACACACTCCCACTGCACGCACACGCACACACTCCCACTGCACGCACACGCACACACTCCCACTGCACGCACACGCACACACTCCCACTGCACGCACACGCACACACTCCCACTGCACGCACACGCACACACTCCCACTGCACGCACACGCACACACTCCCACTGCACGCACACGCACACACTCCCACTGCACGCACACGCACACACTCCCACTGCACGCACACGCACACACTCCCACTGCACGCACACGCACACGCTCCCACTCCCACTGCACGCACACGCTCCGACTGCACGCACACGCTCCCACTCCCACTCCCACTGCACGCACACGCTCCCACTCCCACTCCCACTGCACGCACACGCTCCCACTCCCACTCCCACTGCACGCACACGCTCCCACTCCCACTGCACGCACACGCTCCCACTCCCACTGCACGCACACACTCCCACTCCCACTGCACGCACACACTCCCACTCCCACTGCACGCACACACTCCCACTCCCACTGCACGCACACACTCCCACTGCACGCACACACTCCCACTCCCACTGCACGCACACACTCCCACTCCCACTGCACGCACACACTCCCACTCCCACTGCACGCACACACTCCCACTGCACGCACACACTCCCACTCCCACTGCACGCACACACTCCCACTCCCACTGCACGCACACACTCCCACTCCCACTGCACGCACACACTCCCACTCCCACTGCACGCACACACTCCCACTCCCACTGCACGCACACACTCCCACTCCCACTGCACGCACACACTCCCACTCCCACTGCACGCACACACTCCCACTCCCACTGCACGCACACACTCCCACTCCCACTGCACGCACACACTCCCACTCCCACTGCACGCACACACTCCCACTCCCACTGCACGCACACACTCCCACTGCACGCACACACTCCCACTCCCACTGCACGCACGCACACACTCCCACTCCCACTGCACGCACGCACACACTCCCACTCCCACTGCACGCACGCACACACTCCCACTCCCACTGCACGCACGCACACACTCCCACTCCCACTGCACGCACACACTCCCACTGCACGCACACACTCCCACTCCCACTGCACGCACACACTCCCACTCCCACTGCACGCACACACTCCCACTCCCACTGCACGCACACACTCCCACTCCCACTGCACGCACACACTCCCACTCCCACTGCACGCACACACTCCCACTCCCACTGCACGCACACACTCACATGTCAGCAGCCCCCCTCCCACCCCCCTCTAACATGTCAGCAGCCCACCCCCCCCTCCCCCCTCTCACATGTCAGCATTTTTTTTTAAATTTATTTAATTAACTGGCGCCTGGCCAGAGTCATCGCGGGCCGCACAGAGAGGCCAGACGGGCCGCATGCGGCCCGCATGTTGTGCAGGCCTGGTGTAGGGCTTCCGGACACCTCTTCCTTCCTTCCCTCCTCACTCCCTCCCTCCCGATCAGGCGCGCGGCGGCCAAATTTTTTTTTTTAAATTAGCGCACCCCCGTTACTAACGCGGTGGTCTCGGGGTGGACCCCGAGGACCGCGCTATAACGGGGTTTACCTGTACTTGCATTATATTGATCCAAAGGCAAACAAAAAATCCTAGTTCGTCTAGGTCTTTACATGGTCTGTGTAGAAGACAGAGCCATCGATCACTAGGGACTGATATATTGGACATCTTGCGTAGTAAAAAGACTGTAAGTGTATTCCATATGGGAATTATTTTAGGAGAAGTCCACCAAAGCTGTATGTAAGAGCCGAGCTGGCTGCGTCCCCTCCACTACACTGTAGGCACATTGGGTTGTATCTGTGCAGGCATAATGTTGTGAAGTGCCATCTATGTAAAGTTTAAGGCCATTTTCCTTAATGGTGGTGCAAACCAAGGTCTTTGCTATAATTTCACAAATATCAGACCAGTCTTCATTAACTATAACCTCCCCCAAATCTCTTTCCCGGGCAGACCTAAATCTGGGTTCTTTCTGGAGAGAGCACACTGCCAGTTAGGAAAGTAAGTGAAATGTCTGATTCGCAGATATTCATAAAAAGTGTGTTTACTAAAACCATAATACTACTGAAAATGTTGAAAAGTGAGACTTCCTTTGGTAGAGAAATTCTTAAAGAGTCCCTAGTATTTCTAACAATCATAAGCCATTCATACCAGTGAGAAAGTCGGACTTCTAGAAGAGTGGTCAGAGGGGAGGGGATCCCTGGGCCACAGAGAACGATATTAGGCCAATAGCCACATCTGAACGCACAGGTTGCTGTAAGGGAGTGTTGCGTTTTCTAAGTCAACTAACACCCTTTTAGCCTTTGGAAGGAACCAAGCAGGCAAGTGACTCAGTTGGGCAGCCCAATAATACTTGAAGTAAAGAGATACCAGGCCTCCTTCAGAAATCTGTTTATTTAGGAGGGATTTTAGACTGGGTTTACTCCCAGCCCAGATAAAAAAAAAAAAAAGGAAAAACTACTCAAATTCCTTAATTGAGTGAAACCGGGAGTGAGTGCAAAAGTTATAGAAACCTGGGAAGGGCATTTTTTTTTTACATTTTATTTTTAAAACCTTTTCTTTTCTGATTTTCATTCTCCGTTCTTGGAAAGTGCATTTATTTGGACACTTCTACTGCCAATCCGTGAGAGAGAACAGCGGTTCCAATCATTTCCTTTTTCAGTCTTCTAAGCGGCTGTAGGTAGTTGCCCTCCTTGTGTCATACGTTGTGGTTATATTAATACCCACATATTTAATTGTATGCTTATGCCACTTGAGGGTAAGAAATATTTTAAGAAGGTTTAATAGTGGGGAAATGTAGGTTAAAGCTCAGGACCTCCTGTTTTAGATGCATTGATTTTGTAATTCGATGTCCAAATGTCTTTAGTTAAGCCATCAGATTAGGTACGGAGGTTAATGGGTGAGAGGTGTACAGCGAAGACAAACCGCATCCATGACGTGTTCCAACCCAATTAACATATATGATGGAATTTGTTTGCTGCTTTAATAACAAAATAGGAATTTTTAAAGGGAACAGCACCTTTAGAAAGAAGCCACATGGTTGAAGAAGATGGGTGATTGCTTTATAGGAGCAGGTCTTGTGCTGTGAAAGCGGGCCAGAACCACGTTGCGATATCAGCATTTTGCCTTCTTTGCAACCCTATTCTCTCGAGGGCTCCCCATTTATTTGTATTTTCTCGACCTCTATGTGAATATGCACGATTACTCCGTGCACTGGGCTAGAAAATGGCTTGAAGGAAGTGTCCTAGTCTCTGACACTTTCTGGGCTGGTAAAAGCATGCAGCCATTATTTGATTTGTTTCAAAGTCAGGGTATGTTTTAGAATGTAGTTTATGCTCCTAACTGAGCAACAGTGTCTCCGGAAAAATGGGTATCCTCTTTAGTTCAAATTTTGACTAAAACTTTTCAATGACATAGCCAGCATGGCAAAAGAAAAGTCATATATATACAATTATTTTATTTCTATGTTTGGTACATATGTGAGTACCTGTTGTAAGAAATGCTGAACACTTTTAAAGGACATCTACCCTGATTGCAATTGTATCACTTTCATGAATATACCTCTCTGTGATATTTCTCTCTTTTTATTTTTTATTAGCATTGCCGAATGCTGTAGCACCCCATACTCCCTCCTGGGCTTAGTCTTCACTGTTTCCTTTGTGGCTCTCGGTGTGCTAACGCTCTGCAAGTTCTACCTTCAGGGATACCGAGCTTTCATTAATGACCAGGCTATGAATAGGTAAGTGTCCATGTGCCTGCCCGCTGCTGCAAGAAGAGCTAGTATGTAGGCAATAGGATTCAGTAGTCTGGTGCGTCCAGTATGTACCGAATGACGAGCTGTTCAGATCAACATTGATGTGCTTTTTACATCCTACGGTTCCTTGAAGCCAAGTTGTTTTTATTTGTACCTGCTATGCGTGAATACCATTTCAAATGGGCAATGCTGTCCAGGATGAAAGTAAACGGAGAATGGGCGGCAGGCTTAACCGTTTGTGTACCGGAGGAGCCGCAGCACCAGAGTGCCATAGTCATGTTGCGATCACACGACTGCTCCTCCTGGAGTGATCATATGACCGTGGTGTCACTAAGGGAATGGAAGAGGAGTCATCCCCTTTTCATCACAAAGCGTACTGTGCTTGGCAAGAGCGGGGAGGCGATCTCCCCTAGAACAGCTAGCAAATAGGACGTATCTCTATAGAACCAGACCCCATGACGTAGTAGCTACATGAAACAGGCAAATATAAATATTCCTAATTAACATTACTCTAAGTAATCCATTTTTATTTATTTTTTTAACAATATTTAATGTCTTTTTTTGGTGACTTATGTTTGCAAGTCTTCAAAGCCCCAGGAAAAATATGTGCTTTTCTCTTTTGTTTGCAAAGTGTGGTGCCATTGTTTGTCAAACTGGTAAACCATAAGTAGCGGATATGTTTAAATCCAGTGTTCCTGAGAAAGGGATGCATATTCATTTTTCATGAGAGAAAGGTGCAATCACCCTTATATAAACTGTCTTACTTATTTGTAAGGAAGCCAGTTGCACGGATTAAAAATCATTTTTTTTCTTTGACCCGGTCTAACTATGTATTTTTTACCTTGCGGCCCAATTTGTACTTTTTTTTTTCTTTTCTACAAACTGGTCGAAAAACCTAAAAATACCACTGGTACTGTATGGTCCCCGGATGTTGCAGGACCATGTATCGGCTGCACGAGACCCCCCACATTCCGGTACATGTAGGAAACTGCTGCGTTAAGCTATTACTTTTGTCAATGGGGCACTTAACTTAAGCAAACCCGATTTTGGTATACCTGCCTATAATTCTTGCATGATTATAGTTATGCACAATATTGACTGTTTCCATGCAAAAGTCCTGGTGAGAGAGCTGTAATCGCACCCCAATACATTTAATACATTTTTTCTGGTTCGACTTGGATCCATGTAAAGTATTTGGGTTCTAGTTGCCGCAGATGGCCAAAATGATAACTGCATTGTGTGACCAGAGTGGCTAAGTAAGTGGTAGTGTCTTAAGTCAGAAGTATATCACTTTATATGAGAGTTGTGTATTTGGGAAGAAAGAAACTTTGCATGCTACATGCTGGACATTTTTATAAGTGGGTTGTAGTCTCTTCGTAGGTCCTGCTTTCATTCTCAAACAGGAAGTTGTTTTGCCAAACTATTTCAGTACCCAGCAGCACCCTTTGTTCTCCCACCCTCTCTGGTTTACTCACAGGAAACTTGCCATCGTCGGGCCGACTTTAGTTTCATTTCAATAACTTCCTATGTTTAGTCCTGCCATTTCCATTTGCTTACGTTTCAAAATAATGTGAATGCCAAGGAGTGCAGGGATTTATTCAACTTTATATAGTGCAATTTAGTTTCTCAGTTCTGTGATCTGCTCTGTAGGAAATGCTGCCGCTGCGTCACATAATGTGAAACGCAGCGGGGTGGTCTTTTTTTCTGCTGTGGTCACTGTTCTGTCCACGTGATTTGTTGGTAATGGTCTTCTGTCTACAGGGGTATGACAGAAGGTGTGACTCTGCTGATCCTGGCTGTGCAGACAGGGCTGATTGAGCTTCAAGTGGTCCACAGAGCCTTCCTCCTCAGCATCATTCTGTTCATTGTTGTGGCCTCCATCCTGCAGTCTATGCTGGAGATTGCAGACCCCATCGTCCTAGCTCTTGGCGCTTCACGTGACAAGTAAGTGTTTTCAGAATATCATGTCGCGTTTTAAGCGTTTTGTCACAAACCACACCAGCAAACGTTAGGAAATAAGTTATGATGCAGCGAGTCCCAGAATATAGCTCTTAAAGCTATTACATCCCAAATTAAAATGCTACTGTAATTCATTGCATGATCTAAGAATGGTCAATTCAACCTTTGCAACAATGTATGGTATAATTCACTTTAAAGAATCAGTGTTTGGGGAGCAAGTATTCTGTAACTAGTACATGCAGTATGTTTTGTATATTTTTGTAATGGCCTTGAATTCATTCCAGGGCTGTGCTTTCGAAGACCAAAATAAACTCATGGCAGTGACCTGTTTAAGAGGTTTATTCTGCATGATTCCTAAAAAAAAAATGATATAACCATAATTGGACCCTTCTAAATATATTTAATAAACTGACAGGGAGACATTTGATTTCCCAAACCTTCTCCCTTCTGCGTGATTTGACTGTTGACCAAGTTTGCACAGACAGGCCCACCACACCGTATCTTTATTGGCTCTGACCAAGATAGAGTTTGGTACGGGTAGAGGAAACAAGTGATTAACAAACAGTCCCCCATTCATAGGACCCCAAGGAAAAAACACAATTGTGAATTAACGAGGGCAATTAAAGCTTTGCTTTTAGCATGGTTGTGGTTTTTAAGGGAGCTAAGTTTGTTGAATTCTTTACAGAAGGTTCTTTTGTTGGCTGGCTTTGTGACAGTGCACCTTTAATTCAGGTATTCATTCTGTCTTCTTGTAGGAGTCTCTGGAAACATTTCCGTGCTGTCAGTCTGTGCTTGTTCTTACTGGTTTTCCCCTCTTACATGGCCTATATGATCTGCCAGTTCTTCCACATGGACTTTTGGTTACTAATCATCATATCCAGCAGCATTCTCACCTCCCTGCAGGTATGGGCTGAGTGGTGTCTGAATATCAGTGGTGCTGAAAATTAGGCTAGTTACGTGCTCCACAAATGTCTTAACTCCTATTTGATGTGTGTTGTGACACCGAATAGATTATCAAGTTATTTTTTTAGATGTTAGACCTATGGGGTTTTGAAAGCACCTCACAATATGATTGAACCTTTGAAAAATGCTCATGTTGGTCCATTTAAACTGGAATAAAATCCCACTCCCGTGGAATCAATGTAGCTACAACAACTTGGTCTACTTGTAGATTGCAGAGTAAGATGAAGGAGCACAGCGTCCACTTGATAGTGCAAAAAATGTAGATAGGGCAACTCCAAGAATAATGGAAAAATATTTATTGTACAAACAGCATCAGCAACGAAGGTATAGGAAATGCACCAACGCGTTTCATTTGATAGGACTATATTGAAAGGCACAGTATAAATTAAATTTTAGCACAACTTGTCTCCGTTCATTTCCCTAATTTTTTGTACCACAGGTTCTTGGGACCCTTTTCATCTACGTCTTATTTATGATTGAGGAATTTCATAAGGAGCCAGTAGAAAACATGGATGAGGTTATTTATTACGTTAACGGCACGTACCGACTGCTTGAGTTCCTGGTGGCGTTGTGTGTTGTGGCATACGGGGTATCAGAGACGGTCTTCGGCGAGTGGACGGTGATGGGCTCCATGATTATCTTCATCCATTCATACTATAACGTCTGGTTGCGAGCCCAGTTTGGCTGGAAAAGTTTCCTCCTGCGCAGGGACGCAGTGAACAAGATCAAATCGTTACCGACCGCTACCAAAGAGCAACTAGAGCAGCACAATGACATCTGCTCCATCTGCTACCAGGTGTGTAACCACTGTGCTATCATGTTACAGCTAACGGCATGTGTGCATAACATGAAGAGATTTGTGGGAATTGGTAGTGAGGAGTATCCAAGTGGTAACTGCTCTCCTCTACTACCTCTTTTGAATGTGTGCCAGTCTGCTTACTGTTATGAGGCAAAACTGTACTGTTAAGGGCAGGTCTTACATGGTGACATTAGTTGAGTATTATTAGTTGACCAATAACTAACAGATTTACTAAAATGGTACAGCAGTATTTTGTCAGTGACACGTCTTATTTTTACTACCTTTTTGTAGGACATGAATTCAGCTGTCATCACTCCGTGCAGCCATTTCTTCCACGCTGGATGCCTTAAGAAGTGGCTATATGTACAGGAGACCTGCCCTCTATGCCACTGCCAGTTGAAGTCCCTGTCTCAACAGGCTGGCTTGTCCATTAACCCAGCAGTAGAGCAGAATATACCCAACCCGCAACCAGTGGAGGTTTCCAGGGAAGAGACCATGGCTCGTCTCCCAGAGAATCTGGCCCATAATCCTGCAGCTGCACTGAAGCCAGAGCTCAAAACTGAAACTCAACCTGCCGAATCAATGGAGAAGAACGAAGAGGTGCATGTGAATAAAGATTCTGAAGGATTGAAAAGCAATGAGTTGTTTAGGGGGGTAACCACTCGAGAAGAAGAGCAGCCTGAGGACCTAAGTGAGAAGCTTATTCCCCAAGCAAGTGAGGTTTGTGCAGGAATGTGATGTTTTGCCTGCAGGTACAAGTTATTCCAAATCCAAACCCCATGCTGCCACATGCAGCGTTCTGCTATTCCGAGGAAAGGTTACCGTTGACGCTGATCAGTGTATGCAAAATTTTCCTGTGTGGATTTTATTTTTATGTTTTGGTGCCGATGAAGATGATTACAGCAAACAAGCAAAACATGATCCTTTTCTAGCTTCTGCTAGTCACTGCCAATGGATGCAAATCAGTGAATATCCTGGGAGGGCTCTCTTGAGTGTGGGAAAAGATGTGGGTTGTGTTTTTTTTTTTTTTGTTTGTTTGTTTTTCCCCATTGAGTTAATGGATGGAGAATAATCAAGTTCCCGTGATAGGCCCATATTCAGTTGTACTTGGTTATTTTCCTGTATGGATTAACTAAAGCATGGAGGATAATCGTGGCTGTCACAGGCGTGATGGCATATAAGAAGGATGCTGCACGCTTGCATGCACACTTGCTCGCACTCAAAGTATACGCACTTGGGGGTTATTCCCGGGTGAGTCATCAATTATGACTTTAAAATAGATGATGACATCTGCAGCCTCAAGTAATTCTGACTTTTTATTTTTGGTAGTATTGCATTGCAGACGGCCTTTGCCCCTGTATGAAGTATAATGGAAGCTCAGGTGATCACTTTCTCCTCTTGCAAAGTGGGATGAGTTTCATTGCACAGAAGGGGTTTCAGTGTGAAATTACTATAGTCTTTAAAAAAAAAAAAAATAACAGTGTTAAATGATGGCAGTATTTGCACTTTTTGGAAATGAGTACATAGTCCTGTGTATGATCAAACTCCGCAAATGCCGTTTTTAAGGCTGATAGTAGTACTAGCACTTTTAATTTTTTTTTTACCCTGACCAAGATGTTGTGTGTAAACTTTTTCATTAATCATGGCTTTAGGTGGAAAAGAAAATAACACAGCTATTTTTTATGTGAATTTTGATATGAAAAAAAAATAAATACGAACCGAAAAGCATTTAAGTTATATTAGTAAGCTTTGGCTGTAGAGCAGGGGTGGGCAACTCTGGTGCTCAAGGGCCACCAACGGGTCAGGTTTTCAGGCTATTCCCTTCAGCACAGGTGGTGCAGTCTTAAACTGAGCTACTGATTGAGTTACTTGTGCTGAAGCAGGGATATCCTGAAAATCTGACCTGTTGGTGGCCCTTGAGGACTGGAGTTGCCCAACCCCCGCTGTAAAGGGAAAAAGTTGAAAATGCAATTTTCCTAATGTAAGATGTGACTTTATTTTAGAGAACTATATCATTTGCTTTTTTTTTTTTTTTTTAGTGGTACATTTGGATGTAGACTGACAGACATAGCTGAATGTCTTAATAAATTATATTTAAACATGTACTGGCTCTGGTGACTTGAATTTAGTTTTATGATACAAACAATCCTGAGAGTGTACTACTGTATGTATGGCTTTGTGTATAGCACATCCATGTACATAGCACTTTACAGCAGTGATACACGTGTCCAAATACATTTGAGACATAATGGGAATAAGCGCTTCAGACCTACGAGTAAACATTAGGTAAATGAGTTACTGACCCGAAGAGCTTACAATCAACGTGGTTTGTATTTATGGTCTTGTTTGTGTAACCCAAGAAACGGAACCATTGGATCTATTTAATGTTTCAATTTATTTTGTTTTGATATGTTTGTACCTTTTTATATTTGTCGAACTGCTGTAGATAAGACGGGTAAGTGCCTGCCTTATCTATGTGTTCAAATAGTATACAAGTGACCCATTACAGGCCAGGATTGCACCTGTACGATGAGCTTCAGATCTTCACGTGTGGTCTTCTACACTCCTAAACATATAGTGCACAATAGATAGCAGTATATGTAAAAGTGTGCGCTACAGCAAGATGTATTAAGGCAGTGGTGAGCAACGTGATCTATTGCAGGGGCCGCATGTGCGTCTGAGCCCACTAAAGGGCCACATGCTACTACGTGTAGGAGCTTCTCACTGCCTCTTCTGGCAATCTGCTTAAATTATTTATTTTATTTATTTATAAAAAATGTTTTACCAGGAAGTAATATATTGAGAGATACCTCTCGTTTTCAAGTATGTCCTAGGCACAGAGTTATAAAAAATACATGGTTACAATAAAAGAACAGAGGTCAAACAGTCACTTAACGGACATTTCATGGACAGAGTAGGAAAATTGGGTACAGGGGATAGAGGGCTTGTGAGTTTCAGATTAGAAATAGGGCAGCTTTAACATCAACTAACATCAGCAAACGGCTCACACCCTTTGGCTGCCCTTCGGCTGCGCCAAAGGCTGTGCGCCTTTGGGACAAGGCAGATGTATGCTGGAGTGAACAAAAAGATATTTTCTTTGTGTCCCAATGGCTCATTAACATTTCAGTGGGTGGGGTTGCCGATTCAACAAAAGACAAGCACATGTTAACCCTTAGCACGCTGGTCCTGTGCAGAGGAGAGCGGTTCCTGGGGGGGGGGGCCCCATCAGGCTTTGCGCCTTTAATGCCAGTTTGCTGATTAATCCCGTGAACTAGTGAATATAACGGTATAATATTTTAGTTCCCTTACTAGCTTTACCTATACTTTAAGCGTGTGAATTGCACTGTAGTTTGTTCAGTGTTAGCCAGGCTCAAGGTAACATAAATGAGCACCAGACTACTTCTTGAAGTTTGTCTTCAGCAAATTAGAAACTGAAAGCTTGATTCCTGTGTAGGTCACCATGTTCTTGGCAAAGACGGAGATGGACCATGATGAATTTTGGACGAAACCTATTGCGAACCTAGAAATTATGCACCATTACGTACTGAAATAATAAAAATGCTGTACACAGTAACAGCCACTAGATGCTGCTGTTGCATTTCATGCAGGTGTATAGATATATTACAGTAGCTTCTGTACACATTAGCTGTATACAAGCCCTCATTTCTACAGATGAGCGAATGTGTCAATTCAAGCCCAGAATTCTTTGCAGGTTTGTAAACAAAATTTGATTCGCCTATTGATATTCATAGGCGGTTCGGACCATTAAAAACCATCATTTTCCCTTTGAACGAATGTTATAACATCCACCTGCGCAGGTGTAAGACATTCAATTCTGAAATGTTTATACATTCGATTTGCGCAGAACATCCAGACCCTGTAACATGGGTTTTGTCAGAGGAGGGAGACACTTATTTTAGTGTAGTCTCAAATGATCTATCGATCTCTATCAAATGGAAATATTACTGTGTGCTGATTTGCATGCCTTAGAGAAGTCTGCAACCCTGCCTTTCACCATTATCACCCAGCATACAGTGTTTCCACTGCAGCAAGGGATTCTGGGAAATGACATGCAAATGAGCACACAGTGCCACCTTTTGCTTCAAATCCATATGACATTTATATATTGGTATATAATAGTATTATGTAAAGTATATTGTAATAACTCCTATTATACGAAGGGCAGTTGAAATGTTCAATTCATTACCCTTGGAGATCGATACAATAGATATCTTTAAAAACAAAAAGGGGGGGGTGGTTTACATCTTTTTAGAAAGGATAGGTATACAAGGATATACCAAATAACAAAACATGAGAAGGGTGTTGACATGGGAGAAATCTGATTTGGAGTCAGGAAGGAATTACATTGTTCCCTTTATGAGACCGCATTCGATGATATTTCACTGGGGCTTTTTTTTTTTTATTGCCTTCCTCTGGATCAAAATACTGTAAATACGAATATAGGATAAGTATATGTTGTCTAAATTTAGTATAGCTTTAACTTGATGGACATATGTCCTTTTTTATTTTTTTTTCTTCCCCAACCTCATCTACTATGTAACTATTAGCACATTTCTCAGGTTTCTAAGGCCCGTAATATAGCGGGCGCCTGTGCGAATGTTCGTGGACGTGACGCACACTTTCTGTGTGTACGGTCCGTGCTGCTGTGAGCGACAGTCAAGGTGTGTGTGTGTGTGTGTCTGGGTAACTGTCACTTTGAAGTGGTCTGTGTGTTTGTGTGTCACTGGGGAAGCTGTGTGTGTGTGTGTGTGTATATTATATAATATTTTGAAAATTAAAAAAAGGCATGTGTGAATAACTTATTTATTAACATTGTGTAACTTTGCAAAAAATATATATATATATATATATATATATATACACACACTCTCTCTCTCTCTCTCTCTCTCTCTCTCTCTCTCTCTCTCTCTCTCTCTCTCTCTCTCTCTCTCGGCAGTAGCAGCGCGAAAAGATTATTTTCACAGTCTTCCCCCAGATCGCCCGGCTCCACGCTCACTGCCGTGTGCACGTACGGCCCTAGTATAGGACGTCTGGCTATCCACAGCCAACAAGCGTGCCCACTATATTACGGGCCTTAGGTGTGATCCTGTTTTTAAGCAGAGGTGTGTTTATACACACAGGCACGTGTGTGGGCGCGCTTGAGACTATACTAAAAAAAGCTCTTCTCGCCAACCTATATTTCAGGATCTGGATGTTATGGACTAATCCAATGTCATGCCATTCACAAACTAATGTATAGACATTCTCAATCGAATGTGCACATAGTGGCGGCCGGCGGTATTGCAGGCATTTGAAAAAAGGTCGGCGGATGAAATTTGTTTTTTTTTTTAGACTGAAGTGTGGCTTATCACAGAACTCCCACGTTTGCTGCGAATGTCGGTGAAAGACCTGGCCATCTTTGTTTGTAAAAGGTGTTCTGGTACCTTCTCTACAGCGCTACTTACCACTTTATTTTCGTTCACGAATCTGCATTCTATGGTTAATTTGAACATGTCAAAGTAAATCCTACATTTCCTCACCGCATTGACCAATGAGAGAGCAGCATAGCTCTTTGAGTTCCCAATAAAAAATTATATTGGATTTAAATTTTCTTTTCGTCTTGACATTTTTGCCAGTTCTCTTCTGTACCTGGTCACGGCTTTAATGCTAATGTACACTGCACATTTTGTGTCACACAAATTGCCAAAAGTGTTGGAAGGACGAAGGCATTATGAAACCATTACAATGTTTTTGCTGGAATTTTTCTTAGTAATTGTTACATTTTTAAAGTAAATATCTTTTGCGTTTAGGGAGTTTATATGCGCGCAATTACTGGAATTTTGGCAGTTGTTTGGCAGTTAGTTGGATGAGTAAACTACACATCGCAGGATTAATTGTGCTTTAAGAAATGTGATGTCATGGGTGAAATCTTTCCTCCCCTCCAAAAAAAAAAAAATTACATCCAAGTTTAAAATGATTTAGATCCAGTCCCCAAATTTGAAAGCCACAAACCTTTCTGAGCAGTCACATTAGGTAAAAATTCATTAAGTATCTGTTCCAAATATAAAAGCAGCACTTCCTGTTAATTTGATCCAGGGAAAAGGGAGACCAAAAAGCGCACCAGCACAAACGGAGCAGGAAGAAACCAGGACAAAAAAATGATTAAAAGGGCACTTTAATGTGGCAAAAGACCCATCCAATGCATTTCGAACGTCGCAGCGTTGAAAAAGAACGCTGCGACGTTCGAAATGCATTGGATGGGTCTTTTGCCACATTAAAGTGCCCTTTTAATCATTTTTTTTGTCCTGGTTTCTTCCTGCTCCGTTTGTGCTGGTGCGCTTTTTGGTCTCCCTTTTCCCTGTATTGCATTGAGTAGCTGCACAGCCTGCCTGCCTGCCCTACCAGGATGTGAGTATTTGCATATTTTTCAGGGGAACCTGCCAATGAGACTGATGGTGAGTGGGTTGCACCACACACCACCTGTCTTCAGGAGGATAGTACCCATTATATGACACAATAGGTACTATATCAATTGTTAGTACCCTGGTACAGTGGTCTGGCTTATTTTGAGATATACCTGCATTTGAGCGCTTCAGCTATTTTCCACATGTTAATTTGATCCACCCTGAAAATAAAACCTGTAACAGATGGGCGGCCCTATACATTTTCTTAAGACCAGTGTGAGGCTAGATATGTAAGTGAAAGTAGTAACACAATTTACAGCTTGTCACCGTTCTCAACAAGGCTTTTAATACACTGGAATGGCAAATGGAAGAGTCTTTTCACAACCGTGGGTCATTTCGGTTGCAGTCTTTAGAGGGTTAATAGGGCAGAAGAGGGTTTTTCAAGCTGCAGTTACTTGAAGGCGCCAGTTAGCTCTGGGTTTTAGTTTATGGGAGGTACATATCGGCAGCATTCCTTCTTTTTTTTTTTTTTTTTTTCTTATTTCATCTTGAATCACATGGTGTGAATTATCTCTGATTTGTTTCACCCCATTCTTATTACATTGAATTAATGTCATAACCTGCACTGTCCACTAAGTGATATTGGCATTGCGTTATAATGTGAACATAACATTTGTCAGGTTTAGTAAATGTCTTTTACTGTGCACAAATCTAACCTTCTTTTTTTCATGAGAAACTTTACACTGACGAGATTCTAATACTTGTATTCCCTGCCATTAGGTGTTTGTACAGTATAATGCAATGCTGGCTTTCCCGTATTCTGACCCTTGCCAGAAAACTGCCATCAGCCGTGTTCTCTTATTACTCCCTGTGTATACTGTACTTATACTAATTTGTTTGAAGCGCGCGTTCACCTTCCCCGTGCTGGACCCTTTTTTGTTAATGTGTTGCTGGTCCCTACATAAGCGAAAGGCTTAAAACTGCATTACCACCATGGGCGTTTGCTACATTTTCTTAGGGACCGAAGTCTCTGGTGTAGCGGGCAACAATGTATCCAAATGGATGTGAAGGGCCCCCCTCCTCCAGTTCTGTTTACCACCATTTTGGGCGTGCTACCAGGAGCAAGTACAAGACGCGGAATTGCCTGAGGTCTGATGCTGCCATACACCCGGCACTGTAAAGGTTAATGTAAGTGTTTTTTTTATCTAATTTCTAAAAACTGTAAGAGCATTGAACAAATTAACATTTGATGACCATGTAACAGTTGAAAGCATAAAATTAGCGTTTCAAAGAGTCTAATTTAAAAGGTAGGTTTGCAAAAGTCTGTTTCGGGTTAACGTACTTGAATGGTGTTTACTGTTAAAGTCAATGGCAGTTCACGTCCATTTGGTGGCTTTAACCCATACCGAACCTTAGTGAATCTGCCCCGAAGATGGCTGCCTACATAGCGCCACTTTTCTCCATAAATACTCTAGTTTAATAGGTTTATTTACTAGTATATATATTTTTTTTATTGAAAGTATTATAAGCATAAGAGAGGTGGTTGTTTGAATTTTAAATCAAAGATGGCTCCATGGATATGACTCTCCACTCTTTGAAGGTACAATCCCCATACTAGTAGTTTTTCTATCACACACCACACCCCGTGCTCACGTATTGAAGTTAAACTTGGATAAATGCAAAGAAGTATGGAGAGACGTATGGTGGATATTACCCGAAGAGGGGAGAAATAATGAATAGGTTGGAAATCAAACAAAAGTCTGACCATCACATGGGTGAAGAAATGAAAATGGCTGTGGGCTGGACATATCACAAGAAGAAATGATCATCGTTGGACAAGGATGGTACTCGACTGGGTTCCAAGAGAGATTTAAAACAAAAGAAAAAACAAGTAAAAGGTGGGAGGATCCAATCAGAAAATGTGATAGTGTAATGTGGAGATGAGGCTTGCAACTGCAGTACCTGGAAGATCCTTGGGGGGGAGGCCTACATCCAGCAGTGAATCGCCAAGGGCATATATAAATTGGGAACAAATAGGCCAGGGGTGCGCAAACTGGGGAGAGGGGAGGGGTTGCGGGAGAATTTTTTTTTTTTGGGGGGGGGGGGGGGCTGTGGCGGTTACAGAGGTACTGCGCACTCACCCAAAGCATTTAAAGTAATGCTGGGGAGCGGACAAGGCTTCTGTAACTCAACTTCTCTCTGATGGCTTCGGGCGATGTGTCGCCATGACGAGGCGTCAAGACGCCGCAGGTGATGTGAAGTCACATGACAACAGGTAGCGGGGGCGTGTGAGCACGCTGGGGCTGAGCAGGCAGGGGGGCGCAGGGCCAAAAGTTTGCGCAACCCTGGAATGGGCTACGCAGGAACTCAAAATGATCCACGGTGGCTGGAACCAGTAGTAATTTTACGACCATTTACTGTAGTAATTTTATTCCAAGCCTAATTTTTCATAAGCACACAATTTGGTTTTATAAAGTGCTGAAAGTATTGCACGTAATGCAGACATAGTATAGCCATAGGAGTGGAAAGAAGCAAAGGATTATTTATAAGGTGAGGATAATTTAAATAGATTTCATATGTAAAAGTGGGACGAAAAGAAATAGTGAGCGTGTAATAAGCAGTGGTTAACCAAATATTCATGTGGAATCTCATGGTGAAAGGCAGGTTTGCAGACCTGTCTGAGACATGTTAATGTGCTCACAAGTGATACTTTTATTTGCTGTATGGAGAATCTCAGACCTCTTGCTCATAACATTGTATTACTTTGTTCAATCAGCAAGTTTCCTTTAAATGCCCCTACAGAGAAGTAGGGATTGATGGCATTAGTCACTGGTTTTACCATTCCTTAATGATACAAAATATGCAAATCCTGCATTCTTTTGGTCACGTTTATGTTGTTTTCAGTCTCAAGCAGATTTTAGTGCTCCTGGCCTGATTACTGTATGTTAGTACATTCACAACACAACAGACCAGGGTCGAAATGAACATCTGTAAATGATCTTTCTATGGAGATTAATCAATTGGGGATACTGATCCTATTTTAAATATCATGGGCTAATTTAACAAAGTGAAAGCAGTTTTTATCAAACCACATTGGCTATTAAAGCAACTGTTTGCTCAGACTACACAAGCACCCTAACATTTTCAAAACATTTTTTTTGTATGTTCTTTATTTTGTCCAGACTACCCAGCTGACCCATGGTCCCCTGACCTCCGGGACCCACCTGGTTCCCTAGATATCACTCATATTTTTTTTCGTGGGAGAAAATAGCGGTACCCAGCTTAATCCATGGTCCCCCGACCACCGGAGGTCCCTTGGTTCCCAAGACATGACTCCTTTTGTCCGGAAGAGAGAAAATGGTCCCGGACAGAAAATCGCTTCCTGGTTGTGCTTGACCCGGAGCTGCAACATCACCACAACTTCATCAGGAGAAGACTGTGTAACTTTCTTGTTATATATATATATATGGCAACGAGACGCCGTGTGCGTTGCGTTGGGGACGTCCGCAGTGTCATTTGCACGCTAGAATTCCAAAAGAGCGGGAGGCGGCAGAAAGGAGGCTGCTGACACAGACCAAGTACCTTCCCATTAGGTCCGGTAGGCCCAAGAGCGCGGCAAAATTATGAGGGCGGAAATTTTTGCCGTCACACTGGCTAATATGTTTTGCTGGACGGACCCCCTAATTATGTCTTAAGACATTTTATTGTCATCAAATAAATAATTTAAAATTGAAATTAAGTGATTTATAATAGTTATTTATTGAATGGTGCTATTTGAGTAAGTGTTAACATTACCCCTTTTGCATCAAGAGAGGAGCCTGCAACATCTCAAAGGGGTAAAGTAACTTGGTATTTTAGATCCAGAAGTGCTGGAGGGATCTGCAGTTTATTACAAAGAAAAACAATGCACGTCTATTAGAATTTAAACATCTTTCATCCTACACTGTAGCCTCCACTTCTAGTAAACCCTCTGTGATTACAGGCCCAGTTTGAGATCCCGGAGGATTTGTGATACTTATTTAGATTGTGGAATCAGTGCTTTTATCCATCTCCGCTTGGGGCTGTCTCCTTACGCCATTGTTTCAAACTTCTTGCCTAATATGGGAATTCAGATTTGTAACAGTATTTGTTTTTAAGACCTGTGCTGACCCTCACTTCCTCCCTTTGCAATAATTAGGAGGGGGACGCAATGAATGGCCTTAATATGAGGCTCTTCATTTACTTTGGATTGAAGGCAGAAAGAAAACTTTGTGAAGAGGAGTTTTCTTGTAAAGCGGCCAAGGCATTTGAATAGTTACATTTACTAGTAGTTCTGCTAGTTGCCAGTATAACCAATCTAAACTGCGATCTCATTTCTTAATCGTTTGGAGCCAGGGGTGTACACGAGCAAGTGTTTTTAGATCTCGCATCAAATAAGAGGAGATTTTCCTTTGATAACATATTTCAACCAATATGGACAATCAATAATGAACTAGCTTATGCTCCTAAGGCTAATAGGGCTACTTGGACCAGCTGCTGATACGGTATCTACCAAACCTGTGGCCACTAGTCACCACCAATGTTAACATTGAGCAGATTTTTTAAATGTATTTTTTACTGTCATAGTAGAATATTAAAGAAAAATCTGTTTCTCATTACTTAACCCCAAGTTAATATATGTAACGTACGTACAAACAAACAAGCACTCGAACTTAAAATGATGCAAAACCGCCTTATTCACTCTTTGTGTAGCCACTACAGAGCACGCAGGAAGTTTGCCAGATATGTGAGTGCTGGCCTTGTGTGTGTGTGTGTGCGCACACCTGTGCTGAAGCAGGGGCTGATTGAGCCACCTGTCCTGAAGCAGGGATATCCTGAAAACCTGACCTGTTCAGGGGGCTTGAGGACTGGAGTTGAGAACCCCTGCTTTAATCTGCGCAAAAACTCTAAAGGTATCCCTCAAAAAGGCATCACAACATGCAAATCTATCATTCTCCAGGACCCATTACGGCTAATAGAACTATTTATAAATAAACAGTATATCATTGTCGGCAATCCAGAACGATAAAATTATTAGGGACAATCGGTCCATTTAATTGGCCTTCACTTCATGATGTCTGCAATTTTCTCTTCAGAAACCATTCAACAACAATGAATTGGGAAGCATTTAACATTTTATTTTCAAGGCAAAACTGGTCAAATGTAATTTTGAGTTATTTCTTGTAAAATGATGGTCACATCCGGGTACTTTACCTTTTTAAAAGTATCTGAAAAACATGCACTTTTTTTTATTTATTTTTTATTTATTTTTTGTAAAACGTAGAAAAGGGTATTTTCTAATATTTAAGAAATTGCTATTGAAATTATTATTGGGATGGGTATTGTGAGCAGGTTAGGAAATGCCTGAGATGCTGGCAATAGGTAAATACAGTACTGTAAGAGAAAAGAGTAGGGCCAGGCCATGATGGCATACAAAAAAATAAATAAATCAATATTCCTCTGTAAGAAAAAAGGAAAATGTATTGAACTTTCATTATGACAGTCAACCCCCCTCCCCTTCAACCCTGTTGGGACCAGCTCTGAGGCTGGACCAATCTCCACCTATTGTAACATTCCCCCCCCCCCCCCCCCCCCGATAAAAAAACTTAATGGGATCAGCTGTTGGACTGGACCATACGCCACCCTGAGGCTTATTCCATCCCACAATGAGCAGCCACGTTACCTATTGTTCCAACACTGTATTGTATGTCTTTATTTATATAGCGCCATTAATGTACATAGCGCTTCACAGTAGTAAATCATATAAATAAGTGATATAAATAACAGGTCATGGGAATAAGTGCTTCAGACATAAAAGTAACATTAAGGAAGAGGTGTCCTTGCTTCGAGGAGCTTACAATCTAATTGGTAGGTAGAACGTACAGGGACAGCAGGAGGGAGTTCTGGTAAGTGCGTCTGCAGGGGGCCGAGCTTTGTGTATCATGTGTCCAGTATTATCCACAGTGCTATTCATATGCTTCTTTAAGGAATTGTGTCTTAAGGTGGGTTTTAAAGGTGAATATGAATAGAGTGGGTTCTAGTCGGGTACTGAGGGGAAGGGAATTCCAGAGGTGCAGGGCAGTCAGTGAGAAACGTTTAAGGCGGGAGAGGGCTTTAGATACAAAGGGGGTAGAAAGAAGACATCCTTGAGCAGAACGCAAGAGTCCGGATGGTGCATAACATGGTCCCTCAATCCCTCTAGATTGTAAACTCTCATGAACAGGGCCCTCATCATTACCTCTTTGTATCTGTATGTTTGACCTTATTTGTATGTAACTCTGTTTGTCATTATCAAATTTATGTACTCCCATCGTACCGCGCTGTGGAGCAAGGCCGCCGAGAGTGGGGTCGGGCCCCCTGCAGCTCTTTTCTCTCCCGCTCTTAGCTGTTGCAGCCGCCCTCCTCCTCCTGAACCACAGCGTCAAATGACGCCACGGACGTGACGTCGTGCGTTGTTACATTGCCATGGTAACACGACATTGTGACGTCATTCGACGCTGGGGTCCAGAAGGAGAAGGAGGGCGGCGGCAGCAAGGACGCGGCCACAACAGCTAAATGCCTTCCCATGAGGCCCGTTGGGCCAGAGAGCGCGGGAAATGTATATGTAGTCGTGTCCCGGGCTCCCTTCCAGACCCCGGTAATTTGTACTGGCTTCTCCCCCCCTCTCATCGGCCTTGCTGTAGAGTATGTTGGCACTTGACAAATAAACAATAATAATAACAAAGACATTAAATAAAAGTCTATGCAAACATACAGAAAACAAGTGTGTCACTCAAAATGAGACAATGAAATGAAGCCTTCTTGCCAAATCAAAAAAATGTGAAGGCTGACACCTCGGAAGTAATAACCCAAGTTTGGGGCAGCTTAAAGCGCCTTAAGTAAATGCATGCAAGTCAGTGGTTGGTCAACTCCATTCCTCAAGGGGCAACTCCATTCCTCAAGGGCCACCAACAGGTCAGATTTTCAGGATAGCCCTGCTTCAGCACAGGTGGCTCAATCAGTGGCTCAGTCTTCCGAGACACTAGTTGAGCCACCTGTGCTGAAGCAGGGATATCCTGCCGACCTGACCTGTTGGTGGCCCTTGAGGAGTGGAGTTGCCCACTCCTGCTCTAAGTGCTGGTGGGAAAAAAAACATGTTATTCTGCAGCACTGATTATCTATCTGCTGACTTGATGACAGGAAACTTCTCAACTACATTACTCTCCAGAATGTACCCCTCAGTAATAATCCTCAATACAGCATTATTGTATTTTCTATTAGTGTCTGGAAAGGGTTAAAGGGCACAAGTGGTGGGTAGTGGAGGCCGACACTGCAATTATTCTCCCGTTTTGTGTCTACTGAAGCAGAAGAGGCTTGGAAGTCTCTACTCGTTACTTCTTTATATTACGGTATGTTTATTTTTAACCCTTTCGGTCTTAGAGGGTGCCTGTAACGTATTGTCAACCAATGCATTGCCTACCACTCTGTCAGTAAAAGGTTTGTTCTGAAGCATAGAACGTAAAATAACTTGGTATCGCGCCTGTGACTCGCACAAATCTCACATGGGTTACTTAAGCAGGAAGCTGTAGATAAATCAACAATTTCTTACATTAATTTCTTTACTGCACAGCCTAGGTTAACATTAGCAACATGCTTTGAAATATATCTACTGAATAGATCTGATTTCTTGTTAGGGAACATTTACATTATACTTTCACATAAATTGCTTTTCCTTCCATAAGCATAGTAATCCATCTTTTAATTGCATATATGCAGTTTAAAGCTGTCGCTTTGTGTATGCACTGGATCTGTAGCTATTTTATCTACAATTGTGTTTGTACTTTGCCAGCGTCTTTTTCATTAGCACTTTCTGCTGATCTGATTTGATTAACGTTTTATTTTCTAACAAGCCGCTAAGAAAACCAGGAGCTCTGAAAAAGCTGGGGAGTTATTAAAGCGTATTGATTTAGAAGTCTCAATACGAAATCGAGCATTCCTGCTTTCTGGATGAAATCATCCAGTTAAATTGTGTGTAAATCCCTTCTGAGGTCCCTTCTGGAGATACATCATTCCTAATGGGGGCTTGGCAGCAGCCTAAGGATAAAGCTGCAATCTTCACCATAACCTCCCTGGGGAAGGCTTGTCAGGGAGATAGCAAGCTGGCCTTGAGCCAGTGCCACCCCCAGCGATGCATCTTAAAACACAAACCTTGCCATCCCTGACCTAGAACAATGATGTATTTTTATACAGCACTCCCAGTGACCGCAGTGGGTTGTGGCTCTATGCAGAGGTCAAAGTGCCATAATGGCTCTCTCGCAGTGGCCAAACAGATGTACTTAAAGGTCAAAGGCGCTGCTCTCATACCCCATGTCTCCCGTTAGAAGCCAGAAACTGATGCAAATAAAGCGTATTTGGAAGGGTGTTCTAAAGCAGGGGTTTGCAAACTTTGGGGGGTTTACAGAGGCCCTGCACTTCCCTGAAGGCATTTAAATTAAATGCGGGTGACCGCGTGACGCCTCTGTAAATTTCCTTACCTTTGAGTTGGGCGTCGCGTCGCAATGGCAACCCGGCGACAAATGACGTTGCGTTGTCGTGTGACATCACTTGACGCCTGAGCCGAGCCATGGGAGGTCACAGGGGGGAAAAGTTTGCGCATCCCTGTTCTAAAGCATAAAGAGTATAGGCATTGGAATGTCTTGCAATAGAAGAGCGTACAGACATTCTTCAGGCAGCATTCACATAGCCAACAGTAGCTTCCCCAAAAGGGGCATCATGGAAAAACCTGTTGTCACACACAGTTTGTAGAAGAGAACAGCCGTACTTCGGGTTTTCAATAGAAGAGTTACAGGTGTATCCGTCGTTATTCAAAGCGCGATCACATTAACTAAAGTCAGGTTTACCGCAAGTTTTATTGCCAGATTTGTCACGGATCCAGTTTGCGATAAAGGTTAGGGGGTTAACTTTAGGGGTTTTAGTGATTTAGGGTAGGGAGTTAACTTTCTGGGTTTTAGGGGATTAAGGTTTTTAGGGTAGGGGGTAGCATTAGTATTAGGGGTTAATGTTAGGGATTTACCTTAGTGGCAAAGTGGTGGTGACAGGTCCCGGCGCCAAGGTGAGCTGCGGCCAAGAGCCGGCAATCATTTGGTCGAGGTGAAACAGCCACGAGTAAATGTCCTCGACTTACTGACATTAAGCTTTTAGCTGCTGAATCCTGCTACTGCAAACAACACTTAGGATGTACTTGCTACTGTAAACCCATCTGAATCCCCTAAACTGTACACTCCCTCCGAATAAAGATTTGCAAAGAAGTAGAAAAGTTTGTGCGAAGGTTCGCGGGCCGGACTTTTGACACATTTGCCAATATCCAGTCGTATTGGTCCTGGAGAAAAGCAAATTCAATGAAGGTTCTGATACCTTTTAGCGAACGAAGAGGTTTTCATAGATTCAATCATAGTGTACATAGCTTTCGAAACCTTAGACGTTTCTTCTTATGTACACTCGAATGAAGAAGCTTATGAGGTTCTGAAAGCTCTGTACACGATTACTTAATCTATGAAGAACTCTATTGTTGGTGCACTAAAATCTGACTATTGATGAAACCCATATGCATTCTGTTTCCTGCCCTCTATCGGTAAAACTAACAGGACGGCCACACCGAGAACCATTGTTACCCAGCTCCTCCCAGAAATTGAATGGAAAAACGTTCCTCAAAAAGTGACACCCCAGGGAATAGCGGTGTCTCTGTTATTGGGAAATACAACAGTTACAGAGAATAAGTAGGTAGAAGGACCATGCTGACCAACTATCGCTGAGGATGCCTCCTTGATTTTAAGCTTAAAAATGTATCATTTTCCTACTTTCTCCCTGAAAATAATTCTCTCCACTCAATGCAAGTCAATGGGAATTTTACAAATACACCACATTTTCATTCCAAATCTCCCTGAAAGAAACTTTCATATGTTAGTTAGTATGGGAACGACCTTTGAACCTTTTGTTAGAAGAATGAGCTACAATGCATTAGGAGGCAACGAGTAGGGTTGCCAGGTGGCTTCTCGAAAAACATTGGACACAATAGTGAAAGGTGCAACACGCTCGAGAGACACACACGTGCATAGCCCTCTGTCCACTCCATGCTGGTTCCTCCTCTCCTTGGCTCCACCCCCAAGCTCCTGACACCACCTCCTGATTGGCTGCTGCTGGATAATTCAGCAAATCAGGATGGAGGAAGCTGCCCAGCCCCGTAGCAACAGCCCTGCTCTCTCCCTGCTTGGGGAAATCCCGCGGCCCCCCCAAGCTGGCCAGGTCACTATGTCCAGAGGTAATAGCGGACACATGTCCAGTATTATCTCTAATTTTTTACTAGACAGTGTGTCCAAATACAGAACAGTCCACTTCAATACTGGACACCTGGCCAACCCCAGCAACGAGTCTGTGGCAGGGTATTTGTGTCCTGCTGTGCTGCACACAATACTCTGAAGTGAGAAGTGCCCTCTTGGAGAAACTCTCAGCTCTTATCCAGAACTTTAATAATATAGAAGAGAACCAAAAAAAACGATTGTCCTGGGAGAAGATGAAATCACAGCAGAACTGGCTGCACACTATATTAGCACCTGTCACAGGCTGAGAGACGCCCACTAACACCCAAAACCCTATGTACACCCAATGTACTGTGTAATCATTATACCATACCCCGTGTTATTCATGTACTGTATAACCATAATACTAGGGTGACCAGATTTTCAAAATGAAAAACCCGGACACAATAAAAAATTATTTATAAAACTAATGACATCACGTGACGCACCCCGTTACCATGACAACGAGACTGACATCAGGCGGTGACATGTTGCCATGACAATGTGGCATCACGTGATGCCTCGGCACCATAATGCGTCCCGTTGGTGGGGGCTGCAGTGTGTGTCTGTGTGTATAGGAGGTGGGCCCTGCAGTGTGTGTTTGTGTGTATATAAATAATTAAGACATTAACTAAAATAATTAACAAATTAAAATTAAATAATTAATTAATTGACAAATTAAAATTTAACAAAAAAATGTAGGCATTAATTAAAATTAAGACTTTTAAAAATGTGACCTTCCTGACCTTTACACTTTGCAAAATAGGGTCTCTTGCTCTCCTCGTGGCAGTCAGTGACATCACTGCCATGCAGGGCCGCAGACAGCTTCCCTGGAGCCCAGGAAGAACCTTTTCACCGGGGCCCTCTTCCCACGTTTCGGCGGCCTTGTGAGAACCCCCCCTTCTCACACACCTCCTCACTCTCACCCCACCTCACACTCCCCAGTCACCCATTCCTCCCCCCCTCCTCTCACCCATTCCTTCCCCCCCTCTCACCCATTCCTTCCCCCCTCTCTCTTACACCCCCACCCCCATGTATTTTTCTCCCCTCCCCTGTCACGCTGTGCAGCCCGCAGACCAGGCCAGTCCCCTGTACTGAGGTGGGATGTTGAATATACACACCGACAGCAGAGGGAGCGGGTCCGGGATGTAGTTGTAGCGTGGCCAGGCCTGAATTAAGATTTAGAATAGTCGTTGTACTTGCCGAGTTCAGGAGGATAGAGAGTTCCGTAGTCAAATCCGTTTCCGTGTCCAAGGGTCTGAAAGGTAAGAATCGTCATGGGTAAGCCGAAGTCGGGAGCCAGAGAGGTAAGTCAGACAAGCTGGTTCAAATCTGTAGGGGTAAAGACAAACAGGAGCACAACACCATTTCCAGGCTACACAGGAAGCAAAGAGCTATGCAGAGCAAGGAGGAAGTGACAGAGCAGGGTATTTAAAGTGGTATCCACCAATCCAGATGGGGGCATGACGAGGAGCAGCTCCTGAGAGGCTGGGAGTAACAGGGCTCAGCTGAGAGTGCAGGAGGCGTGGCAAGAACTCCCGGGCCGAGCGGGGGGCGGAGGCAGGCATGGGAGAATCCAAGATGGCGGCCCCGGCGTGAGTAGCAGGAAGTGCCGCGCGCCGGCAGGGGTAGCGATGAAGGGCAGAGGCAGCTGCAGTACTGGTAGTGGGTAAGGAGGGGTCATGTCGCAGGGGACGTGGCCCCCGATTCCTTACAGTACCCCCCCTTTAGGATCGACCTCCGGACGATCCATCCAAGGCTTCTGTGGGAATTTATTTTGGAAGCGATCCAAGAGAACTGGAGCATGGATGTCCTCCTTGGGTACCCAAGAGCGTTCCTCTGGGCCATAACCCTTCCAGTGAACAAGGAATTGTATCTTTCCTCTGGATACACGAGAATCCATGATTGTCTGGATTTCGAATTCAGGGTGTCCTTGGACCGTGACTGATCTGGGTTTATGGGTCTTAGCAGGGAACCGTTTGCTCTGGACGAATGGCTTGAGCAAGGAAACGTGGAATACGTTTGGAATCCTCATGGAAGACGGAAGTTGCAGACGAAATGCCACAGGATTGATTTGTTCCTGGATCAGAAAAGGCCCTAAGAATCGGGGTGCCAATTTTGGGGTCGGAGACTTCAACATCATGTTCTTGGACGAAAGCCAAACTCGGTCCCCTGGCTTGTAATTAGGGGCCTGTTGACGACGGTGGTTTGCCTGAGACTTGAATTTCTGAGCGGCGCTAAGAAGTGCGGACTGAATCTTGATCCATGACTTCTGAAGAGTAGTTACCCGTTCATCAGCCGCCGGCACTCCTATTGGAATGTTTGAGATTGGCAGCCGACTTGGGTGGAAACCATAATTCACGAAGAACGGGGTTTCGTGCGTGGATTCATTACGAAGTGAATTGGTTGCAAATTCTGCCCAAGGTAGCAGGTCAACCCAATTATCCTGGGAATCGGAAATAAAACACCATAGGTATTGTTCCAGCGTTTGATTTAGTCTCTCAGTCTGCCCATTAGTCTGGGGGTGACAGCCTGATGAGAAGGATTGCGCCATGCCAAGCCTCTTGAAGAAAGCACGCCAAAATTTCGATATAAATTGCGTGCCTCGGTCCGAGACTATGGATGTAGGTATCCCATGGATGCAAAACACCTCCTTGGTGAAGATATCAGCTAAGGTGGGCGAGGAGGGAAGTCCTTTGAGTGGAACAAAGTGGGCCTGTTTTGAAAAATGGTCAATGATGACCAAAATGGTATTCATCCCTCCGGAAGGGGGTAGATCCATAATGAAATCCATTGAAATATGTGACCATGGACGTTCAGGTACTGATAAACAAGGAGAGAAAGAACCCCTATATTGGGAGCACTCAATGGCTAATGATACTGATGTGAGAGTATAGTGTTAAAATCCTGATAAAGACACAATGTGCTGTAGTATGATGTATGGTGAATTGGGGTAAAAACAACTTTATTAGGAGAAATCCTCAATTAAAATAAATGTCCTTATAAATCAATCCTATATAAGCGGCGAATTAAAATGCGGTGGAGGTGGGGTGGATTTTAATTCGCACCGTATTTTAATTTGCCGCTTATATAGGATTGATTTATAAGGACATTTATTTTAATTGAGGATTTCTCCTAATAAAGTTGTTTTTACCCCAATTCACCATACATCATACTACAGCACATTGTGTCTTTATCAGGATTTTAACACTATACTCTCACATCAGTATCATTAGCCATTGAGTGCTCCCAATATAGGGGTTCTTTCTCTCCTTGTTTATTATTGCCTTTTCCCCTGGTTGTAGCACCTGAGTCACGGGCAGTAGCGAGGGTATTTTTCCCTCCCCCTCCCTCATTCCCCTTCCCCTTTCCCCCCCCTTACCTGGTTGTTTACTTTCAGGTACTGGCAAGGGCATGAGCAAGCCTGAGGGTCTTTGATGAAGAGTCTTGTTTTGTGCGCATACTGGGCAAGCACTAGTAAATTCATGAACCATGTTTGCCATATTAGGCCACCAAAAAGTACGCTTGATAAGATCCAAAGTTCTTTTGAAGCCGGGATGGCCGGCTGAACGGACAGAGTGGCCCCATTCTAATATCTTTTGATGAAACCTGGGTGCGGCATTAAAAGTTCCTTCCGGTATCTCTAGACCACTCGGAATTTGTGTTTGAGCTTCAACGATCTTTTCGAGAATGTCAAATGAGTTGGTTGAAATTATAAACTTAGAGGGTACGATAGTTTCAGGGGTTTCTTCGGATCTTTCCTCAGGAGAAAATTGTCGGGACAAGGCATCAGCTTATGTGTTCTTAGAACCGGGAATATAAGACAGAGTATAATTAAATCTTGAGAAAAATAGTGCCCAACGGGCTTGACGAGACCCCAGACGACGTGCATTTTCGATATAAAGAAGATTTTTATGATCGGTCAATATAGATATAGGTTCGCGGGAACCTTCCAGGAGATGTCGCCATTCCTGTAAGGCCATCTTCATAGCCAAGAGCTCTCTATTACCAAAATCAAAGTTCTTTTCAGCGGGCGAAAACTGCTTTGAAAAAAAAAAAACGCATGAATGAAGCTTATCTTGAGGTAAGAATCTCTGGGACAGGATGGAGCCTGCACCACAATCAGACGTATCAACTTCTAAAGTAAAAGGAAGACTAACATCGGGATGTCGCAGAATGGGTGCCGAGACGAAAGCTTGTTTCAGGGTTTTGAAGGACGAGACGGCCTGCGGAGGCCATACAAATGGGTCAGCTCCCTTCTTGGTAAGGGCAGTAATGGGAGCCACAGTGGTAGAAAAATTTCGGATGAATTTCCTATAGTAATTGGAGAAGCCCAAAAAACGCTGGATGGCTTTGAGAGCGTTGGGATGAGGCCAATCCAAAAAAGCCTTAAGTTTTTCAGGGTCCATTGAAAATCCTTTATCCGAAATTATATAGCCTAAGAAGGCAGTAGAGGTTTGATGAAAAAGACATTTCTCGAGCTTAGCGTAGAGATTATTGACACGAAGGCGAGCGAGAACGAGCCTGGTATGCTGGACATGATCTTGAAGATTTTTAGAAAAAATTAGGATATCGTCCAGATAGACGATTACGAAAGAGTTGAGAACATCACGGAAGACATAATTCATAAAATCCTGAAAAACAGCAGGAGCATTGCATAAGCCGAAGGGCATTACAAGATACTCTTAGTGGCCGCTTCTGGTATTGAAGGCAGTCTTCCACTCATCGCCTTCTCGGATGCGAACAAGATTGTAAGCTTCTCGGAGGTCTAGTTTGGAATTTTTTTTGCCCCTTGAAGCCTATCAAAAAGTTCTGAGATCAGCTGAAGGGGGTATCGATTCTTGACTGTGATGAGATTGAGCCCTCGGTAATCACTGCATGGTCTCAGGGATCCGTCTTTCTTTTTGACAAAAAAGAAACCGGCACCAGCGGGGGACGAAGAATTACGAATGAATCCTTTTTCAAGGTTTTCTTTGATGTATGCTGCCATGGCTTCAGTTTCAGGGAGAGACAAGGGGTAGGACTTACATTTCGGAAGAACAGCACTGGGAGCCAGATCAATGGGGCAATCATAAGGTCTGTGAGGAGGTAGAACCTCCGATTGTGTCTTGCTAAACACGTCGATGAAATCCGCATATGCTTCAGGAAGAGCGGAATCATTAGCCGGGGGCGTTTCCACTCCCGCGAGGACTGTGGTAGGAGAAATGAGCGGCAATGGTGAGGCGTCTGACTCTGGCTCCCACTGAATTGTCTTGCCATCCCTCCAATCAATGCATGGGTTGTGCTGCTGTAGCCAGGGTAATCCTAGGATAACTGGAATGGCAGGAGAGTGTATCACGTCAAAGGATATGATTTCGGTATGAGTACTGACAGAAAGGGTGAGAGGAAGAGTCTCTAACGTGATGAACTTCTATAGAGTAAGGGGAATAAACCCCATGATGTCCGGTGCTCAAACTCAGTGTATGTGACTGTAGTTGTGTATATGCAACCTCTGATGTGTATGTCAATTTGAAAGTGACAATCCTGCTGCAGATAATGCAATAAGTCAGAACTAAAGGTATAATACAAGAACGGGAGACAGACTAATAACCTGGGTGGGGGGCTAGTGTGCAGGGAATAGTTAGAGACCGTACGAGAAGCCGTGGAAGCCCCTCTCCTGTACTCACGGGATACTAAAGCCTGCTGCCCTTACCCGACCTGGTGTCTTCACTGCTCGTTCCGTTTCTTTGCCGGTCCCAGCTCTGTAGGTGCTGCGCTTGTGCGTGACGTCGATACAGGAACTGAACAGCTTACTCTGGGACGGGCTCCGACGTGTCCTGTGTACTGGCGCTCCATCCAACCTCAGGGGGCGGCACCGTGTCTTCACGTGGGAAGGGAGACCCAGCTCCTAATGCAGATGGATTGTCTGCATGCTCCAGCCAAAAGATAACAAGGGGTAGGTGAAGTATAGGCGGTCACTGCATGAATGGAACTCAGCCAAAGGAATGAAATAAAATCAGCTTCATTAAACGATGGTGCTGTACATCACAGAGAGACCTCTGACGCGTTTCGTCCCGTCGTGGGACTTTATTCAAATGATAAAGTCCCACGACGGGACGAAATGCGTCAGAGGTCTCTCTGTGATGTACAGCACCATCGTTTAATAAAGCTGATTTTATTTCATTCCTTTGACTGAGTTCCATTCACGCAGTGACCGCCTATACTTCACCTACCCCTCTAACGTGATGAAGGCAGGTTGCAAAGGACGACCATCAATAGCCTCGAGGCCAATCGGCGATTTCTTAGCGATGAGCGGAATTTTGTTATGAGTAGCAAAATCTTGATCCACAAAGTTACCACCGGATCCTGAATCAAGAAAAGCGGCGGTGGTTACGAGAAAATTCAGACCTTCAAGCGAGACTGGAAGCATAATTCTCTTAGGGAGTTCCTCTTCAGAGATAGGGTGAGAAGATATTGACCCCAAAATGAGTCCCTCTTGCCCCATTGGTCGTGTTTGTTCTTTGGGCCTTAAAGGACAAAAACGTACCGTATGCTTAGGAGATTCACAGTAGTAGCAAAGGCCCTCATTCCGGCGACGAGCCCTTTCGGCAGTCCGGTCAGGGGTTCTATCGGCAGTCCTGTCGGTATTACGGAACTCTTGACTGGCAATCTGCATGGGTTCCATAGCGTCTAGAACAGGGAGAATAGCTGGGAAGGACCTGGGAAGAATAGGGTCAGAAGAGAAAATTCTGGGACGCTGGCGTTCATGACGGTGCTGTTGAAGGCGCTGATCCACTCGTATACATTGTGCGATCAATTCCTCCAATCCCTGGGGCCTGGGCTGGACTGCAAGTTCATCCTTTACAGAATCGGACAAACCTTGCCAAAACACAGGAATAAGGGCTTCTTGGTTCCAATGTGTCTCCGCCGCGACAGTCCGGAATTCCAATGCGTATTTGGCTACGGACCTACGACCTTGAGACAATTGAACAAGAGAAGCAGCGGCAGTATCTCTGTGGGCGGGAATATCGAATACCTGCTGGAATTCTTGGCGGAAGAGCTGGTAATCCTGGGTGATTTCCGCACGCAACTCCCAGATGGGAAAGGCCCATACCAAGGCGTCCCCTGTTAAAAGAGAGTAAACATAGGCTACCTTGGTGCGTCCGGAAATCTCAAACTGTATTTCACATTGGTTCAAAAACCCACGACAGGCTAGAGGGTCACCCGCATATGCTTTAGGCGTAGAAATCCTGAGTTCTGATGGCCGGTCGCAACCCTGCGCAGCTGGGGCCAGTGGCGGAATAGGCTGTATTGAAACCTGGGAAAGCTGTTGTACCAGGCTTGTGATCTGAGTTCCCAAAGTATCAATGCAAAGCGCAAGTCCCCTGATTATTTGGCCCACCTCAGTCAGGTCTGTTTCTGTTGGGCTCTGCATAATGTCAAGCTGTGCAGCCCGCAGACCAGGCGAGTCCCCTGTGGCCCCCGATTCCTTACATCCCCACACTCAACCTCCTTCCCCAATATACGTGCACACACAGTGACACACACACACAGTGACAAACACACAGTGACAAACACACACAGCCCCCCCTCCTCATACTTCCCCCTCCTCTCCTCATACCTGCCCCCTCATACTTCCCCCTCTTCTCCTCCCCTCATACCTCCCTCCTCATACCTCTCCCTCACCATCCTTTCCTCATACCTACCCTCTCCCCCTCCTTATATCTCCCCTCCTCATACCTTCCCTCCAGCTCCTCATATCTCCCCCTCCTCATACCTTCCAGCCAGCTCCTCATATTTCCCCCTCCTCATACCTTCCCCCCAGCTCCTCATATCTCCCCCTCCTCATATCTTCCCCCCAGCTCCTCATACCTTCCCCCCAGCTCCTCATATCTCCCCCTCCTCATACCTTCCTCCCAGCTCCTCATATCTCCCCCTCCTCATACCTTCCCCCAGCTCCTCATATCTCCCCCTCCTCATACCTTCCCTCCAGCTCCTCATATCTCCCCCTCCTCATACCTTCCCTCCAGCTCCTCTTATCTCCCCCTCCTCATACCTTCCCCCCAGCTCCTCATATCTCCCCCTCCTCATATCTTCCCCCCAGCTCCTCATATCTCCCCCTCCTCATACCTTCCCCCCAGCTCCTCATATCTCCCCCTCCTCATACCTTCCCCCCAGCTCCTCATATCTCCCCCTCCTCATACCTTCCCCCCAGCTCCTCATATCTCCCCCTCTCCATACCTTCCCCTCAGCTGCTCCTATGACACACAGACAGACAGGAGACACACACATAGATAGACACACAGCACACACACACACACACACGATACAGACAGCACACATACACATACAGACAGGACACACACACCTCTCTCTCTCACTGAGAAGCAGCTCACTCTATCCGGCCCGGTACTAAGCCCCGCCCCCGAGATCCTCTGACCTCCAACACCAATGCCCTGCTTCTACTCTCTAAGCCCAGCACCACCCCCCCCCCCCCCTCGGCATTCTAACATGAAAAAAATACTACCCGGCTGCCGTATCCTCATCAGCGCTGCCGCTCGCTCCCCCCACGCACCATCGCCGACTCCCCCGCGCACCAGGGAGAAAAACCGGGACATTCCCGGCAAAAACGGGACGAATGGTCACCCTACATAATACCCTACCCGCTGTTATTCATGTACTGTGTAACCATAATACCCTACCCCCTGTTATTCATGTACTGTGTAACCATAATACCCTACCCCCTGTTATTCATGTACTGTGTAATCATTATACCCTACCCCCTGTTATTCATGTACTGTGTAATCATTATACCCTACCCCCTGTTATTCATGTACTGTGTAACCATAATACCCTACCCCCTGTTATTCATGTACTGTGTAACCATAATACCCTACCCCCTGTTATTCATGTACTGTGTAACCATAATACCCTACTCCCTGTTATTCATTTCCTGTGTAACCATAATACCCTACCCCCTGTTATTCATGTACTGTGTAACCATAATACCCTACCCCCTGTTATTCATGTACTGTGTAACCATAATACCCTACCCCCTGTTATTCATGTACTGTGTAACCATAATACCCTACTCCCTGTTATTCATTTCCTGTGTAACCATAATACCCTACCCCCTGTTATTCATGTACTGTGTAACCATAATACCCTACCCCTGTTATTCATGTACTGTGTAACCATAATACCCTACCCCCTGTTATTCATGTACTGTGTAACCATAATACCTTACCCCTGTTATTCATGTACTGTGTAACCATAATACCCTACCCCCTGTTATTCATGTACTGTGTAACCATTATACCCTGTCCCCTGTTATTCATGTACCGTGTAATCATTGTACCATACCCCCTATTTTTCATGCTTTGGCAATACTGAAATGCTCTTTCGTCATGCCAATAAAGCTGATTTGATATTTTTAGATAGCTAGCTAATTATATTGGTTTAACCTCTTTTCCTACTTATCGCACACTTGGGACATCCTATGCTAGCCCTATATTTTGGGGTAAAATAATATTTCTAGGGTTCACTAAGGGGGCTAACATTTTATTCCCCCATTACGGATCTTCCATGCAGATGGGCCCTAATCTCTGTGGTACGGAAATCTCTGCAGTATTTTTTTCGGAGCGCTGATTGCCGCTTCAATCGCATTGTTGTTTTCGAGGTGTTAAGACGCAGTGTTACTTTTGACGTGTGTGTGCGCGTTTTGCTCATTTTATGGTTGCGGTGTGATCCTGGGCATTTAATTTATTGCTACACTTCAGCTGAATAAAAAAATCTATCGTCATCTACAAGAGATTTACAGGTTTTTTTTTCCCTTTTTAATTTATGGGATTTCTTACACTTTTACTGGGCTCGAATTATGTGCTGCAGGAGTTAAGATGTGTTTGGAACAGCGTAGTGTCAGCTCCAGGTCTGAAAGATATATTACAAATCCATAGGAATGGGCCTATTTATTGAAGGTAACGTGAAGTATTTGCCTTTCTCTAGAAATGGAAGATAACATGACAGAGATGTCCTTGGGTTGTAAAGTGGTCGAAACCTATCCATTGTCCACACCTTTAAAACAGGGGTGCTCAACTCCAGTCCTCAAGACCCCCTGTCCCCTCCAACAGGTCAGGTTTTAAGCATATCCCTGCTTCAGCACAGGTGACTCTGTCGGAGACCTGAAGCAGGGATATCCTTAAAGCCTGACCTGTTGGGTGGTCTTGCAGACTGGATTTGAAAACCCCTGGCTTAAAATAATCATTTAGATGCTCATTTTAATTTATTTTGAAAGTTACATATAATATTTTAAGACCCACCTTAAGACACACTTGCTTAAAGAAGAATATGAATAGCTCCGTGGATAACACTAGACACCTGATACATAAAGCTTGGCCCCCTGCAGACACACTTACCAGAACGCCCTCCTACTGTCTCTGTACGTTCTCCCTACCCCCCAATTAGATTGTAAGCTCCTCGGAGCAGGGACTCCTCTTCCTTAACTATACTTTTATGTCTGAAGCACTTTTTCCCATGACCTGTTATTTATATTATCTGTTATTTATTTGATTACCCCGTGTATTACTACTGTGAAGCGCTATGTACATTAATGGCGCTATATAAATAAAGACATACAATACAATATTGTTAATTTAGTGTGCTTCCCAAAATCAGTTATTACAGTGTATCTATTAGATGTTATGCATACGTTATAATACTAAATGTTTTCCAAAGTAGGCCCCAGAGCAAAGCATATTCATGTCTTAATGAAAATAATATCCTGACATCCACATCGCCTCACACTTTCTGAGCATTTCATCAAATAAACCCCTATTACTGTATTTTTGTAGGGATTTCCCCCAGATTTATATTTCAGTTCAAGAGCTCTCTTCTCCGTTTCCAGTAAAAGTTCAGTGACCATGAACTTTTCTTTAATATGATCCTGACCTTGTTAAATCTACATATATGCAAAAAAAATTGACCGGTTGCTTTTACTCACCTAGTCTTGGCCCTAGTTAAATGTAAAATACAATTCGTGCAAAAGGTAAGAAAGGGCTTTAAAATCATTTACAAATATATTGAAGACCAGAGACAGAACATAAAACACAGACAGAGCTCAGTGCACATCCAGTGAAACTCATACACGGTACAGTGCCTAAATATATATGTATAGATATCTATTAAATAAAATGGTCTTTTAGTTAAACATTTTGGCCAAATTGTTGTAAGCCCCTGAGCAACTGCATGGCAGACCACATCTCAAGGGTCCCTAACACTAATATAAATTCTTAATAACCTGTGCATTACCAGGGAGAATGATTTACAATAAATCTGTCAAAATTAGTTGCATAGTTCTAAGTCTGATTGAAGCTTTTATTAACCTGTACACTACCGGGAAAATCACTCTGGTTTTAAATATATATTGCCATGCTCAGTAGCACTCCTCTGTGACACTTATATGCTTATATATATATGCTGTGGTTATTTTGGGGGTTCAATATGAGCTTGTAGGTGTCCTGTATGTTTTTCAAATATATTGAAGAGTAAGTTTCTTAAGTGATTGAAAAAAAAATTGGTGGTATTTGGTACTCAAAAGTGTGTGTGTGTGTGTGTGTGTTCTCGATGATAACTATACCAACATTACTGTGCCACTATAACATAATACTTCAGAGGTCTTTTATTTATATTTTTTGCCTTCTTAAAAGATGCTTTATTCCTGTGTTCCTGCTGGCCCAATCTTCCTTTCAAAGAAAAACTTAAACATTATTAATGTTTCTTTGGGCATTATTTTTTTTAGGATTAATGGTTCTAAATGTGCTGATTTTGTGTTTGTGGAGTTAAAAATTATGAATACCATTACAATAGAGTAAAACCGTCCTGCATACTAATCTTTATATATTCCTCTTTATGAACCATAAACATATATTCAGTGAGACATAATCTTCTCCGTTATGAGACAATAAACTTCACCATTCTAATGGATGGCATAAGCAGGAATTTTCCACAAAGAGTAAAAAAAAAAATAATGTTTGTAATCTGTTTTCCCTCTGACTGTACAATACAGAAATTCGCAGGCACTTCTGCCCTAGCTTTCTCTGTCTTAGTTTGAAGTTACTGGTGTGCGAGGCAAGAGGTGAATCCCAAGTTTGCACGGTTTGCGTGGCTGGATACATTGTGCTTGTACAACTGAATACAACTCAACCCGTTATAACGCGATCCGTTACAACGCGAATCCGCTTATAACGCAATGCAAGCGTGGCTCCTAATTTTTGTATTTATGAATACTTTACAACACGATTATTGGCGTCTTAAATACTTTATTGTACAACGAATACAATTGTACATTATTTCTAAGACAATCCACTTATAACGCGATGTGATTCTTTGGACCCCAAGCACAGCATTATAAGGGGGTTGAGCTGTACCAGGTGGTTTAAAAAATGAACAAAATCCATATCTGGGAAAACCTATTTCAACATGACTTTTTTTTTTGTTTTTTTTTTGTTTTTTTTTCATGCTTTGCTATTTTTCCTCGATGTCAGTGTTAGAAAATATGAATTTAGTTTTTCACAAAATGTAGATGTCTTTGTTTTTTTTTTTCCACACAGTCACGGATGGTCAATTGAGCCTCCACCACTAAAAGGTTGCCCTCTGCAAACTTCCATGGTCGCATTTTAGTTTGTAGTTACACCTTTTGAAACACTGGAGAATTATGTACGAAAAGACACTCTCGTGTGACTGAACATGAGTATTTATTTTATCTAATGGGCCAGAAGAAGGGGCTAGACCCCAAAATGTTGTCTGCCTCTCCCCCTACCAGTAGCCTCCTTTTAGAGAGCTTTTGAAGCCTTTGCCTTATGAATCTCATATTGTTATAGTGAGAACTTTAATTTTTTTGCACTGTATCATTTTCTCCCCTCTTTGCTCACGTTCTCTGCACTTAACCGGTCTTTTATCTACCCTTTTGGATACGTATAACGTCAAAATAGTTCCTTACTAACTTTAGAGCTTAATTATCAATGTACAGAGTGTCCGAAGAGTAGAGATGGTTGGATTTTGTTTTTCTTTGGGTTTGGGTCCTCGGATCGGCCGATCCCTTTGGTGCTCGGATTAATAATTCATGGTTGGATTTCCAACAGTCCAGCGACAGATTATGAGATCCGCAGATTGGGTTTTTACAATGCGGACGGATTTTTATCCCGTGGCGGTTTTGGATTCATCCTTGTAGATTGAAACTGGAACAATCCATTAACGGATTTAACACCGCGGAACGGATTTTGCAGGGATAGGCCGGGAAATTCCGGGGGACGGATTTTGACAGTTCCGCCCATCCCTACTGAAGAGCCCAACTATTGCTCATGGTCAATGTCGGTATTGCGAACTACTATTTGAAATATATTTGTTTTACCTTTAATATCTGACTCTTATGTGGGTTTTCATGCGTGCTGGGGATAGAATATATTATCTCATTTATTTTATCTGTGTTTCTTTTTTCTGGGGGTCTTTTATTAAATTATCACTAATTATAAGGGTTTTATGGAAGAACGAAATGTTGATACAATGAAATCTTGTGTGCATTAGCAGACACTGTTGTGAATAAATAGAATTCTCTACCTGAGCCTTTCAACAGATTTTACTTTGCTTTCTATAGTGCCCCCAACTTTAGTATAGGTTATATCTAAGTGCAACTATTGCACCTTTAATCCATCTTTCAATTCTATTTTGATGATTGCTTAGAATGCCGAGAGAATAAGATTGAGGGATTGTTACTGCACCTTAAAGCAGCAGTCCAAGCTGCCATTTTTTCCCCTTTAATAGGTGCATCAATACAATCCACACAATGATATATAATTAGTTAAGTTGCCGATCGATCCGCTCTCCTGTGATCGATTGGCGAAGATTCGGCTCGGGGGTTCACTAAATGGCCGTCAGTGCAGCAGAAGAGGACCAAAGATGCAAAGTTCTGTGGGGAAGATCATGTGACCAGGCAGCCACTAGAAACAATTGTGCACTGCTAGAGAGAGGGCAGGGCTCATAAAGGGGTGTACCATAGCCTGTTTTAGAAGGGGATGTGACTTTGTAAGTGGTTGCTACATTATAATACATTAAAAATGTAATTCAGAGTTGTTTAAGAAAAAGAAATTGCTACCAGCATTTTCTCATGGTACAGAACAGATTCATTAAAACAAAACACATGTAGGATATTGCTTGGTCTGCAGCTTTACGTTTTACATCACATTCAAAGTTTAATTTTTCTATTAATAACTTTTTGTCCTGTTTTTGATTCCATCACAATCCTCGTAAATAGTGGAAGTGAAGCGCTGAGATTTATTTTCAAACACATGTCATTGCTTATACAGTATTTTTCTGTTATGTAATGGAGGAACTGACCTGGGAAAAACTCAGATTAGAAAGTCTTGTTTTCCTCGTTGATCTTTATTTTTGCTTTTGTGTCATTGGCGTTCTGGCTCTAAACAAAATGTGTTTTGGGTTTGATTATTTTTTTAGTAATTGTAGAAAAACAAAATAAGATGGAAAATGCGAATGTAACATTAGAATGCAGGAAGGAATCTTAAAGTAAGAATGGAGTAATAAAAACAATTAGATAACTAAAATAATTTAACTTTGGGGACCAAACCAGTATGCAGCATTGCCTGCTGTTAGGGACCAAGAAAAGTATATGGAGTTGTCCTCCCTGTAGGAACTAAATGGTTATATATTATGGGGTTACTCGTCACCTGCCAGGCAGTACAAGGTACACCAATCTTTAAAGTAGCAACCCCTTTTTAAAAAAAATATTTTGTATCATGGGTCTTACTTCCAATAACTGTAAGGCTTAGTCCATAGAAACTGAAGCCGTGAGGAGGCGCACTGTGGCTGAGGGAATCCCTGGCCTTAGGGCGCGCGCCGTCCGTGGGCGTGTCTGGGGGCGGGCCAGTGACGTCACGGAGCTGGTTCGCCCTCATTGGGCGAACCGCTCACGTGGACCGGCTCTGCGCTCCGGCGAGCGAAGAAACAAAAGATTTCTTAAGACACACGCTTCCCGCAAGCGTGCGGAAGCGTACGCGAGCCCCTGCTAAAGCCGATCTCATTGCGGCTGCAGGGGCTCAGTGCCGAGCAGCAGCGCGCCTCAGCACGGGTCAGCGCTGACCATGCCCGAGGCCTATGGGGATAAATGGGTTAATGCCTAGAAATGTATACATGCCACAGTGAAGAGGTTTGTAAGGAACACAGGATGTCAAAGATGAAATCTGAGTAACTGGAAGTATTTACCAGAATGTACTAGAAGACTCTGGAAGGAAAATAGTGCAGGATATTTCAAAGGGACACTAGAGCAGTACCAGGTGTGTCAGAAGGATGATATTACTACTATTCTGATCTGTATACAATAAAGATTTCTTAAGTTTTATTTACAAGCCAGAAGAACCCCATTACTTAAGTGTCCACCTGTGTGGAGAACATGACAGAACCTAACTGTTCTGGAGATATTGAGCTTAAAATAGTGTGAATGTTGGGTGATTAAAATGGGCGCCAGACTGGTAACCAATAGAAACAGGCAATGTAAGAACTTGGAAGCTACATAGCTCTGGAACCAGTGGGATTCCGCTCAGTCAAAATGATAACATAAAAGTTATGTGCACAATAACATAGCAGAGATGACTAAATAGAAAAAAAGAACGATTCTTTTGAAAATGATTTTCTGAATCTAAAAAGGCTTCCTAAAGAGTGGAACAGAAAAAAAAAATGAAACTATGATATGACAATGAAATTAACATGTAAAGATTAACACCACTAGTAATCACTATGGGGGTAGTTAACAAACACACTAAGTGTAAAAAGCAAAATCTCTTCTCTAATCCGAAATTAAGTGAGTTTCTCGGTTTCCTTTGGATTTCTCGAGGATAACCCAGGCATCCGAACTTTGCATTCAGGGCCCACAAATCTGCTGGTCCTTAGTTTTTGGCCCTTCTTGTTAGCTACAGTACCGGGAAGGGGGGAGATGGGTGTGGGGGGGGGGGGGGGGGGGGTGTGGGGAGTGGGAGGGGGAAGACTTACAGCTGAAAATTTAAAAGGGAAAAAGTCTTTACTTGTTCATTAAAAGTGAACACCTGGACGGACCTGTTGAACCTGGACAGGTTGGATGCATGGTTAGAAGGGCCATCATCAAAAAATAGGATGATTGAGCATTGGAAACAGTTTTTGACAAACACCCAATTCATCAATAGGAAAATCTGGGAGGAAATACTAGAAACTAACATATAAGGTAATCAAGGACACACCAGGATAAAGTGTTTAAATGAAAGGAACTAGAGAGAGACGTTGATACATATAACGTGAGTTCTAGTTAAAGTTAGGATTTAGACTAGGTTTTTTTTATTTGTGATGTCTGTTTTATGTGGAGTTGGGTCTATTTCCTATACAGGCATACCTCGGTTTAAGGACACTCACTTTAAGTACACTCGCGAGTAAGGACATATCGCCCAATAGGCAAACAGGAGCTCACGCATGCGCCTGTCAGCAAGTCCTGAACAGCAATACCGGCTCCCTACCTGTACCGAAGCTGTGCGCAAGCGGGGAGACTATGGAGCCTGTTACAAATGCGTTTGTGTTTTATTCTCCCTCAGTGGAGGGGCGCAGACACTTAGGAACTTGAACACATTCATATAGTAACCTGGATGTTATATGCATTGTTATATCTCAGGCTCCAAAAAAACATACAATACACAAAGTAGGGTAAAATACTGTATGACAAGAAAAAAAGAAGTTGCTAATAAAAAAAAAATGTCACTGCTCATTGTAAAGGTAAAGCAGGATTATTTCAAAAAGGCAGCTTCAAAGCAGTCTGGGAAAAGTTCCTGTGGGTAATAAGTAATAAATCTATTTCACTTTCTTGAGAGTGCCTTTCCTGTTCATTCATCAAAAACAGCCAATACTTATTGAACAATGTGTGCTTTTCACTGTTTTGGCCTTACATTTTTTTTTTGAACCTATTAAACATATGTTGAACGAGGAAACAAATGTTTAAACTTGTGGGAAGAGTGTTACATGGTTGATCGCTTTCACTTTATTGCAGTTCCATGTGTTGCACTGTTGGACGTGCACCTCTGCTATTAATGGATTCATGTTACTTGGTGGAAATGTATCAACGTTTCTCTCTTGTTTAACTTTTATTTTTACTGCATAGACAGCTTTTTTAAAGCAATTGCCTTTTTTTCTTTTATACATCTGGTGATATATTTTGCACCAGTTTTGCAGCACAGAAATAAGTAACTCCAAATGGTGTTGGACCGGCTGTCGTACATATTGTAAAGGTTATATATCAATTAGCACTCATTTTTCTCCATTTCTTTTTGTGCATCAGTAAAACCTAGAAATGTGTGAGATGGAACAGACCTGAACAAAAATTACATTTTTTATTTTTGTATTTGATACAGATCTGTCCGCGCTTACTGATTTGAGGGAAGGTGAGTCCGTCTCACTAATTTTTAGCATGACCAGTATCCCAGTTTTTGACACAGTATTACTGCAGGAAATCAGTGTTTTTGGTCTGAAATGACCAAAGCTCTCTGATTTGTGTCCTTGATGGTTGACATCACTGACACTGGATGTCGTAAATAACTCATATGCCATATGGCTGTAATAGGGGTTACTTGATGTATAAACCCCTCCCGCAATATGGGTCAGTTACAAGACCATATGCAAAGAAAAGATCCTTTATGGTTGTTTGTTCAATTATAGGTTGGCAACTTATGTCCATCCCTCACCCCTTTTGCTTTGTCATTAAACGGTGTATTATGTCTATAGATTGAACAACTCGTTGTATAACAATCAAAGTAGAATAAGACTGAGTTATTGGAGTCAATGACCCATATCTTGGGAATCCAATACACAGGAAGGCCCATACTTAGGAGTCATTGACTTCTACCTAGTCTTTAGTATGACTTCATCCCAAAGCCTATGCAATGAGTTGTCAGTGGAGTGGTTACTAGAAATGTATATTTGTATCCTTACTGATTTATTTTTAACAGCCCCCTCTAGTATCATTATTAAGCCCTTCCACTTGTATTTTAATCATAACTTTATTTTATATATGTATGTCTCCTAAAAGGATGCATAGCGATTCCCATTTGCAATACAGCACACAGCGCAGTCTCTTCCCTGATAAGTTTACGATCTAAGGCTGCGTCCCCGCTGGCGCTGACCGCGCTCATGCTTGAGAGCGGTGACATCACCAACTCTCTAAGCATGAGCGCCGGGAGTCCTGACTATTTTACAAGCGTGGGGTGGGGGTGGGGAGTGGGGCCGGGGGGGGTGGTTTGGTTAGCATGGCGGGTAAGTTGAGCTCGCTTCACAGTCAGTTTTTTTTTGTCTACTCAAGCACCAAGCTTAGGTGAGCGTGCGTGCCCGCGTGAGCGGGGACTTCCACATAAAGACTGCAATAAGTAAAAGCGGCAAGCGCCGAGCGCACAGCACGCTCAGCGCCAGCGGAGACGCAGCCTTATGTTGCAGCATGAGGCACAGGGAGATAGGCAGGCCAAGGGGTTTGCATAAGCCTCCCCTGCTTCAAGATCAGTGTTAGGCCTAGGACATGCAATCAGCGTCGCTGAGGCGGGCTGAGCCGCGCTGAAAAGATGCACAAAGCCCCTGCATCTGTAATCAGTGCGGCTATAGTTTCTCCCTCCGCATGCGCGCTGATGCGTGCGGAGGCTGAGAAACTTTCCCGAGACAGGCATTTTTTAAATTTCCCGCTCGGGAAAGTGGAGGAGCGGTCACGTGACCGCACCCATTCAATGGGAGCGGGGGACTAGCCCCGCCTCCCGCTCCGCCTCCTGGCACTCCTCCGCTCCGCCCCCGCCTCCGCCCCGCCCCCAGAGCGCGCTCACTGCCTCGCCTGCAAGGACAGGGAAAAGCCCCATTTTCAGCAGGCAAGGCAGAGCTGGAGCGCGTCTCAGCACGCTCCCAACACACTATGTCCCAGGCTGAGTCCCCGCTTGCGCCGGGTGTCCTGCAACTTGCGGACGCGCGTGGGGGTGGGGAGGAGGGGGGGGGGTGCAATGGCAGGCTATCTGAGCAAGCGGCAAAGTTAAAAAAATGTATTTACAAAAGCGCTGAGCGTGTTTGCCCGCGCATCGCATGAGCCGGAATATATATATATATATATATATATATATATATATATATATATATATATATATATATATATATGTACATGTAGAGGTATCAGTACCGTGTTAGCCGAGCTTCAATAATCAAAAAATAAATAAATAGATGATACCGTTCTGTGGCTTTTATTTGTGCGAGCTTTCGAGATACACTGATCTCTTCTTCCGGCGACGTTACAATGAATGAAGCAAAAGGTATACTTAAAAACAGTGTCTCTTGGAATGTTATCTGTGCTGTTCCTTCCCCCGGTGTGGATGTGTTTTATGGCAAGAGGTGTCAAAAGGTTACTGAAAGCAAGTGAAGAAAGAGTGTGTATGTGTATCAGTGTGAATAAAAATGAATGGAGAGCCCACAGTATATACAGTGCTTTACACAAGGTGTGTGTGGAGTGGGAGTGGATATTAATGGTGTGGGTGGGTGTGGAAATGTGAGAGTTAGTAGCACAACTAAAAGTGTGTGTGGATACTTAGTGGTCCCTATTGGTGTATAGGGATGGAAAAACAAGGAGTATTAGTATGTGTGAGAGACAGCTGTGTGTGCATACATATAGCACAGTATGTACAGACATGGCCTTTAGCGCTCATGGGACGAGAGTTCACTACTGTCAGTAATGACTCATAAAATTTCGATCTCTGTTTAGGCCACTGCTAAGTGTCCCAAACAGTTGCATAAATTTGTATTCATGCAACCGTCTCTCTTTCGGGGTTTTAAGATTACCTTTGAGTATGGCAACCCTCAGATCGTTCATCTTATGGCCAGAGTCAGAGAAATGTTCGCCAACAGGACTGTCTCTTGTACCGCGTGTGATGCTGTGGCGATGCAGGTTCATTCTCTTGTTTAGCCCCTGCCCTGTCTCACCTATGTAGTAGCAGCCCCCTGGGCATTTCATGCACATGATGAGGTACACGACATTGCTGGAAGAACAGGTGAACCTTCCTCTGATTTTGTATTCCTGATTCCTGTGTGGGATTTGTATTGTGTCCGCTGTGTAGAGCATTGCGCAGGTTTTGCATCTTGTGTCCTGGCATGGTTTTGTCCCGCATTCAGTTGTACTGCTGAATACTTTACTCCTCACCATAATATTCTTGAGATTATGGGGTTGTCTGTATGATAATAAGGGTGCTTCAGGGAAGACCTGTTGCAGTCTTGTATCTTCCTGGAGGATGGGTTGTAGTTTCCTGGCGATCTTGCGTAGGGCTCCTGGGTGTGGGTTATATGTGACCACCAAAGGTACCCTGTCGCTTGTCTCCTTCTGTTTGTATTCAACATATATATATACAAGTAACCGTGCCAAGCGCTGTCCGCTCAGCAAGCTCAGCGCCAGCGGGGACTCAGCCTTATTCTTTCATCGCTGAGTCACTTTCTAGTAACTCCAAGCCCCTCTACACATGCATTTTGTTATCCTGTTACAAGCTTAGAAACAACTTCACTTTTTTTTTCAAGCTCATTAGCATGTTTGTGTTTTATTCACCATAATATTCATGTCTATGTTAATTGGCTCTCATCACCCATAACTAACAATACAAATAATCTCTTACATCTAACCGTTTTCATGTGGGGGGGAGATCTCCCTTAGGGGTTGCTTTAAAAAAACTTCATTGCATGTGTCAAATACCCTGCTTTCCAAACTAATTGATGAAATATAATATATTCCTCAGCATATAACAATAGGCATTAGTGGTGCTGTCCTTTGCAAAACACTGAGCCCCAAGCAACTTTCTCAGCCTCCCTGGGAAGAAAGGGGAGAGGCGTGGTCTGGGAAAACATCAATATCTTATTGGCTGGCCAGTAGAGGAAGAAAGGCAGTATGCAAATATGTGGGCGTGGTTAGCTGAGGGTGACACCCCTTCCCATTGGGGATAGTGTGTGTAGCTCTGGGGATAGTTACTGTGGATTCCACAAGGCAGCAGACAGAGCCAAGCTTAGCAAAGCAGGGGGCTGCATGCACAGCATCCTTCACTCCATAACTACATACCCTAAACCTGGGTGGGGAAGTAGGGTCTTCCAGGTCTACCAGCAAAGCCTCCTCTGCCCCCTCCCCCATTCACTGTCTTGCAAAGCAAGGGGACTGCACATTAACATCACTCCATCTCTCCAACCATAGGGGAGAGAAGAGAAACAGGACTAGAAGCAGGACAGCATCTTTCTGGTTATTCTATCATCTTCCTGGTCTCTGTTGATTAAATCTTGTAAGGAGAGAAAAGGGGGGAGAGGGGAACAAATTGGATCAAGCAAAGAAAAAGAAAAAAAAACTTGGTTCTTGTCACAGGAGAATGACACTTGGTGTAACAAAGCTTGCAGCTCAAGTTCACCCTATTGTTTCCTAAACTGCCATCAGAGGAAGTCCCCTCAGTTCTGTGGCTTTGTGTTTTGTTATCATCTCTCCTCATTGTTCTTCATCTGAGAGAGGGCTTCATCTATACTACCCAGGGCATCTGAACCCCCCCAGCAGCCTCAGATCCATCCCTTGCAACATCACATCTTTATATGACTCCTCCTGCCTTGGATTTGCTGACAGCAACACATCTCTTCTCCTGCCTAGCCCTGGTCTTGGAGGCTTTATTTTGAATATCCCACCTTTCCCCTCCACCACCACCCCTCCTCCCCACCCCCCTCCCCCCTTCTGTATCAGAAGGCAGCCTCGGGAAGGGGTAGTGCGGGTTACCTCTTTTGGGGAAACAGGAGGGGGGAAAAGAAGCCGGTTTTCATGTTTGGGATTCAGGAAAGCATCCAGCGGAGTGGGAGCAGCATGAAGGAGGAGCCGCTGAGCAGTGGGATGAATGCTGTCCGGACCTGGATGCAAGGCGCTGGCGTGTTGGATGCAAACACAGCCGGTCAGAGGTAGGACAGACCGGGTTAAGTGTCTGCCCGGGCCACCCCACCACGTCCATGAGCTTTCCCCGTTAACCTCCATCACTCACTCACTGGGAATCCCTGCCCAGCAAGTCCCATGGTCAAACTGGATCTTCATGATGCTACATTGTATTGGCTCTTGTTTTCTTATCCCTTCCATTACTTAGGTCATTGTCCTAATGTCATTCTTCGTAGTTCACACCTTTTGTCACATTCCTGGATTCAAATTATTATTATTATTATTATTATTATTATTATTATTATTTGTAATAATTAAACTGGGAAAGTGTGTCCTCCAATGATTTCCCTGTTTAGATCTAATTGGGAGTATTTAAGAAAACTTTTTTGGTTGGAGGTGTCAAGAGAAGTGACATCTGAGATGCCATATGCTAAGTAAGTGCATTAAACTTAGGGAGATGCTAAAATCAGATAGATAAAACAATTCAGACAGGACAAAATCAGACAGAAAAAAAAACTATTTTAAACTGTGAAGTTTGGTGACATTATTAAATACAAAATTCTATTTTATATATATATATATATGTATATGCCTGAATCAGAACATCTCATTCTTAAACAGAATCACGATAAAAAAAACTGTTAAATAAATACATACTTATCTCTATTTATATATAAATACATCTGGATATATTTATTCAACTGTCTTTAATTATACCTTTAATTTTATATTTCGTTAAGGACAGCACTTTATTATTTTAATTATTTATATAGCAGTTTCACCATTTCAGATTTGTTTAGCATCATTCCGATTTTTCCCCTTTGTATACTACATGATAAAGCATGTGTATCTTGATGTTGATATGTAAAGAAATACAGGACAGATTGAAATAAGACATGGATATAAACCTGCCCTTTAACAAGAAATCCCAAATACAATATAATTAGACATGGTCCCAAATCCTACACGCATTTATTATTCCTGGTTCATGATGAATAAGGTCAATTTAAGATAATAGGATTTACAGTATTGTTTCAGAAATGTGTTTTCAATCAGTACTGTAACCACAATGTACAAATAAACATAGTTTAATGCACTTGGGAAGAGAAAGCATTAAATGAATATCAAGTCCGTAGAAAAGAATCAAGTGATTAAATAGATTATCTCACCCAAATAAAAGAAAAACTTGGATAAATTAAACTACCTAAAGTTTGTTCTGGGAACTATCTTGGACTTGGGAAGGAAGTTTCAGAATAAAATGAAAAAGAAATATAGAGAGGTGAGCAACAAGCCTGAATTCGGGGTTAAGGAGTTGTTTTCAGGGAGTAGTATACTGTACATTATATTTATGTATTTTTGAGATTACATTTAGAAGTATTATATGGATGGGGTTAAATAAACATTTAGAGGAGTAGGCATGGGAAAAATATTATATGGGGTTGGATGTTGTATGCTGAGTGGAATAAATATAATGTTTATAGTTATGGGTCGTGTATGGACTGGAGGTTTTGTGGAAGGGGAGATATTAGGGTTGAGGGCCAGCCCATTAATTGATGGAAGTAGCTAATTCAAGGGTAAAGGCTAAGTCAGATAATAGGCATACAGTATATACAACTTTATTTACAAAGAGTAAAAGTAAAAGAATGGGACCATCAATGGGAGATTATTTGTAAAAAGATGTGTATTAAATTGATACAGAATTACAAAGGCGTGAGTGAAGTATTATATACTAAGTAAAGTAGGTAAGAATTAAGGATCCTGTCATGACCCTTAGGCATTTATTAATGGGACATGAGTGGAGGATGATGTGATTCAAGGTATGTTGATGACAGTTTTGGATGGAGAGGTCATATAGATGTTTGTAGTGTAGGCATACATTATGAAGCACAATGTAGATAGTGAAGATATACATTAAGTCAGGGGTTCTCAATTCCAGGCCTCAAGACCCCCAAAAGGTCAGGGTTTCAGAATAACCCAGCTTCAGCACAGGTGGCTCAATCAGTGGCTCAGTCGAAGCCTGAGCCACCTGTGCTGAAGCTGGGATATACTGAAAACCTTGACCTGTTGGGGGGTCTTGAGGACTGGAGTTGAGAACTCCTGCATTGAGTGTTGATGAAGAATCCTATGGATAACATGTGGTTGGGCTTTGTATGGAGGGATCTGGGGGTGCCTTTTTTTGCCCATGTCTAACCCGGACTTTCTGGCCACAGTGGCGTTGGCCTGGCCCGGGCTCACTTCGAGAAGCAGCCACCTTCCAACCTGAGGAAGTCCAACTTCTTCCACTTCGTACTGGCTCTGTATGACCGTCAGGGGCAGCCCGTGGAGATAGAAAGGACTGCATTTGTGGGCTTCGTGGAGAAGGAGAAGGTGAGGGGACAACAGCTAGGATCATTTATTCATCTTTTATTCCAACGTGCACCCTCATCCAACAGCCAACACCTCTGACCTTGCAATGTTCCAGCAAATCACAGTATTACAAAGTATTGCTTTAACTCAAATGAGTATTTGAAATTAATCCCCTGTCCTATTTAAACTTTAACTCATTCTAAAAGTCATCGCAATGAATTATAATTGTATTTTGAAGTTGCCTTTTGCATTTCAGCATACATTTTTTAGGGTGGCAATATGTTTCTGTTCGTTCATTTTCACAGTGTGGCAATCTTCTAAATTCGTATTGAATTTCTAAGCAAAACATGTTCATTTTATTACCAAACGCATCCTGGGGTTTCCTTGTTAATATACATTTTTGTACTTAAATACACAAGCCTTAATTTTCTTGATGTGTGTTTTCTTTTTGAGTTTTAGTTTCAGATTTCCCTCCAATGCTTGAAAACATATTTCCTTAGATCTTTCAAACATCTCCCCCCACTAATTAAGCAAGCTGCTCACATATGTATACACGATTTATTTCTCTGTATATTTGTATACAATTTGAAACATGCTGAATAAATATGCATTTTGTAACAAATAGGATACATCATTCTATTCCCCTCGTCTATCTTTAGATCTGTATTTAATTGTTGTGCTGCTCTTTCTTGCCAAGAGCCTGAATCCCAGAAACAGCTTTAATGGTTTTGATTTACTTTTATTTTCTTTTTCTTGAATTCAGGAAGCCAGCAGTGAAAAGACCAATAATGGAATACATTATCGCCTGCAGCTTCTATATAGCAATGGTGAGTCTCTGTGGTCACTAGTTCAGATGAGCCCTGACAGCCTGACTTCACCAGTCTAAAAAAAAATGTGTCCCCCCCCCCCCCCAGTGAATTGAAGGGCTTACATTACTTAAGAAGTGAACGTTTTGTATCTGAAACTAGTTAGCAACAAAACAAGCAAGTGATATGACAGCAATGCTGCAAAATATGTATTTTATTAAAAATATAGTGAGGACCTCAGATTGCAAGAGACATATATTTTTTAAACCAGTGACACATAACTCTTTATAATCCATAATGCAAAATACATGTGTACTAGTATTAGGTGATAACTTTTTTTTTATTATGGACTAAAAATGTATATTTTAGGACAAGCTTTTGGAAGTTTGTCCTAAAATATCAATTGTTAGTCCAAATAAATAAAGGTATAGCCTAATACTGAAGTACTCATTTGTTTTGCACTGTAGCAAACTGACGAACGTGGTTATTTCTATTTAATGTATCCCCCCTAATGAAACTTTTATCGTTGAGATGAGTCGCAGTGAGAAAGGGTCTTTGATCTATGATCTGTAAACTCAATATTCTTTACGAATAAATAAAAATACATGATACAGATCACATATTCACGTCTTAAATTCTCTTTGTCCCAGTGGTTTTTCTTTTAATGCTTCAGATCTATTATCTTAGTTATTGTGCGTTTTAAACAATTACAATGTAAAAAAAATGTTTCTAATAAACTAAGTTTTGAAGATATAAAAGTAGTATTGGTTTAGTGGCCTTACTTTAACTTAAAGATGTGGAATTCTTGAAAATCAAATATCTGCTAAAAAGCTGAAGTTGGTACTAAATGGGGGTATTTTGATTGTGTGGTTGTTTCAAGAAGAAAAGAACACAGGGGGGGATTGTACTATACTTTATTATGCTATATGTCATTCTGCATGTATGTTACTCTGTTCTATTCTGAGTAACCCCTGGATTTCCAAGTGGCAGGGGAACTCAGCAGTGTACGTGTTAAACAGCTTGTGGATTAAAAGTGCCACTCTGACAACCTTTCAGAGCCAAGTGTTCAATATCCATGAAATATATAGACATTATAATATTATAGTGGCAGGGAGTGATGGCACTGAAGGAAAATCATATTATTGCAGGGGACATGTTTTATGAAGTTAGATTATTACAGGAGTAGATTCATTACCCGGAGGTTTCTCTTATATTACAGAGAGAAATATTTTATAAGGGGACCTTTACACCTCTCTTGTGACTGATGTTGGGTGCTTAAGCAGTGCAGATTCCTGGGGATGTTTCTTATATTTTTTTCCAACTGCCAGTCCTTATTTTACACTAGTGATTTTCTGTTGACAATAGTAGCAGCCCGAATAACCTCCCCTTCCCTATTACAAGACTCAGATGTTGAGAGTAATTTTTGTTGCTGCCTCCTATAATAAGGTACATTAAAAAGCTGTCTGAGCAGGGTATAGGAATCTCAAATAGAAAAAGGGTATGGATGTCATTGATAGACATTGCCCGATTTATGAATAAACCCCTTGGTCTGCACTAACTCTAAAGTAACTTGCATACAAATGATGCCCATATTAACATAGCATCTATTAAACTTCAAAATCAACACGTAGAAACCTATCAGATTGCTACATAGCACGCACAAAAATGCAATATTTATTGTTAGGTAAATAAATGCTTAAAATCATATTTACAACAAGGAGACAGAACATACTGTACTGATCTTTGTTCCATAAAAGCTGTTAACATTTTAATATACAATTTAATATTAACATTTACAGGCAGTGTGGTTTCATGGCTTGGATAGGTACTGGACCACTCTAGAATCGACATGCAGAAAAAGTCAGACCTGTTGTTGATATTTTTACTATTATCTTTCCATTTATTGCATTTGCATCATGGTGGTTTTTTTTTTTTTATTATTATTATTTTTTAGGAATAAGGACAGAACAGGATTTCTATGTTCGCTTAATCGACTCCATGACAAAACAGGTAAGCCTGGCTTTTTTTTTTTTTTTTTTTTTAAAGCAATGTCTACAAATTGTCTTGTGGAATAAATACATCAGGTACTCTTCTGTAACACTATTAGGGTTATTAGGGGTTCCACTGCAAAGCTGGAGCCTGTGGGTTCGTTTTTGTGCTATTACTTTACCTGGTGTAATTACGCTGTTTCATGTCATGATCCAACTTTAAATCTGCAAAAGGAATAATAATCTTCAAATCACATGTACATGCCCTGTGCATTGCAAATCATTCATCTGTCTCTGCGGTGATTCATCTTCTGATTCTACTTCTATATGAGTTTACAAAATAAATGAAAGAAAACCTTACCCACACTTAATGATATATTGTATATATGATACCTGGGTGTTGCACTGCTCTGACATATTACTCAATAAGTAATACTGTTCAAACTCTTGATGATAAACGGAAAGGGGTGGATGGCATCAAATATCCCCCTATGTGGAGGGTTCTCAGTGGGATTTCAGTAACTGTCCCTTAAGTCCATACTTGTCCTAGATCCCTGCCAGCAGCTGGGTGCTGACATTAGTGTATATACCATAGGAGCTCAGATGTGCCCACAGGGTACATGGCACAGAATAACATGGGGTTACTCAATTTTAGCGTGATAAAAGATTACCATGTCCATACAAAAGAGGAGACCTGCACCTGGTCAGGATCAGGGGCTGCGGGATGTAATAGGAATGCATGGTACAGATTTGTCTCTGAGGCTCAGGCGTACCCTTTCCCCTACTGAGTTTTCATGCAGAATTGATCCCAGTCTTTGGCTCAGATTGGCACAGATGGGGACCGCACGGGAAACACGGGACCTTTATAAATCCGATCTATGTGCCCAGTGTCTTAGCTGCTTATTAACCCGCAACGTGCCAGCTGATGATGCTGGACTCTTAACAGAAAGCATTAAGAACCACCTGAGCCCCTGGGGAAACACACCAGGCTGTGCTGGGGGGGTCACACCCGGGTATTAATCTGCTCAGGGTCCGGCTGTTTTGCAAGACCTCAGCTGATGTCAAGAGCAGTTTTTACAGATCCGTTTACTTTGAGGGGGGGATGTGGAAATTGCACGGAAGGGGTTAAAAACAAAGATCAGAGTCTTACCAGCAAACAGTTTAGTGACCACTGATGTGGATAAGTGATAGGTTTGTAAGCAGGCTCCTCGCCCCAAAATTAACCCAGTAGCCAAAGGGTTAACGAGGCTCCCTTATAGCCAGTGCTGTCACTGTGTATAGGGAATATCGACCCCATTGATATAATGATGCAATCTATATACTCAAATTCCTTGTATAGCTGTTACATGGTCAGGTTTGAAAGGCACAAACTAACCACCCACCTACCCCTCTCCCCTCCCCCCCCCCCCCCCACAAACACACACACCCTTCCCCAAATACAAAAGTGGGAACAATGTCAATGGATTTTCTGCAACGAACACAGTGCAACATTTATTGAATATTTTGATTGCCTTGTTTTTGCAGAAGATTTTCTCAGTGTTACCTCTTTCCTTCCTGCTCATGTTGTGCATCTCGGGTTGTATTTTTGGATCTCAGTCACTCAGGCATTTCCCTTTAAAAAAAAATAATAATAATTCTTGTCTGTAATACTGCAAACTGTTTTCTTGTCCTGTTATCAAACATTACTGCCCAGGCAAGCTTCACTCATTATTACATCATCATTGTTAAGGGAAGTGAGTTAGGTTATGCTACAGTATTGTGGGGTCAGGGCTGGACTTATATATCATTCCTTCTGCATATTTTGTGAATTATATGCGAGAGTTACTGGGAGTAATTAAGTACTGTAAAGTTTTTGCAAACAAAGCACTTAGAAGAGGATTATAAAAAATGTTTTTATATACAGTTATAAAGAAATGATTGGAACTGATATAGTTAGTGTACATGTTGTTCAGCTCAAAATAAAATGCATACCCTTTTATGGAACATGAGTATCATACAGAAATGCATTTTCTAAGAATTTATTACCTTTTTAAACTAATTAGATGTTGTTTTTGCTTTTTGATTGGGGCTTTTAAGATGTAAGTAAATGTCTTATGCAATTTGTTGTGTGTTTTTATCTCAATAGAATTTTATTTCAATTGGTCAATTCATGTTCTCTGAAAATACTCCTTTAAATTTAATCAGGGCATTAGAAAATCTTTTTTTCCTTCTTTTTTACAAGGGTATCCTGCTTTTTTTCAGAGCAAACCATCCTAAGGCCACATTTGACCTCTTGATCTGTCATTATTATCCAACTGTCAGAGCTTCTTTAGAGAGAATGAAAAGGGAGATACAGTTTATTTTAAAAACTTGTAACAGATACTATATAATTAAACATGGTTTACAGAAAAAAAAATGCTTTCTGACTCGGCTTTAAAAAAATAATAATAATAATAAAAAAAATACAATTATAGGTGACACTAAAATAGTTACTGAATCTAATGTTCATTTTTTAAATGGAGCAGCAGATCTTTTTGTGTATATGTCTTTTTTTTTATGAAATCAGTGCCACAAAAAGCTGACAGATGTGACTAAGGCAGAATCTGGTGAATAGCTGTAGCTATGGATGCATATTACATGAGTTACTAACCTGGAAAGTTATCTGTGCAGAAGGAGAGACTGTGTGCAGAATAAAACTATACTGAGGTCATTTAATGAAATCATTTTTTTTTCTTCCATCAAGATGGGAAACTCAGAGAATCTGTCTCTTGAAAAAAAAAAAAGAGAGAGAGAGAGAATGGCATACTCTGTTTCAACTAATAGGATGCTTGTTAAGAAGAGAGGAGGTTATCTGATACATAAACTTATCCAAATGTGAATTTATAATTTATGATCCGTGGTGAATATGAACATGGTATTTTTACAAGGAATACTTAGACTTAAAAGTAATTAAGGATTCTAAAGTCAGTCTGAATTCTGTCAAATTTTTCTTGAAGGATCAGGCAAAGTGGTTTTTTTAAGCTATTAATGAGTGCAATTTGCATCAGCAAATTACACAGTGCATTATATATATATATATATATATATATATATATATATATATATATATATATATATACATATATATATATATATATATATATATATACATACATACACAGTATATATATATATATATATATATATATATATATATATATATATATATATATATATATACTGTGTATGTATGTATATATATATATATATATATATATATATACATATATATATGTATATATATATATATATATATATATATATATATATATATATATGTATATATATATATATATAGATACACACACACACACACACACACACACACACACACACACTAGAATATATACACATAAATTGGAACATTAAGGTTGCTTTTCCATATTCTTAATGCTACTTTACTGCATGTGCTGTATTTTATGTTCATATCTGATAATAAAGTCTTAGTAATGATCTTGCAAAATTTTGCCAGGATGTTGGGAACATATTCATCTAATAGAGATTAAGTTATAAAAACCAAAACAGCAACGTGCACATCATTTCACTCAAGATTTTATCATCTCTTTATTTGTTGTTGTTTCTTGATCATCTCTTGGGAAAACTGGTGATTTTTTTTTTTTTTTTTTTTTTTTTAATAGCACTGGGAATATTTTTATTTTATTTTATAAAAACAACAAACTTTAGAATTTGCATGCATGATCAGGGCCTGTGTTGGGGGAAAATGTAAACTCATCATAGTGGAAAATGTGTTGTTTGGAGTCTGGGGGTGAAAACAAAGCTGAGGATTTTGGAGAGTCTGCCTGAGCCAGATGGCCTAGTCTTTTCCCAGTCTGGCAACCCAACTGCTTCCTCCTGTATTACATACCGCCATTTGTTCTGGGATATTTACGCTAGAGCTGTTTCAAATGTGAATGTTTGAACTAC